>NC_135542.1:24776817-25079268 GCF_045843805.1 Urocitellus parryii | reverse complement strand
TAATGGGAGGTTAATTTATTTACAACAGCAGAATTACAGAGGTGAAAAATTCCCTTTGCCATTTTTTTAAACCTTTCTTTCTGTCTCATGAGTATTTGTCCATCTCCTCCTTTATCTTTAGTTGATTTGCGGGTAAAATATTTTGATTTCCTTCCCATTTTCTTTTTTCCTGTGTATATGACAGCTTATTGTTTCCTTTGTTTGGGTGAATTTGGGTTGAAATATAACACACTAAATTTATAACATCTTAACATGAGCTGGTAACAATTTGACTTCAGTCTCCTTAAACCACTGCCCTCCCTTACACTCCTCATCCCTTTATGTTACTAATATCAATTCACATCTGTTTGTTGTGCAGGTGTTAACATAATGCTTAATGAGGATGACCATTAATATATTTCCTAAAAATCCTGTAAAAAACAAGACTAGTTTTATAATGAAACTACACTAATTATTTAAAAATCATTTCCTGTGTTTGTTTTGACACAAGAACTCTGTAGTTTTGAACGGTTTCTAGTTACGCTTTGGCCTACTTCACTTCAACTTGGAGCAGATTTTTTTCCCAGTAATCTTCATTCCGGTGGTGATATACCAGAGCTTCTGCAGCTGGTGGGAACTTGGTAGGTGGTGACTGAGCTGTGGCCATGGCACTCACGGTCCAGAGCCCTCAGCTGAAGCTTCTTCCTCTCAGACAACCTGTTGAGCTGCTGCCCAGATCAGCAGCACAGGTGGCAGCTGGTCCACCCAGGCAGGGAGGTTTTTGTTCGGGGCTGCAATACTGTGGGAGGAATATGTGTACCTTGCCCACAGTAATATACTCCAGCATCCTCAGCTCCACCCTGCTGATTCTCAGTGTGAACTCTGTCCCTGACCCACTGCCACTGAACCTGTCTGGGACCCTAGTGAACCGGTTGGAAACCTTATAGATCAGAAGCTTTGGAGACTGGCCTGGCTTCTGCTGATGCCATTCCAAATAGGTTTTTCCATTACTGTGTAGCAGTCTCTGACTGGGCCTGCAGGAGATAGAGGCTTACTGTCCAGGGGTGATGGGCAGAGAGAGAAGAGACTGGGTCAGCACCACATTCACACTGGATCCTGAAATAATGATGGAAATAAAAGTTTATACACAGTATTATGAAACATTTTCATGATTTCTCTCTTGGTCCTATCTTAACTAAATCATTTGTGTGTGCAGTATAAGTAGTTTGGGTTCCTACCAAAAAAATACAATGTCATATAAGATACAGGTTGGCATGTCCAATGCCTGTCTAGATGTTGACCACATAAATCTCCTGTTTCTAGGTCCAAGTTTTCACCAGGACACAAATCTTTTTTTTTTTTTTTCTTTTTTTTTTCTTCTGGATATTTTTTCCTTTTCATGGATCTGAACATCACCTTCCCCATTTTTTTTGCTGTAACTCACACCATGAACATGGGCAGGGATCACAGGTAGGAGGCAATGAGCTCACCCACTTCCCCCTTGTCCTTCCCCATCCCCTCTGTCCTCACCAGGGATGCAGAGCAGGAACAGCCCCAGGAGCTCAGTAGGGAGCCTCAATTTGAGAAGCTGAGCTGAGAAGTCCTGGTGAGTCAAGGGCAGGTTAGAGCTGAGCTTTTATATCAGCCTTGCAGGAAGGCCCTCCACAAGGAGCAGCATACAAATGCCCAGGTGGGTGCAGATGGGTGGAAAGAGCTAATAGGGTGTGTGAGTATGGACTGACTTTGAACAAATAAAATGTCTTCTGTGACTGAAGGGAAACCAAGGAGATGAAGGCCAGGCTGCCTGCAGTAGTGGGCAGAGGAACTGATAGTAAAAGTGAAAATCTTTGGCAAAGACACAGATTTTCTATGAGTTAAATAGGAAACACCAGTACAGCACCAGAGACATGAAGATGTAGTCAGTGTGTCCAGGGCAATCTCTGGAGACTGATGGCCGGGCTGTTGGACTCCCTCCCAGCAGCAAAGCTGGAGAAGGAAATCATCGCACACCCACTAGAACTGACAGGAAATTTCCTCCAAATAAACCCATCTCCTTCAGGTACTTCAGACTCCTGTGGTAGCTCAATGTTAACAAATGTTGGAAATGATCTCTCCTGGGCCCTTACATGAATTAGAAGCACCTGACATGAAAGAAAGAAAACTTTCTCTGAAACTCAAAATCCATAATTGATTCTTAATTTTCAATGGATGATGGGAAAAGTATCTTCCACAGGAGTCTTTCTCATCTGTAAACTAGAGATCCATCCTCCAGAGGGGCTTCTCCAAACTCAGGTGTCATGGTGGATCTTGAGACCAGAGACCCCTGAGGCAGCACGCCACCTTCTCTAACTCATGGTCTGTTGTCACTCACTGGAGGATCAATTTTGGTCATGCCAGGTACAGGGAACTAGGGACTGCTGTACCCCAAACACTGAGGGACCCTTGCCTGTTTACACTGTTAGTTCTCAGGATTCTCAAGACTGACCACCAAAATTTATATGATAAACAAACACGTAAATTTCCAGAAATTCTATGCAGTTTATTCTTTTTTTTTCAATTATGACTTAATTGTTCTAAATAACATAATGAATTGATTATTGTTCATACAAATTCTAAAGTTAAAAACATTCTAATTAAATGGGTAGATGTGAAAATATTAAATGTCAGCATTTCCACAAAGAGGAGTTTTACTTCAATGGTGCCAGTGCATTCTGAGTGAAAAGACCCCCGTTTCCCTGTCCAAGGAGAATCACACGAAACACTGGCTGCAAAAAGCAAGAGGGATTTATTGGGACACAGGTGCCTGCGGGTGCCCAGCAGAACCTCAGCTGGAGCTTTGGTGAGCTGGCACACCGGGCTTGGGGATACAGAGATTTTTATAGGGTAAAGGGGCAGTTTTCGCGCACGGTAAACAATAGGTTTCTTATTAGTTAATTTTAAACCCAGCATATAGGCTACCTAAAGGGCAAAGTTGTTTTTCACTTTATGTTACTGGAAAAGCCACATAAAAGTTACATGTTAGCACTCTGGTCCTCCTGTTGCTGCTCATTCAGGCATGCCTTAGGACCTGGTCCTTTGTGCTTTCTCAACCGGTTACACCTAACTGATTGTCTGAAAAACACCTCTGGTGCCTGCATAGGTTTGTGACATGCCTCGGTGGTTTTGCAACTAGGCCTGAGGTTGTTGGGCTGGGGTCTTTCACTGAGCACACACAGCAGTGAGGTGTGTGGATGTCACACTGTGCCTAGTCTCCTGCCCAGTCCTTTCCCATTCTGTCCTTTGTCCTCTCCTGATCCAGCTGCTCTGCCCTCCTACTCTCCCTTCTGTTCCTATTTTCATGTGTGCATTACCATGATGTGTAAACACCGGAGTCATTGTGGACAAGAATGACACCCACAGAATTCTCATGGGAGGGTACAGGAGGAAGCCAAGTGACCAGGCTAGCTGGCCCACCAATTCATCAAGTAGTTGAGAAATGCCTGTCCACATTCTGCTTTGTTAAGGGCAATATGTTCAAATGTGTCAATTAATTACATATTAATTATAAGGTGAAAATTGAAGTTGCTGAGATCCTAATTGGTCCTCCTCTAGGAGGTCCTGTATTGGAGGTTTGGTCCCAGTGTGGCCATGATAGGAAATGGTTTGTTCTTTAAGAGGTGGGGCCTGATGGGAGGGGCCAGATCAATGGAGTTGCTGCCCCTGGAAGGAAAAGTGCTGGACTCACATACAGAGGGAGTCCTCTCCAGAGTGGGTGGTCATAAGTTTGGCCACACTACAGACTTGACCACTGCAACCTGCAGCTGGTGCCCTTCCTACCTATACACAATGCTGTGACAGTGCCCAGGGGGCCTCACCTGCAGACAACAGATGAGATTGCCCAACCTTGGACTTTAAGGTTTGAAAATTATGAAACAAAACTTTTCTTTACACAGCACTTACTTTGCTCAGGAATTTTGCTATAGCAACAGAAAAATGACTAATTGGTATTTTTTATTAATAAGTGTTTAAATTGAAATCTCATTAAATGACCTGTTGCAGATTAACAACTCTATCTATAATAATTGTATCCTACAGGTAGTCCCCCCAATCTCATGTGTACAGACCACTCCACATTCTAGAAGTGCATATTCTCATCTGCAAGCCTGGGTAGCTCTGGAACTCTGCTCTCAAAACAGCTCTCAGTGACACAGATGACTCTGTTTAGCCTGACACGTTGAACAGGATGGGAATTACTCCACTTCCACACTTGGCTTGCTTTTCATTTGGTAGGAAGATTTCATTGTTTTGGGAAAGGATCCTTATCTGTTGCTTGTAATTTCTTCCTTTACTGTGGACTCTGTGATTTAATGAAGCTTTCATAATGTGATTTCAATTGCTGAAGGCACATTGTGGCACATAGAAAGTACTCTGTGTCCTGTCCTTCCTTACAGAACTCCAAGAGCTGGAAATAATGACTGCCTTTGTGAGGCTTAGACTCATGCCCAGGAAGTGAGGTTAAGGATCTAGAAGTTGAGGATGTGAGGCAGGTGGGAATGCTGGTCCTTCTTTAATTCAGAGTGGGTAATAACCTGTAGCCAGACCCCATCCCTGAGCCATTTTCCTAGGCTCTTTCAATGTGCAGTTCAAAAAAAGAAGGCCCCGGCCAACAGGGTACACACTGCTCCTGATCACAGGTTACACTTTATGAACTTGAGTGCATGTGCTGACTCAGAGGGTTTATGGACTTGACCACACATTGACCATCAAACTGACATCATGGCCTTAGCTACACACTAAAAACATAAAATCATCAACTCACGAGAAGCCTCAGCAAGGGAGCCTACCTATGGCCATGGTGGGCCTGAACCACAGTGACCACAGGGGAAGGTCAGCTGGTAAATGCTGGACTCACCATGTGATCATGTAAAACCATGGATTTTGTCGATAGAATGTGAGCAATTATCATTGTGTATGGTTAAGGGGTAATTTGATAAATGGAAAAATCCAAACCATCTTGAAGAAATCATCCTGTTCTCTCAAAAATAACCTATAATTTCTAAAACAACTATTCACTAATGGAAATGTGTATTTCTTGAAAATATTTTGTTCAGAATATAGAGTAGAAAAAAGAGAAATTAGGATCATTTTGAAACACAGGATGCAGTGACATATTGAGGTCATAGAAAAATGTAACAGAAGACAATTTGTAGGTGACAGCAAGTAGAAAAATTTAGAAAATTTGAAGTATTAAAATAATTAATGATTACAATATTCTGACCATTGAAGTACATATGAACTCATTAGTGTATAATGATAATTCAAAGGAGAAAAACAATCATTGGAGAACTCTGGTGACACCCTGAGCCCAGGTTCAGAGAGCATCACTAAGATGTAGGACATGAAGCCATGACCCACCTGACAGGAGGCCATGAGAAGGGTAGAGTGTCCCTGTGCATACTCCTGCCCACCCACTATGGGCTGAGCTGTGTCCCCTCAAAATTCACAGATTGGGGCTGTGGTCTGCACAACTTCACAGTGTGTTGGAAGATGTAATTATGCAAGTGTTAGGTTTGAGTTTGAGGTCTAATCCAATGTGACTGTGTCCTAGTGGAAGAGAAATTAGGTCTCAGAGACACCAGGGAAAGACCACATGACACATATGACAATGGTGATCTGAGAGCCAAGGAGAGCAGCACAGCCCTGCTGGTGCCCTGATGTTTGCCTTAGATTCCACAGTCATGGGAAAGTCCATTTTTGTTGAACCCAGCCAGTGGTGGGCCATCAGGGGGGCTCCCTCTTTATTGCAGTAGAGTGACCACAATGCCAGATGCAGGAGCAGAATTCAGTCTTGATTGACACTGTGTCCTCTGTTAGGGTATTCTATAGGGCCACTGGCACTCCAACTTCAATAGTGACAGGACCGTGAGATCCAAGGAAGAAGAGGCTGCCACCCCAGGCTGAAGGAGGCTGAGGAGACCTGGCTCCACAGCAGCTGGGGACCCTCCACTGGACCATTTGCTACAGAAGACACTAGGGGGAGACTAGGCACATGTGAAATGCCATGAAGATGGGATGGGAGGGCAGTAATGTCCATGTCCTGGTCACAGGTACACTGCAGTTATGTGAGTACAGCTGTCTGAAGGAAAGGAAGGACTGATTTCTCCATCCTGAGTGCAGCTGGAGGTCTGAATCCACTGATTTCCACCTTCACTTTCTTAATTTTAAGAGGGTGTCCTCAGCTCTTGAAGAGCTGGGCTCTAGACCATGCCCATCCCCTCTCATCAAAAACACATGACCAACCACAGGAATACAATCTTAATGACTGTGAAGCTTTTGTCCATCAAGTCCACTTAACCAATAGCAACAAGTGTGTCCCTTAGAAATGCCTACTTATCATGAATATTGTCACTATTTGGGCTAATTCACCATTTTTATCATGGGTAGAGGTTCCCACCTTCTGTGGCAGATGACACTGATGGCTGGGGAGGACCTCAGCACCTCCATGTCTAGAATCTATGCCTTCTCTTGCCAAATGCCCAGGGATTTGAAAGACTCACCAGAAATAAGTGTCTAAGACATAAGTTTCTAAGGTGAGGAGTGTGATAATTAGAAAATTATATGACTCTTAGCAGCTCCCAGGGGCTCTCTGGCCCAGGCCAGCACTCAGCAGTTGGGTGGGGTCACACAGCCTCAGGCGAGTAGCAGGGAAGGTCCCAGAGGTGCTGCAGCTCCAGGTGCCACCAGACACTGGGCCTCTCCTCTCAGTCTCTGCAGGTGCTGAGCAAGGGAGGGACCTACTCCTGGCCCCCTGAGGACCCTGCTCAGACCCCCACCTTCCCTGTAGGAGTCCTGGGGCTCCAGGGTCATGTGTGACTTGGATGTCCTCTGCCCAGGTGAGAAGAGCTTCAACTTATCTTTTTAAATCAACTTTTCTGAAATTATTTTTGAATCAAGAAGAGATCCATTTGAAGGTGGGCCAGGAGGATGGTGACCTTGGGGCTCTGCAGGGGAGGGTGTGTCAGGAGCTTGGTCCCTGGCTGAGGTCTGGAGTCTGCTGTGGCCAGGGAGGTTCAGCACATCACAGCTGTGACTCATCCCAGCCACTAACACAGGGCCTGAGGACATGGAGACAGGAGGGGGAAGTGAAAGTGTCCAAGATCACCTACACAGGAACCTTCTCAGGACAGCACACACTGTGGAGATCAAGTTGAAGGAGAAAACAGTTTGTTTCCCAGCCCTGGAGACAGATCAGAAAGTCCCATGTGAGGAGTAAGAAGAGGATGGGAAGTGAAGAAAATCATGCAGAGTTATGTCTTCACAACACTGTTGAAAGTGGGCTCCTCCAGGCTGTATGTTGTGGCCAATTAACTAGTGATTTTTATATGAAATATTTGAAAAAAAGTTATCAATCACTGTAGGCCTTGGTTGATTTTGCACACACTTCAGAAATTATATATATATATATTTTTTTCTTCTTTTTTTTTTCGATGAACAATATTCTATTGAGATCTTGAGTTCCCCTGCTCTTCCTAAGTGCCCCTCCTGGTCTTGCTGTTGCTGTTCCCCATTGGCCATGGGGCTCCTTCCTCCCCTCTAAGGTGCATCTCCAGATGCCCCTGGGCCTTCCTTAATCTACACAGAGGAACAGCCACACACAGCACACATCACACATCACAGAAGACTCCACACAGAATTAAACAGGGATTGAAATGATTCTGCTTCATTTCCCTCTTGCAGTCACTCTTTCCTGCATGCCTTGGTCCCCATGACCATGAGGACAGCAGTTCCTGGGTCACACACTGGCTCAGGTGCACCTTCCCTGAGTGAGGGCTGTTACTTATTCCTGCAAACTCTGCCATGCAGCTGAAAACCCTCAAGCACAAGAGTAGGTCCTGGCTTTCATATTATATAAAAATATGGTGATCTCAAGTAAACTCCAGGTACAATTTTCACAGGTGAAAAAGATCAATTGGGCAATGAAAAGGAAACTTACAAGAGCAACAAGGATCTTTTGAAATGACACAAAGATAGCTTGTATATAAAATGTCAGTTAAGGTTTATTGTTCCCCAAAAAGTAGGATGGAGAGACTCCAATAGGGTGGTGCTTGATGGGAGGGTCCACCCTGGGAAGGAGGTTGGGGCCTGAGGACTGACTCATTCAGCTATGTGACATCAGAACCAGGTGGCTAGTTACAACTGTGTCTCCTGAGCTCTGACCTAGAAGGAGAGGGGAAGTTCTGGGCATGTTCCTAGAGCAAGTGGAGCAGAAGTTGAAAATAGCATCTTCACATCCAGTGCACAGAGCTCACACACAGCAGCCCTGAGTGCCCCACAGAAGGTCCTCTCCCACTCAGGCTGTTTTACATTTGGTCTCAATAATCATGGTGTACATTTCCAGAGTATAACATATGATGTTCTCCAATATGAAAATTTTCTGTAGAGATAATGTGTGAGCATGTCTGGCAGGAGGCACACTGTAGAAATATCATCATCAATAATGTGTTATGTAATGGTTGGAATCAAATCTGTGCTATATTGAAAATTGATTGTTCAAAATGAAAGTCATTAATAAAATATCATTACCTGAGACCTATATCTGTATTTTTGATGCTGATATTTTTATTCCAAAAATCATTGTTTGAAGAGTAAACAAGTAGATAGATTATTTTATGTTAAAGGCAGGTAATACTGTCAGTGATCAGCAGATACATGTCCAAGTTATAAATCATGGACATTATCCTGATGTCCACTACCAAGTTTCTGCCTTACCCTGACACCTCTGCATGATCTTGCTCCAGGAATCACAGGGATCGTCTCAATTAGATAATGTCAAGGGGGGAAAAACAAACTAGGCTTTGACCTGAATGGATTAGCCTCATAAAATGGTATATGTAAGGCATACATTATATATTTCCAGAGTGTAGCCAGAATAATGGGTTCACAGGGGTCACACCCAGCATCTCCTTGGGGGGGGGTTTCTTCCTGCCAAAGAGGGTGTAAGCCACCTGAAAACTTAAAGTCTAAAATAATTGGGGAAGAACAAAAGACAAAGATTTAGAAATATATTACAAAAGCCAAGCCCCTGATACACTCAGTAGACACAAGAGCTGGAATTAGACAATGGAAAGATGGCTCTGGTGGTTTATTTAAGGGGGCAGGTATAAGGTATCAAGGGTGAGCCTTGCTTCATGTTGTCTTGCAGTCGGCAAGTCGATTGGCACCTTGGCAGGTCACACCTGTCTCAGGTGCTATGTGGACCATAGTAGAGTGGGATAGAAATTCACAATATCGCTGGGCAATTGACCTGAGAAAATGTCCACTGGTCATTCCCAGACACCAGATGTTCCTATCGACCAGGCTTGCATGCAGAGAGACCCACACACAACCCATGGACAGCTCGTGACAATTGGTGGATCTCGTATATTACATCAAGCTAGTAGATATTTAGGAAGAGCATATGGCATGTGGACAGGGGGTGCCCTGGTCAAAGATCTGTGCATTGACCCTGGACAGCTGCTTGGCTGAGGGCCTGGAGGAGAAGACAGGAAATCGGACACAGTGATCCTGAGAGGGTGCAGCAGATGGGCTTCTGGAGTGGGTTCTGCATGTAGACTTTATGGATTCTGTGGGATAGCAGAGAAGGTGCACAGAGGAGAGCTAAGTTGCATTGTGAGCTAGAAGACTCTCTCATCTGGGAAAAGTGCCTGGTCTCTGTGTCCCCCTCACTACCACCATATTTACACAACATATCCTTAATTGAGTGGAGGCAGGGATGGAGGTCATGACAAGAGCCACATCTCTCCACCACCTCTACTTTGCTATTGGTACTACAGCCACCACAGGATATCTGATTTCTCTGCATCAGAACCAAATGTCACCTATCACCTGTAGGAAGTTGGAGTTTTTAATCAGTGTCCCCTGGAGGGCTGTGGTGCATTCCTCCTGGAACACACCTGTGGGCAAGGGAACAGGGACTCAGACAATCAGGAGGTGCCTGGCAGCCCACCCCACAGCCACACTGCCACCTTCTAAAGACAGAGACATAGACCTTTAAAAGCTGAAAGGGAAAAGAGACTTCTTAGCTTTATGGGAGAAGCAACTGGAATGAACAGAGAATTTCTCCCCTGGAAACAGGGAGGTCAAAGGAAAGGACACAGTTTCAAGTGTTGAAGGAGAAGACTGTTGACCTAGAACTCTAGATCCTGGGAACAGTTCCTCAGGAATCACAGGAAACTCAAGAGCCCTCAGTTGTAGAAACATGAAGAGAGTGTGTCGCTGACCCCAAAGTGGCTGCGAGGTGCTCTATAGAGAATAGAGACATGACAAGGGCAGGGACCTTGGAACACAGGATGGGGAAGGACCATAAAGGATGGACAAGTGACAAGCCTCTGAGAGCTGGATCTGACCATTACACATTGTGGACATCTGTCCAAACATCACTGTGACATCCCAGGTCACCAAGGAAATGCAAATTAAAACACATGAGAAAACAGCCCCCAGAGGGATGGCCAAGTCCAGGAAGGAGCACCCCACAGGCAGCAGGAGGGGAGCCAAGGACCCATCACTGCAGCTGAGCTGGTCCTGGCTGCAGTCACAAGCCACTCCCAGCAGCTGAGTGTTCTGGGGAGTGTCCACAAGATATCTCCAAGATGAAGACAGGATGTGCAAGACAGTGTGACAGATTCTTATAACACTAGGCATTCTGATATGAAACTAAAGATGGTGAATGCACACATATAAAATAAATATAATTCTGTACCTAAAAACTTATAGGACCTGTGTTCAGCATGGAAAATTTGGAGGACACAAGCCTGCCCTTCAGTAGGGAAATGAATCAATACTCTTATATAGCCAGTAAATAGAATATTACTCAGCACTGAAGAGAACACAGCGATCAAGCTAGGTGCGGTGATGATCACATGTAACCCCAGCAACAAGGAGGCTAAGGAAGGATGATGACAATTTTAAGGCCAGGTTCAGAAACTTAGCAAGGACCTAAAAATTCACAGAGATCCTGTTTCAAAATTAAAACTAGGAATGTGAATGTAGCTAAATGGTACCACATGCCTGGATTCAGTACCAAGTTTGAAGAAAAATTTAAAAAGAAAAAAAGAAAGAAAGAGAATACCTACCTATCACATCATGGAAACCCCTGGAGGAGGTTTGTGTGCACATCACTGATGGTGACAGGCCAGGCTGTGAGTGCCAGGCAGGTGTCACTCAGCCCAGGTGAAATTACAGGATGGAAAATCATGAAGGTCTGCAGCAGAGAAGGGGGGTGAGGAGCAGCTGGAGCTCAGAGAGTGTGAGGGCAGGATCTGCACTGTGCCAGGCCACACTGTTGGACACACGACACTGTCCACTTGTCAAGTTCCACAGAATGCACAAAATGACCCTGGTGTTGAAGCCAGATTTAAAGTTAGGTAGTCAATGTAGTTAGGTAAATCGGGTCTAATATCGAGTGAAATCTAAAATGGAGGCCATGCTGGGAATGACTCAGGGAAAACAGGACAACTCATGGAATGTTAATAAAGTTCCAAAAAGGCCCTAAGCCAAAGTCCACCTGGAAGAAATGTTAATGAACAGCCCCCAACAGATTTGAAGACAGCCCATCCCAAAGAAATGTTAATGAAGCCCAGGATACAGCCCCCAACAGATTTGGAGATAGCCCATCCCAAAGAAATGTTAATGAACAGCAAACTTGACTCGGAAATGCCCAGATTACTTCTTTGGCCCACCTGTGCCCCACCCCTTGGGTCTTCCAACCTACATTCCATCACTGAAAGAACTATAAAAAGGGGAGACAACTGTACTTCCACGGATTCCACCTTCTGGGTCCCATTCTTCCTCCAGGAGAAGTCTTTTCTTCTGTCCTTTAATAAATTTCTAATTTCTACTCTGACCTTGCCTCCAGGAGAAGTCTTTTCTTCTGTCCTTTAATAAATTTCTAATTTCTACTCTGACCTTGCCTCGGCGTGCTTCTTTGGTGTTATTCTTCAACATCGGGGAGCAAGAACTCGGTCACCGGTCAACAGCGGTAACAGTGTGACCTGTAGACACGGGCAGAGGTTGACAAATTTTAACGAAAGCAACAGAGTCTGAGGTGGTGATGGAGGGGCTGTGGGAGCAGGGGGGACACAGGAGAACCCTGTACTTCACCCCAATTTTCCTGGATACTTAAACTATACTAAAAAAATAGAGTCTAAAATATTCCCATGTGAAATACTTGGAGAGGTGTGTCTTTGCTGCACAACCCCTGATACTGCCTAATTCAGTCTCTTCAGGTCTTAAATTACCTTTTTTATCACACAGTGAGCTCATTGCCTGATGGGGCTGAGCAGAAGAGTCAGGATGCAGAGGAGCTCCCCCTTGGAACCTCTGACTGACCCTCCTTGTAGTGCTCTGGGCCTGGCTGCTTCTGAGCAGTGCTCTCAGCAGGTGGCAGCAGCAGGAGGAGCAACTGGGGCAGCCCAGCCTCATGCTTCTGCTCCCTGGGTGGTTTTTGTCAAGGACTGTGTCACTGTGGGAGGGGAACTGCTACCTTGTTGACCTTAATACATGGCAACATCTTCAGGCTCCAGGCTGCTGATGGTGAGAATGAAATCTGCCCCAGATCCACTGCCACTGAACCTCCAGGGGACCCCAGATTCCAAAGTTGTTTGCATTTCTGATGAGGAGCTTAATGGCTTGGCCTTGTTTCTGCTGATACCAGTGTAAATAATTGCTAATGCCCTGAATGGCCCTGCAGGTGATGGTGACTCTGACTCCATGAGACATAGGCAAGGAGGATGGAGACTGGGTCATCCTGATGTCACATCTGACACCTGTCATTGGAAACATAAAAAGAAATATTCCTATGAGTGTTTTGTCACAAGAGGACTTTCCTGAGTAGCCAGGCAGCACTGACTACACTGTGATTAGTAAATCCCCAGGGTGTCCCTCCTTACCTGGGGGCAGAGCAGCAAGACCTCTAGGAGCTGAGCAGGGGCCCTCAAGACCATGCTGTGTTTTGACAGGGACTGACTCCTGCACAGGGTGTGAGCAGCCTCTTAAGATGTCCTCAGGGTGGTGGGCTGTGCTGTGGGCACATGCAAATCAGCAGGGCTGGGCAGGCAGGGGCTCAGCTGTATGGCTGGCTTCTCTCAGTCCCTCAACACTGACCAAGTGTCCCCATGTGTTCCAGGTCAGATCAAGGTAGCACCGACTTGCATTTTAGAGAGTCTGTTTCTATCTGGTGACATTTTATAACTAAGGATATTTCAGGACAATTGTCCAATTTTGAAGAAGACTTAAGGTCTGGATTGAGCAAAGTATTTCATCCCTAATATGAGGATTACATAGGAGAAGGTTCTTGTAGAGAATACATAGTGAAGTGTTACAGAGGAGAATATCAGGCCATTAATATGCTCTCACATGTTCCTGATGGGATGATATCTTGGGTTTCATTTGAAAATATGTCATTGTAAAATAACGTTTTAAAAGAAAAAAATGCATTAGCAGAATTTGGATTTATTCAAAAGCATTTGGAACGGCTCTAGAGAAGAACTACATTTATATCGTGCCAGGTCCTGCATTAGCACAAAGATAATACCAAGTTTACTTGATGAATGTGCCTCTTGGAGATTCAACTGGATGTCTTTCATACCAGGGATTCAATGGTCCTGGTTTGGTTTGGGGACTCCCATATCAGCCCCCTTTGCTGCCACTTCATCACATTCCCATGCCCATCAGCATGGGGGCTGACTAGTGGCATCAACCTGATGACTTTGCAATCCTCTGCTTCTTCCTCCAGCTCCAGCAGCTGCCTTAGCACAGCCTGAGCCCTGGAGAAGTCCATCTCACAAGGAAGAACACAGAGGACATGGCCTGGGCCTGCTGGGAGCTGAGCCCCTGCTGCTGGCTCCTGTAGTGGCTCTAAGCTTCATGTGTCCCCAGCCACTCCAGGGAGAAACGTAGAGCGAATCCCTCCACACTCCCTCATCCCAAGGGTCAAGATCGTGCCCAGAGCTGCCCATTCCTTTACCTTCTTGTGTCTCATTTCTGAGATGGTGGCAGGTGCCCTCTAACCCCTGCTCCTGTCCTGGACTGGAAGAGGCTGTCCTGTTCTTACTATGCATAGCAGGACAGAGCAGGTGCTCAGTGAATCAGACCTGAGGATGACAGTGACTGCAGGATCTGGTTTCAGGTGACCATCTTGGGTTACCGTGGTGGGAATGGGGTCCTGCATTTACACACAGAGCAGAATCAGGACCTGGAATAACTGGAAGAGGCTGGAACAGGGTCTCCCACAGGTCAAGCTGGCACTGCCTGAAGGCTAGGCTGTGGCCCTGGGCTGGGAGGAAGAAGCTCTCCTGGGCAGTGGGGCTGAGGGCATGAGCTGCCAGGCAGGGGAGCCAGGGGGGAAATCCCTCCACAGCTCTAGATGCTGAGCAGAGCTCTGAGCCCCCAGCCAAGGTTAGAGCCCAAGACTAGGAGCTCATCCCTGGGCCTGATTCTGTGGGGCAGCTGAGCTCAGCACATGCTCCATGGTCCTGGGGACTGACACCAAGAGGAAGGTGAACAAACCTTCTACCTCAGTCTTGTCAGAGCCAGATCCATGATAGTTAGAAAGATAAGGAGCACGTGTCATAAACCTGGATAAACTGTCTGTTTGCATGTAAGATATAATTACTAAATCAATATATTATTAACTTATACTTTTATTTGGAATCCATAGCATGAAGTAAAATGCATATTACATATACTGTAGATAATAACAACATAACCAATTTATAAAATACAGATCATACATGCTGGTGTTGTGGCTAAGAGGTAGAGCACTTTCCTAGCATCCATGAGCACTGGGTTTGATTCTCAGCATCATATAAAAATAAAATAAAGGTATTGTGTCCACCTACAACTAAAACTATCAATGAAAAAATGCAGATAATAAGCCAAGTGCAGTGGTGTACACCTGTCATCCTAGCAAAATGTAAGCCTGAGGCGGGAGGATCTGAAGTTCAAGATCGGCCTCCACAATTTAGCAAAGCCCTGTCTCAAAAATAAATAAATAAATAAATAAATAAATAAAATAAAATGAAAAATAAAAAGGGCTGCATATGTTGCTCTGTAGTTAAGCATAAGGTTCAATACTCAGTACCAAAAAAAAAAAAATGCAGATAATAGAGTATATTAAAAGGTTACATTTTAGCATTTTAAGATTCACTAAAAAGAGGTAAACACTAGTAGTTCCCTAATAGGACATAGTTCATTATATAGAAAAAGGACTGTATCAATAGTTCACAAAGAGCACATCAACTCAATAATAAAAATTAAAAAAATCAAAGATAAAGGGTCATAACCAGGAATGCACAAATTACAGAAGGAAAATAAAAATATAAAATAAATATATGAAAATCCATTATAAATTATAGAAATAACAAATAAGATATAATATTATTTTTGACATGAATTTGAGGGCAGATTTTTAAAAAGAATCTGGCATGGACCAGTGTTAGGGAGAGTGATCCCCTGCTGGAGGTGACAGTTGTTCCTGGTGGAATGGCCTTTGTCTTGCATGGTCTGCTGATGGCATTCAAATGGGAGTTTTTCTGGATCCAGGGGTTATTTGCACACAAACTCACCCTCCAAAAGTGTTCAGGGCTGAGACCTGTACACTCAATACTGACCACTGTGGCATGCTGAATGTTTGAATACCTGAAAACAATACAAATATCCCTCTAGAAGACAGACCCTGGGCTGGGGATGATGCTCCGAGATGGAGTCCCTGCCCTGCGAACACAGGCCTGGGTTCAGCCCACACAGAGGGTGAAGAGAGTGGGGTTCCCGTCTCCTTCATGTTTGCCTTTCCTGGAACTCCAGCCTTACTAGTGAGGATCTCTGTTCCTGTCCATCTTCCAGAACCTGGAACTACTCTGCAGGGCCTTGGGCCTGAAGCACTTGAGTGAAGGCCTGTTCACCAGAGTCCAGGCTCAGAGCTGCTGTTCCCATGTCTGGAGCAGCTGTTACTCCTCAGATGGGCTCCCTCTCTAGCAGTGTTGCCTCTTGTGGGGGCTCCAGGTGCACTAAGGCCACCTGGCCCCTATAGAGTGATCAGTGACCACACATAGCTTAGCACCCTGGGGACAGCCTGAGGGCAGCACTGACATTGCTGACTCTCCTCCCCTCCCCCTCCCTTCCCCTCCTCCATGTGATGTCCCCAGTGTCTGTTCCACACTACAGTGGAGCCTGCAGTGGGATTTTTCCCCTCAGGGTGATTCATGGGGACAACTCACCCACTGCACACATGGCTGCACCGTCTTCAGAGCTGTGGCCCTGTCCTCTTTCTCATCCAGGCTCACTGCTGACCCTTAATTCTGACCCCACTCCATGAGTCCTCAGAGGAGGACATTCTTCTCAGGTTGTGATAATCACAGGTTGTAAAGCAAAATAGAAAACATTCAGGAACTTTCCTGTGAGGAGACTTAGTCCACTGTGCACAGAGGCCCAGCAGCCATGAGCCTGGGCACTGGGCAGAGATCCCAAGCCTGAGGGCTCCTCATGGAAAGAGATCTCTGCTGCTTTCCCAGGGCATCTGAGTTCAGGACCCTAGGCTGGGTTCTTTGTGGGTTTTATTTGCCACCTAGTGGTAGAGTTGAGGCATAGCAACTTGGGAATTTGGGGGTGTGGAAATCCCAGATTCATGAAACTGATCCTCCTCCATCCATCACTAGGGCAGATTCTGAAGGAAACTCAAAATGATCCCTCTCCTTAGTAAGTTGTTCAACTAGTTGAGTACAGAAGACCAACACTGCCCCAGGGATTCAGAAAATATACTGGTCTTGAGGGAGCTGGCGTCTAGGTGTGTAACTCTCAGGATATGCAAAAGCTGGGGATTTGCCAGAGAAGAGAAGGGGCCTGCGAGACCCTGAGGGGTCAGTTTTAAAGGTGAGGGAGGCTGAGAGCTCCTGGTCTAGAGAAGCCAACCCAGCCTCATGCTTCCCATGCCAAACTCTTCCAGAGTTGCTGAGGGTCTCCCAGGGCTCCCAGGAAGAACTTCCATGCCCAGCAGTTGGGCCAGGGCAGCTGAGGCAGCTGAAGAGCAGTCCAGAGTGTCCCAGAGGTGCCCAGGCTCCAGTCACCACTGCCACACTTGGCCCATCCTCCCAGCCTCCGCAGTGTGCTGAGGAAGGGAAGAGACCTGCCCCTGCAGCCCCAGCATGCCCAGCTTCCCACACTGCATCTGCTCTTAAAGGAGTCCCAGATCACGACATGCACACAGGACACCTGACACCCTCTCAGGGAGCACATGGGATGACTTTTTATCTAAAACCATGAACTCCTGTGGTATAGGAGCAGGAGGATGGTGGTGGGCAGGCCCTGTAGATCAGGTGAGTCAAGAGCTCAGTTCCTGGCTCAAGTCTTGGCTCTGCACAACAGGGGCTCAACACAGGCCATGACAAGTGCTGTGCCCATGAAAAATGGAAAAACTGGCTTGGGGACATATCAGGAATTAACAAACCACACCAATGTCACCATGAAAGGTGTAAAAATTAAATTTCCTTTGAAAAGAGACCATGGGACACCCTGCTTGCATGGGGGCTCCTAGGAACTAGTTTCTGTGTTCAGCCACCCAGGCTCATAAGAAGATATATCTATGGTCCCAAAAACCTTGTTGACAGCTCAAGATGGTGGCAGACATGGGCCTTACCCACATGGAGCTTGTTCTGCAGGAATGCAAGATGCAGGAGTCAGGGGTCATGAGGTTCCACTAAGATTTCAAAGGAGGCCCTGAAAGCCAGGCAGGGTGCATCAGGGCTGAATCCCTACAGCAGCCCTGAGAAGATAAGGTGCGGAGATGTGAGAATGGAGGTGGCATTGCAGTTGAGACCCTGAGACTGAGAGATGCCAACAGAATGGTACATCGGCTAAGGGAAACTCTGAATCCAGCAGACACAAATGGGAAGGGAGGCCATGTGGGCTGTAGCCAGCAAGTCCACAGGGACAGAGTCCTGTGTCAACCCTTTGGAAAGAACTTCTCTGTGAAACATGCCCAGCTGCTGGATAGGGGCTGCAGGGTGGGTTTTTCCAACTGGATTTTACAGTCCAACTTTGGCACCATCCCTTCTTGCTGTGGTCCTGTTCCTCTTCTTTGAAATGGGAAAGGTGACATTCAGCCACTGGACGATGGACTTATGTAACTTGCTTTAGACTTTCACAGGGGCTCACCACCCTGAGTTTTCCTTGGGTCTCAGAGACTTTGAACTTGGACTTTAAGGTGATGCTGAATTGGGAAGACTGTGGGATTCTTGAAGATGGACTCAATGCACTTTGCATTGTGATATGGACATGAGCTTTTCGAGGTCAGGGGTGGATTGCTAGGATTTGAATGTGAAATGTCTCCCCAACACCTCTGTTAACCTGGGCGTCTTCAGGGGTCAACCATTCAGATTAGGAGAGTGTGACATCATCAGTCCATCGTAGTCTGAATGGACAGTGTCAGGAATAACTGTAAGCAGGTGAAGCAGGGCTAGAGGGGGTGGGACACTCGGGGTGTGCCCTGGAGAGTTGACCTCCCTGTGTCCCTTCCTCTCTCTCCCCATGCCTCTCCTGTTGACATGACTTGAGGTGCTTCTCTCTGCCATGCCCCTCCTGTGTCATAATTCCTCACCTTGTTCCTAGGGCTATAGAGCCAGTTGACCATGGACTGAACCTCCAAAACCATGAACCAAAAAAAACCTGTCCTTCTCTCAGTGTTCATGTCTGCTCTCTTGATCCTAGAAATGAAGAGCTCACTAAAACATGTTATTTGAGCCAACTCTTATATGAGTGCATTATCTTTCCTCATATTTCTGAATTTTCCTGTTCACTTTCGGCTGTTAACTTGTAACTTTATACCATCGTCATTAGAGGAGATAATATGCATGTTCTATGTTCTAAATCTTTATAATGTCATTGAGATGTATTTTGTGGCCTAACACATGCAGGATCTTGGGGAACATTCCATGTACACTTGAGCAATCATGCAGCAAGTCATTGTGGGTGGAATCTGCCTACATGTCTATTAGGTGGGTAGCATTGATGCAGTTCTCTGTTTTCTGACTTGTCCTCTTCCTGGCGGTCCCAGGGACTATTGAAAGTACAGTAGTGGGGTCCCATCTGTTACTGTATTGTTGTCTATTTGTCCCTCAAATTAGTCCTCACTTTTAAATGTGTTTGGAGCCTTGATTTTTGGTGCATGTATGTTTGTAACATTTATCACCTTGGAGAAAAGATACCATTCTCATTGTATAATTTTGTTTTTCCCTCCAATCAAATTTGAAAAATATATATATTTCTGATACATAATACATAAAAGTAGCATGACTACTTTTCCTTACATTTTTTCTTGTTTTTACTATCAAGCTCTGCTTGTTCTGAGACCTAAGGTGAGATTATTAAATGAACATGTACATACACAATTTCAATGCATTTTGCCAATCTACACATTTTGAATGGATGTTCACATATTTACATTCAGCAAAATTACAGACAGGGAGGAGCTTCCCTTGGCCATTCTTCTGTGCTTTCTCTCTTCCTCCTGCCTTTTTAATCCCTGAATCTCCTCCACTACAACCACCTTTCTCTTTAGTTTATTTTGTGAATACAATATTTCTATTTCCTTCTTATTTTTTCTATTTATATGATAGCCTTTTCCCCCTATTTTTGTTAATTTGGGGTAAATTATAACATACTAAATTTCTAACACCTTAACAAAAGCTGGTGACAATTTGACTTCAATCTCATTAGTGCACTACCCTCCCTTACCCCTCAGCACCCCTGGGTGTTACTAATTTTGTTGTGCATGAATGAACACAACAGGATGAGTACATTCAATACCTATTTATTAAAAATACTGTGGAAAATAAAGATTAGTTTCATACTGAAAATATTTCCCATCTTTATTTTGACAGAAGAACTCTGTGTTTTTGCATAGCTCTCAGGGCCTCTTTAGCTGAATTAATTTCAACATGGAACACTCCAACTCTATTCCCCAGGGTGCCATGCCAGGGCTTTTGCAGTTGGTGGAAACTTGATATGTGGTGACTGAGCTGTGGCCATGACACTCAAGGTCCACAGGACCCAGTTGTAGTTTCTTTCTCTCAGACAATCTGCAGAGCTGCTGCCCAGTGAAGCAGCACAGATGGCACCTGGCCCACCCAGGCAGGGAGGTTTTTGTCAAAGGCTGCACCACTGTGCTAGGAACATGTGTACTTTGCAAGCAGTAATAAACCCCAGCATCCTCAGCCTCCACCCTGCTGATTCTCAGTGTGAAATCTGTCCCAGACCCACTGCCACTGAACCTGTCTGGGACCCCAGTGTACCGGTTGGAAACCTTATATATTAGACTCTGTGGAGACTGGCCTGGCTTGTGCACAACCCAACGCAAATAGGTGTTTCCATCACTGTGTAGGAGGCTCTGACTGGACCTGCAGGAGATGGAGGCTGGCTGTCCAGCGGTGATAGACAGGGAGAGAGGACTCTGGGTCATCACAGTGTCCCCAATGGACCCTGAAATAATGACAGAAATGAAAGTTAATTCATAATATTATGAAACCTTTTAATTATTTTGTTCCTTTCTCAACTAAATTATTTGTGTATTCTTGAGTACATAGTTTGGGTTTCTATCCAGAAATACCCAATGTCATATAAGGATAGAGTTTTTCGTGTACAATTCCTTTCTAGAGGTTGACCACACCACTCTCCTCTTTTTATGTCCCTGTCTTCACCAGTAGATGATTTGGTTTTCCTCTAGAAATTTCCTCCCGTTCATGGATCTGAACATCACATGCCCTATCCTATGCAGTGACACCCACACAACTGACATGTATAGAGCTCACATGTAGGAAGCACTGAGCTCACCACCCTCCCCCTTCTCCTCCCCATCCCCTCTGTCCTCACCAGGGATCCAGAGCAGCAGCAGCCCCAGGAACTTAGCAGGGAGCCTCATTTTGAGAAGCTGAGCTGAGGAGTCCTGGTGAGTCAAGGCCAGGTTAGAGCTGAGCTTTTATGTAAACCTTGCAGGAAGGTCCTCCCCAGGAAGCAGCATGCAAATTCCCTGTTGGGTGCATCTATGTAGAAAGAGCCAATGGGGGGGTGGACTGACTTTGAATAAATAAAATGTCTTCTGTGATTGGAGGGAAACCAATGAGATTAAGTCCATGCTGAGTCAGGAAGATCATGATTTCAAATCCAGCCTCAGCAAAAGTGAGGCACTAAGCAAATCAGTGAGACCTGCATCCTATTTAAAAGGTTCAGGGTGGACAACATCATCAGCCTCATTAAGAGCTGTTCCAGTGCAGAATTCCAGAACCACCTGCTGGATGAGAATTGGCATCTCACACTGTTGAGTAGTTCGTATCCATGAGATCTGAGAGTAACGTTGGGACACAATTATTTCAGATAGAGTTTCTTAATTTCCATTGCAGCTCATTAAGGAAATTTGCATCTAAAACCTTAATAACAAGAAGCACATATTGGTCCTTTATATGTTGCTATAGCAAAACATCTGATTTAAGCAAGTACTGTGTAATAAAAAGGTTTAACTGACGGTTTTCAAGGCTGAGGGTCCTAGGCTTGGCAGTCCCACTCATCCTCTGGGGAGGCCCCTGGCCTATGTCACAGTGCTGTGAACGTGGACAGGGAACCAACTGCACATTGCAGTGGCCAGGATTGTGGTGTGGCCTCATGACAACACACTCTGCTGAGGATGCCCTCAGTGTGTGAGAACCGCACTGTCCTTCCAGGGGCAGCAGCTCCAGACCTCACTCTTCCCTACCAGGCCCCACCTCTTACAGGATCAATCATCTCTCACCTTGGCCCCACTGGACCAAACCTCCAGCACCAGCAGGGCTGGGCAGGCTGGGCACAGCTTCAAGGAAGGCTCCTGCCAGTCACTCAGCACAGGTCCAGGGTGCCCAAGTGTCTTTAGAGTAAACAGGTCACCATGGACTTGGCTGTGGATAATGTGCTCCTTTTGGGAAACAAAGGACAGCATCCTCCTTGTGCCTGAATGTAGAGTATTACTTCATCTCTTGAAGGTGGCCATGTGCTTTCTTGGTCTCCATTTCATCCTGACAGGGGCTTTCAGTCAGGTCAGAAATACATTAACTGCAATAAGTTAAATGAGGGTTCCTTGAGCACATGCAGATATTAGTTCCTCTTTGGTCTATTTCCCTCGTGCCCTTATTGTGAATGAGAAAATCAATGCAAATATGGGGGGAGTCATAATTTATAAGAATGAGCAGGATCTGCCCTCACTCTTACTGGCTTCTCCAGCTAAGCAAGAGATTGTCCATGAATGCTGTGTCCCTCTACATACATCCAAGTCATCCAAGGTCAGGAGGTGTCTCTGTCCATCAGAGAAATAAGAGTGACCTTCTTATCTCTGCTTGTGATTATCTATATCCACATTTAATCTTCCTTGGTTTTACAGATTACAGCTCCTCCTCTATAATATATAGTAATCAGATCAAAGTCTTCAGAAGGGGAGGTTCCCTCACTTCAATGCTCCTCATTGAAACCCATGAATCTACAAAGTTCTGGAAACCTGCATATTTTAATCTTGTCCAAACTCTTCTCATTCAGAATGGAGCAGAGTTATTAATGGCTGCCCACAGGGCCTCTGGATTTAAGCAGGATAAAGAGATAAAGAAGCATGTGAGCAAGTGAAAAGGAGTTCAGCAAGGAATGAAGAGAAATGTGGGTTCTGGAGGTTGTCCCCACTCCTCCCCACACATCCATACACCTGCTGCACTCTGATACCACTTCTTGGTCATCTCCATTTTGTGCCTCATAGAGTGTCCCCCTCCCCATGCCTGGACTCTGTTCCTTACATAGGAACCTCATCCGTCTGAGTACTCTGCCCTTCCCTCTTTCTTGGATGCCCACAGTGAGTCAAAAGTACAACTAACCCCAATTAGGGGCACCCTCAGGACCAATGAGACTGCATGCACACATATTTCTCCCTCCCCATGCTTGAGTCCTGCAGTCCTAAAACATCCATTAGAACTGGGTTCTTTAAGGAACTGCTAGATACTTGTTGATGGAAGAAATTCACACTTAGGAATCACAGGACATTCAAGGGTGTCAATGAGGACTTGTTAGAGGAAGGATATCCATCTCTGAAGACAGTTACTTGAGTTATGGGACTATAGCGAGCAGAAGCATGAACCTGAGCATCCAGGGTCAGCAGGCATGGACATGTGTAATCATGAGCAGCTAGGACAGAAGCTCATAGTGTTCAGATGGGAAGGGAGAGATCCCTGATCTTGGATGGCTTTGATGGAAGCAGTGGGACCAAGTCTTCAGAGATGGAGGAAGAAAGATGCTTAGCTGTTCATGACAGCTGGGTCAGGAAGGTGACACTCTTTAAAATAGATGTGGCTCCCCATATTTTCCTATTGCTTCCCTGAATGAAACACAGTGTCAGGGAATCAGAGTAAAGAGGAAGCTGGCCTGGCCTCAGTGATATTCATGGGTACCAAGAAAAGGAGCTAGAACACTCATGCATATGATGAAATTGTGTCCTAATGGACAGTTCCTGTCATAGATGGAATCTAGCAAGCTCAGAATGTGTTGAAGCTGGAGGAACTAACAGGCCATACAGAAGGGGCAAGGTTGAGGCTATTTGTTGCCCCCCCCCAAAATTAGAACATACTCTGTGGGCAAATATGTGATGCCCAGGGAAACAGGCAGACACTGAATTTCTGCTGAATGTGTGAGAAGAGCTAGTCCTGCATCTGTGCCCAGCCCTGACAAGCCCTGCGGGTTTGCATGTGCCCAGAGTACAGCCCACTCCCCGAGGACTTCTACTTGGTGGCCACAGTCTTCAGAATTCAGTTCCAGTCAGGACACAGCATGGACATAAGAGTGCCCATACAACTCCTGGGGACCCAGCTACTTTTATTTTAAAGCAGGAAGTTTCAACACTTGGGGATTTTTCCAGCACAGTGGGGTCCGATGTACTTGGTCTATAAATGCATTCTCTCATAACAAGGTTCAGTATGTGGATATTGGTTTGTATGTTTCCAATCTCAGATACCAGATGTAACACCCAGATTACACAGTCTTCATAAATAGAGGAAGAATTTAGTAGGAATTCTCCATAAATGGACATCCAAGGGTATCAATGAGGAGTTTTGGCAGAGAAGGGACCTCTCTTTCTGAAGACATTGATGTGATTACTAAAGAATACAGAGGAGGAGCTATAGTGAGTAAGTCCAAGGAACACCAAATCTGGATATAGATACTCACAATCCAGGTCTACAGCTTAAGGAGACGGAATCACAATGTCCCACCAGGCAAGTCAGAGCCTTAGTTATTTGACACTGATATCAATAGGAAGCAGGGAAAGCTCCAATTTCCTGATGTATTCTGCAAACTTTTTCCAACATGAGGTCCCATCCAGGATCAGCATCAGAGGATCCAGAACAGATTTAATGTCAGCATGAGCAGCCTGGAGCCTGAAGTTGTTGCCACTTATTAATTTCAACTTTCAACGGCATAGAAGTTTGCTTCCCAAAGTGACACAGGCCTTGACACCAACATCCCAGGAAAGCAGAAGTGTGAGGCTGGGCTGCCTCAGCTGCTCCTCCTGCTGCTTCCACCTGCTGAGGGCACTACTCAGAGGCAGCCGGGCTCTAAAGTACATTGCCTAGAAGGGGAGAGAGTACCTCTTTGTGTATTCACCATCTTTCCTTCCCCTCAGCTTCATCAGAGGAGACCAGAGTGTGTCTCTTCTTATTTCATGAATGATGCAGAGTAGTGTATGTTGGGGTTCCACATAGTGGTATCACATGCGATTTATACAGCTAACAGATACTCAAAGCAGGACTGATGTTAATACAGGGATTGAAGTTCACACTACAGATATTAATTAGCAGGTCTGGCTGTTAGGGATATTGGTCTTAGAAATAGGGGATTCTCTGTTTCTCCCCATAATCCTGAACTCATTTGTCAATATAGGTAAAGACTGCCTAATTCTGTATTCTCAGAGTACTTTAGGTAGCTCCAGACTGGAGATGGTTCTCTTAAGCTCCTATACCTCATAACCTGGTCATTATGCTGATATCTCTTCTGTCTATAACAACTGCCTAATTTAAGCTGAGCATGGTAGCACATGCCTTTAATCCCAGTGGCTTGGGAGGCTGAGCCTGGAGGATCGTGAGTTCAAAGCAGCCTCAAGAAAAAGCAAGGTGCTAAGCATCTCAGTGAGATCCTGTCTCTAAATAAAATTCAAAAATAGGGCTGGGCATGTGGCTCAGTGGTTGAGTGCACCTGAGTCAAATCCCTGGCACCAAAAAAAAAAAAAAAAAAAAAGACTGCATAATATTGTATTCTCACAGTCCTCCAGAGAGGTCCAGACTACAAATGTCCTCTCAGCCTCCTGTACCTCCTCACCTGGTGATTCTACTGATATCTGTCTATGCCTTTGACAATAGGTGCTTGTGGGTTTAGAATTATTCACCTTGGCATGTGAATCACACAAGTGCCCCAGTTGATCACCCAGGAGGAAAAGCTGCCTTTAACAAGGTGCAGGGTGTGCTCATCAGCTGCCCACCACTGTGAGCAAACCCCTCCACAAACACCTCCTGGGGAAAGGCTGATCTTGATTCTTGGTTTCAGAGGTTTTATGCCACAGACCGTGGCACCTTGGCTGGGGTCTGTGTGCAGGCAGAATAGCATGGCAGGGCTTATGTTGCAGGGCAGAGCTGCTCACCTCAGGAAGCCAGGAAGAGGGAAGAGAGAGAACAAGAGAGAGAGAGAGAGAGAGAGAGAGAGAGAGAGAGAGAGAGAAAGAGAGAGAGAGAGAGAGGTGTCAAGGACAAGGCACACCTTCCTGTCATGCCTCCAGTCACATTTCAGGGACTGTCATAGGGAGACAGATCACTCTGGTCTCAGTGACTCAGATAGTAAAGATGTGTCCTCTCAATGTTCTGCAGACTGGAGTTCCAAGTCAAGGTGCAGAAGATGACCCCTCTATCATAGGCTCTCTTTCTATGGCTCTCTTCTTGTATGTCCTCACAAGCTTCTCCTTGTGGCCTAAGAAGGATGGACAGAGCTCCATGGACAGAGAGCTCCCTGGACGTCTATTCAGAAGGACATGATTCATGTGGGATCAGCCTCACCTGGATGACCTTCTTTAACCTCCATTCCTTCTTATGACCACTTCTGCAAACACACCAACAATTAGTTGAGGCATCAACATTTGAATGGGGGCAGTTTTACTAGTACTAAAGAAGTGGCCTTAGTGACGAGGTGGAGGAGTGCAAAAGCAGGGCTGGGCATCCAATCTCAGAGCCCCAACACAGAGAGTGTTTGCCCACAACTCAGCCCCCAGGCAGGTCCTCCACATGCTCCTGGCCACACAGAGTCCCAATTCAAGCCTGGGGATCTCCCTGTAGGTAAAGGATAGTATCACTCTTTTACTTACCTAGCATTTCCAAGAGCAAGCTTCTCTTTGCAAATTGTGGTCTGTTCTGACATCTACTGGTTGATTATTGGTATTGCATCTCATGGTGTCAGAGATGGTACCAAGGCAGCTTCCTGGAAAACCATCTCTCTTGCTGATGGAGCTCATTCTATTGCATCAGTCACCAGAGGGATTCTGTAGAGGACAAATAATGATCCCTCCTGTGATGCAGACACCAACTTGAGGGCACAAGACAAACAGATAATTTCATATTCAGAAAATAAAATAGCCCTGGGACAGTATGGCACATCTGGACACTGTGATCCAGGTGAGATGCCATAGGTGTGGATTTACAAAGGCTCCCTTGGGCTGCAGGGCATACTGTCAGAGGTGGCTGGAACCCTGTTCTCCTGTTTTATATCTGTCCATGCAGCCCCATTCCCATCATCCCAGGAGCCTTCCAGAGCGTATTGTAGGCCACAACAGCTACACCATCTGGGGAAGGACCTGAGGCCTCCAGTGGCTGGTGAGGTTTGTGTTCTGAGCTGCAGCTCCTAGAAAGACCTTGAGAATCTTTTAGACCACCACTGGCCAACAGAATCTTCTGCCATGTTGAAGAGATCTGTATTTGAGCTGTCTCATGCGGCACCTGTTAGCCACACATGGCCTGTGAGATTAGACATGGGAAAGAACCAAGTGCCAATAAAATGTTCGTTGTAAAATTTAACTGAATCTAAGTTTATAGAGTCACTATGGCTACTGTGCTCCACATGAGACAGTATAGTTCTAAAAGCAACATCAGCACAATTTCTTTGGCCACCAGGATGTAATTGATCAGCACACAGTCTGCCACATGTCATAGTAAGAGTGATGGACAGTGGCATCCCAAGTCTCCAAGCTGCCTCTGTAAGGCAGACATTAGAAAGTTGACGTTCTGTCATTCTGATGTCTTTTTCTGCTGGGGAGGTTTCTAAAGATTTTTATTTCTTTGAATAGCTCATGTTTCCCTGCTCCTTTGGGTACCTTGCCATCTTCTGTTGAAATGCAGCCTTTGAATTAAACACTCACCTGCACAGTTTTTGAATTCTGATGTGGAACCCATTCGCTAATTGTCAGGGCTTTCTCCGAGGACTGGGGTTTGCCTGGGTGAAAGCTTTTATCTTTCCTGGGCATGGAGGTGCCTAAGTGTGTGCTTCCCCTCCCAGTTTCCCCAGAATCCATGGCTGTTTAGAAATGAGCTAGTAATTCTGAGGGTCCCATGAAAGCTTCTTTAGGGCCTGGGTGTGCTGTGTATTTCCTGATCCCTTTTCCTTCATGCAGTGGTCACACACAGTGGTGCCCACCACTGCTGTCCACAGTTCCTTCACCTGAGCCCTAAGCCCTGCAATTGTCCCTGTCTGAGTTCTCAGACATGTGATAGAGAGAGCAGTCCACCAGGCATCCCACAGATGGGGTAGAAAGTCACAAGAAAGTGCTGCTCTGTTTCGCCTGGGCCATGGGAGGGACCAGAGAATTGGGTACTTTGCTCTTAAACCTGCCTCTTCTCACAGGGATTGGGTAGGGAAAGGTGTATAAAGGTCCAGGTGATTCCTGCTGCAACTCAAGTGGTCTTTTCTTGACAAGGCTTTGACTTTTGTGTTTCAGAAGAATTTGGAGTGTAATCAGAATTTTTATCAGGTTTTCCCATTCAGATTTTAGTTTTTTTTTTTTTGAGAGAGAGAGAGAGTCTTTTTTAATATTTATTTTTTAGTTTTCGGCAGACACAACATCTTTGTTTGTATGTGGTTCTGAGGATCAAACCCAGGCCGCACGCATGCCAGGCGAGTGTGCTACCACTTGAGCCACATCCCCAGCCCTTGTTTTCTTAATTTATTTTATTTTTATGCTTCAATAGGAAAAAATTCCTACAAATTCTTATTTAAATAATGTTATTCTGACGCTCTCATCAGTTGAAGAAAAACAAAAAACACCTTTTTATTGATGAAATTGATTTAAGATATAAAAAAATATTTAATGAGAACAGTTTTCTAAAAATATTTAATGAGAGCAGTTTTCTAACTGCTCTGCAATATTTTCTTACATTACACTAAAAAATACTTATTTTAATTTTAATTGTATTCTTGATAGAATATGTTGTTAGAAATGGAAACCTCAAACACAGTATATTTTCCTAAGTAGGATAATTTGTTCATTTAATTCAAGTTTTTTTAAAAAATTTCTATTTTACAATATTAAACCACTTGTTCATGGATCACTGTAGTTAATAGAACAGAGTTTAAACAGGAGGAATTAAGCATACAGGCTCTGCCCTTACCTGGAATATGGAGCCCCTCGCTCTGAGTCATGCTGAGCTCGGGTTTGACTATCATCATTTCTTCAGATTTTTCATCATTTTCGTCCTTTGTGTCCACGTAGTATACAGGTTTTGTGGTCTCTAAATCTACATGTATAAAACTGAACAACAAAACTGGAACCCATACATTATATTCGGTTAAAAAATGAACTTCCACTTTCACTTACGATGTCGCAGGCCTGAGGAGACCATGAAAAACACTGCACTAAGCACAGAAGAAAATAACCATAAAATAACCACTTTACACTCAAGCTTGTCACACTCAGAAGCCTGGGAAGAAATTAAAAGGAGACCTACAACTCCTGAGACAGATTGGACCTATTAGGGGGGGCTGAAGCTTACCTGTTTTTTGTGTTCCCACTTTAACATCTTAAACCTGAGTGTCCCCAGCACTCTGGCATAGTCCTGGGAGAGGGGCTGCCCTAGGGAAGAGGACCTGACTGTGCTTTGGGAGTTGCCTTGAGGTGAGAGGTTGATTGACATGGCTGAGTCCTCAACAGCAGGCTGGGTTTCTCCTGTGGGCATTTGCTAAGGTCTTGGAGGGCAAAAGTGGCAGAATGCCAAGTCCTCATGTGCCCTCCACTCCTGTGATTCTGCACTGACCAACTCTGTGTGTGTCAGGGACATGGCCTTGGGCTCCTGCATGTCTGTTCATCTTCCCAGTTCAGTTTTGCCTCCTGGTCAACCTCCTGTCCATCTTGTCCACAAGGTCCCTCCTGAGTGACAATTCTCTCTGGACTCACTCCAGGTCTATCTTGTGGGAAAGATCACCTGGTAGGAACTCTACCCTGCCCCACTGGGTGGACAAGATTGTGTGATGTGAGAGAAGCACATTAGGACAGGAGCTTCACTGACCCTTGAGTCACTGGGCCCCTGGAGAGTGCAGGACACACCACATTTCCATGAGGCTTGCAGTGGGCAAGGACAACCTTGAGGGCCAGGCAGGATCTGTGACATTTGGGATTCTCTCTGAGAAAGAGAAGAGATTCCATCTAGCTTTCTAGGTGAAGCCCAACCCCAGCAGTGTGCCCACCCCAGCCAACGAGGGCCTTGGTTGTGTGCTGAAAAAGACTTGATCTTTACCACGTCCCACTCACCTTCTCATTCAGTGCCATGGTCCTAAGAGTAATAATATTTTTCCCAATTTGAGCAAGGATTGGCTTACAGATTCTTACACCCACCCAGTTTTTGTAATGTGGCATCTATTTTCAGTTCTGTAATTCTTTCACACTTGGCTCATTATTTAAAAATATATCCATGGGATTCATAGCACTCCCTTGTTATCTGAGAACCCATGACTGAATCTGGTCAAAGCTATCTACATGAGGCCTCCTTGGGTGTGTGGTGTAAAATGTTGAGCCTGACCCTGAGCTGGAGAGGGATGTGGGCCAGGGATAAACGAAGTGCAAAGAAGGGTGAGGGAGAGGAGGTCATCACAGCCCTGCTAAGTCCAGCCACTTGCAGACGAGGTTTACACCAAAATAAATGCTAAAGAAAACACATACCTTTGTGTTGCCACAAACCACCTGATTCTGTGTCTGGTTCTGGTGAAGGCACCTGAAGGGAGGGAGCCCCAGCCTGAGTGGTCATTCAGCTCAACTTCCATCATGCTGGGCTGACCAGAGGCTCCCTAAGACCCTTCACCCTCCCTCCTGCTCCTGCCCTGCCCCTCTGATGAGGTCTTAAAAAGATTTTGAGCTCTAAGCTAAGTACATTGTCCAGGGTCCTTGACTAGTCTCTGTGCCCCTGAGATTCTAGGATCTTTCTCTTCAATAGACAGAGAATCTGCAGTGCCTCTACCCTGACAAGCAACACATGTGGAGCTGGGCCACACATCAGGTAAGTTTGTGGGGCTTATACCTTAATTTTTATAGTTAATTTCATAGCTTGCACACAGCAATAACAACAGCCTCCTCAGCCTCCACTGTCCTGAGTTGTTATATGAAATCTGTCCCTGATCCTCTGCCACTGAAGTTGCCTGAGACCCAGAGACAAATGAAAGCCTAAAGGTTTAGAAACCACACAGACTCTCCTGCCTTCTGCAAAAATCATTGAATCCCTCTGTCTGTAGAAGGTTCTGGGTGGACCTGCAGGAGGTGGATGGGTGAAGGCAGGAGGGAGGAGTCTGGGTCATCACAGAAACACCTGTGGATCCTCAAATGAGAGAGAAATGGAAGGTTATGCTACCATTATGAGCCATGTTCATGATTTCTCTCCCAACCTTATTCTCAGGCTACTGTGGTGTGTGTGTGTATGTGTGTGTGAGTGTGTGTCTACGAATGTGTGTTTGTTGAGTGTATGTGTCTGTGTATGTGTGTGAGTGTGTGTGTGAGAGTGTGTATGTGAGTTTATGTGTGTGTCTGTGTGTCTGTATATGTGTGTGAGTGTGTGTGTGCTTGTTTGTGTGTATGAGTGTGTGTGTGTGAGTGTGTGTGTGTGTGTGTGTGTGTGACTGTGTGGGTGTGACTGTGTGGGTGTGAGTATATGTGTCTGTATCTGTTTGTGTGTGAGTGTGTATCTATGTTTGTGGGGGTGTGTCTGTGTCTGTGTGTGTGTGTGCGCGCACCAGCAGTGGTGACCACAAACCTAAGGGTCCCAACCCCCAGCAGGCCTACTCTCCCTGGAGCCCACCTGCTCTCACCTGATGGGCAGGGCTGCTCTTTCACTGCTGGGCTCCCCTAACTCCACCTGTCTGAGATCCATGCAGGAGAATCCTGAGGTGAAGGCCTCAGAGCCCACCCCTGGTTGGGCTGTGCTGCTGGGAGGAGAGCAGGTGGGCAGAGCAGCTTGCAGCTTCACAGACACACAAGCCACACACGTAGCTGTGTCTCCTGACCTTGGCACACAAAGGCCCAGAGGTAAAGGGTTTAGGGCTGAAAGTAGCCTGAACCTGGTCCTCCTGCCTCCTTATCCTAGTTCATGTCCAAGATCAGACCTTGGCTTAAGCAGCCAGAATGGCCTCTGTCATATCCAGGTGACACTATGACATCACAGTGAGGAAGGAAGACACTGGACCTCATGATTCTCAGCCCTCAGGCTGACCAGGAGGCTGTAGCTAGAGGTCATGTCTCCCTGTCTCTCTGTGAATGTCACATTCCCTGTGCCCCATTATGCTGCCTGAACCTATGCTGGCCTCCTTCTGCATCACCTGAAGCTTCATGCTGACACCTACTCAACTGTCCTACCAGCTGTCACCAGTGGCAATGTCATCAGGAGGACCATTCCTGCAGCTCTTCCAGAATTGACACATTGTCCAGTCACTTTCTTAAAATGTGTAGATAGATTCCTATTAGCCATTGATCACCAGCCACAAAAATGGGACACTTTCTTCATAATTGGTCTCTTGTCCTATGGGATCTGACGATCATGTGTTCATCATTTCACTCAGTTTAATGGAAGAATGACGATGACAAATCTCTGGGTCAAGAACTTTTGACCAGAAAAGCAAAATTTGAGTAGAGAGAAACAGAAGTTTCCAAGGTGCTCTTTGGCATGATCAAGATGGTGGAGATGATCCTGCGATTCTGAAGAGCTAATCTTCTATGTCCAAGAGAAACAGAACCACACAGGTCAGTGCTTCTGAGCCTTCTCCACTCCAGGCAGAAAGAGAATCAACCTCACAGGGCCCACGGTCAGTGGACATGGATTCTTGTGTGTTTCTCCCTTCATTAACACAGCTGCCCCTGCATACATAACAATATCATCATCAAGTCCACTCAGGTTCTTATTCTTCTACAGTTGAGGTTCCTGATCCAATGGTGCAACATGTAAGAACTTCTTCCATCTTTTAAAGCTTTCAGAAAATCTCCATATGATATTTCTGGCAGATACAGGCTGAAAGAAAAGGCACAGACAAGAATCCCTCCCAGCTCTCCCAGTTTTGGTCAGGTCCACTGGAGTCAGGTTGACATTGAGGGACAGTCTACTCCTGTGCTTTAGGTATAATATAGGGGGTCAACAATGGCCAGCCTGGTTGGTGAGTTGGATGCTCAGAAGTGCCAGAAGCCACATGAACTGTGTGGAATGAAGTTGATATTATAGGAGTTCCAGAAGTGTCCCTCATGACATTGGTTCATGAGCCTAAATGGGACAGTAGAAGATGACTCTCTCCAGTCTATATGTTTGTTCATGCAAATTATTGACAATCCCTGCTCCTTAATGACCTTTAAATGATCATTCATTTATGAAGCACTTATTTTAAACTCTGAACTACTTGTATCCCTGACCATAGCTCTTCCAAAAAGATATTGTCAATGTAAGGGACTGGCGAAACATCAGAGGAAGAGACCACCAAGAGACTGCCTCTTGCAACAGCAAAGGGTTTATTTGGGGACCAGCATGCTGGGGCTCAGTGCTCACTTGAATAGAGCAAAGAGAGATAGAGCCCTGAGAACAGCTTAAGCAGAGCTTATATACTTTGCTTGGAGAGGGCAGGGAAGGAAGTTCATCGATGGGACAGGGTGAGTGGGCAGTTTGCCTGCAACGGAGTGAGGGAGTGCATTCTGCAGTTTGGCAGTTGGGGACAGCACATTATGGGAAAAAGATTAGCAAACAGTTCTCAGGATTTCAACAGTGTTTTGTTAAGCATACAGAAAAACGGAGTGACAAGTACCTATTTTATTAACCTTTCAGTCAACAATTCCTTCTCTGCATTTCTTGCAAGGCTGATAATCTATCCAAACTGGTTGTTACCAGCATTGCCTTGCCTTCCTCATTTTGCATTTCAGCCAAGAGGCCAAAAGCCCCAGAAGAAGAGAGACCATGACACATTCCCAGTCCAGGGCTGCAGGTCCATGATCCCCAGAGAGGACAGAAGGTGCAAGTCCAGATCCAAAGGCCAAAGGACTTGAGGTTGATGTCCAAGACTGGTGGCAGGAGAAGCTCATGCTCTGGAGGAGGAAGAGCTTGAGAAGGTAAAGGATGAGTGTCCCCTGCTTCTCCTGTAGTCCACCTGGCACAGGCCATTGTGCTGAGCCTCCTACACTCAGGAAGTATTTCCTCACTCGGTCTCATGAACATGACATCCACCATCCTGGACATGCTCTACTAACACACTAATGCTCCAGGCCTCTCTCCATCCACCCAACCTGACACCACCCAGTGTCCCTCACATCTCATGCCACAGCTACACAGAGAAAACAAACTCTGTCCTGGAGTTTGTTTATTATGATCCATGGCCATGACCACCATTCTGCTTAAGCAGACAGGATGGCTTCTATCATATCCAGGTAACACTATGACATCACAGTAAGATAGAAAGAGATTGGACCTCATGATTCTCAGCCCTCAGGCTGATAAAGAGGCTGTGGCTAGAGTTCATGTCTCCATGTCTCACTGTGCAGGTCACATGACCTGTGCCTCATGAGGCTGCCTGAACCTGTGCTGGCCACCTACTGCAGCACCTAAAGCTCCATGCTGACACCTGCTCAACTGTCCTAGAAGCTGTCACCAGTGGGAATGTCATCAGGAGAACCATTCCAGAAACTCTTCTAGAATTTTTACATTTTCCAGTAACATTCTTAAAACATGTAGATAGATTCCTATTAGCCATTGATTACCAGGTCTATAACCCTAGATTCAATAATGGGACCATTTCTTCAAAATTACTCCAACTAGTCCCCTGTCTGAATGGGATCAAATGACTGTGCAAGAAGAATGGTCTTGTCTGAGCTACTGGGGCTGAGGAGGAGTAAGAGGACTGCAAGGCAGAGGACCCCCCTTCTCTGCTTCTAGGAAACCCTCCCAATGCCCTTCAGAATCTGGTGCCTCTGAGCTGTGCCCTCAGTAGGTGGAGGCAGCAGGAAGAGCAGCTGGGGCAACCCAGCCTCACACTTCTGCTCCTAGGGAGGTTTTTGTCATGGCCTGTGTCACTGTGGAGGGAAATGGTAATATTTTTTACAGTAATAAGTGGCAACATCTTCAGGCTTCAGGCTGTTGATGGTAGAGTAAAATCTGTCCCAGACCTACTGCCACTGAACTTTGATGGAACCCCTCGTTCCAAAGTGGTTGCAGCATAGATAAGTGTTTAGGAGCTTGTCCTGGTCTCTGCTGACACCAGGCTAAATAATAGCTAATATCCTGATCTTCCCTGCAGGTAATGGTGATTCTATCTCCTAGAGATGCAGACAGAGATGATGGAGACTGGGTCATCTGAATGTCACATCTGACACCTGACATTGGAAACAAAAGCAAATAGCCACAGAATTATTCATTTCACAAGAGGACTTCCCTGCAGATCCAGGCATCACTGACCACACTGTGTTAAGGACATCCACAGTGTTGTCCCTCCTTACCTGGGAGGCAGAGCAGCAGGAGCCCCAGAAGCTGAGCAGGGGCCCTCATGGCCATGTTGTGTCCTGACAGGGACTGACTCCTGCACCAGGTGTGAGCAGCCTCTTAAGAAGTCCTCAGGGGAGTGGGCTGTGCTGTGGGCACATGCAAATCAGCAGGGCTGGGCAGGCTGGGCACAACTACAGGGCTAGTTCCTCCAGTCACTCAGCACAGTCTCCAGGACGTTGAGTCTCAGGTTATACAGGGAAGCTCAGAATTGCTGATAGAAAATGTTCTGCTTTCTGGGGCCAAAGGCAGTGTCAATCTCAATTCCTTTATGTAGTGCACTATTTGATAACATTTAGGTTTTGTTCATGCTTTATTCCATTCATGACAGAGGCTGTGGTTTAGGTCACAATCCCAGAAAGTATGGGAAGTTTACAAGCTTCTTGGATTTTGAATGTATCACTGTTTTTTGCAGCCACAATGGCCAATTCTGTGCTCTGATTCATTTGTGATCTAGGTGTGAAAAAGACCAGCATTACAAAAAACTTTGGGTCTTGATTTATAAGAAGGGCACTACCTGTCCTCCCCCATCTTCCATCTCTAGCTGCACCAACTCTCTCCCTCTGTCCCTGCCCTGTCCACTGAGTTGATCAAGACCAGCCCAGGTCAGAATTTCCTCACCTCCCACTTGAAGGGCACCATCTCTCTTCCTGGCTCTGCTTGATTGCACATGTCCATGGCTTGTGTCCCCTGGATCCTCAGGTTATGACTCCCACTCTCTGTGGCCTCAGAACCCAGTGTCTTCAGAGGAGGAGGTCCTCTCCTTCACATCCTCATTCTTACCCCAATTCTATGATCTTTCCTGTGTATTCTGCCCTCATCAGGTCTGTAGTTATTCACAAAGATGACCCCTAGAGATTGGTTTTAAAAAGAGGTATGGTTCAAATAAGTAAATTAATGGATTTCTATTAGATTTAAGAGATGTACTGTTGAAAAAAGAAGTGGCTGATTTGACAGGAGAATATGTAAGCAAACTCTGTGTTTTAGAATGTAATTAAATTTGAGAATGTGAACCAATGGATTTTTTAGATAGAACATGAGCATGTGTCTCTGTGTGTGGATACAGAAATGGGGTAATAAATGGATGACACTTATAGTCTTGAAAAATTCACTCGAGTCTCAAAAAGTGTCCATAGTTCCTAAATACTACTATTCAATAATGGGAATCATAAATTTGGATAATGTGTTATTCAGAAAGTCTTGGATATAAAAAACAGAATCCAGAACTATCCTGAAACTCAAGATACAACCAAATATTGAGGGGGGGGGGGTCATAGCAAAATAAAGCATAAACCAATTTTCAAGGGACATCAATGAGACCAATCTGGAGAATTTGGAGTACTAAAATTATTAATAATCACAATACTTATGACCCACTGAGAAACATACAAACACATTAGTACATAATAATATTTTGAAGGACAAAGAGATATTCATAAATCAAAAATAGAATTCTCCACACATTCTTATTAGTTATGAAGGGGACAAATAGCAAATCATTGGAGAACTCTGGTGACACCCCGAGTCCAGGTTTAGAGAGGTCATCACTAAGATGCAGGGCCATGAAGCCATGTCCCACCTGGCAGGAGACCATGTGAAGGTCAGAGCTTCCTACCTAGTAAGGGCTGAGCTGAGTCTCCTCAAAATTCAAAGGTTGGGGTTGTGTCCCCCAGAACCTCACAGTGTGACTGATCTCACAGACAGTGTATTGGAAGAGGTAACTATGAAAAAGTGAGGTTTGAGTTAAAGTCTAATCTACTATGAATGGTGTTCTTATAAGAAGAGGAAATTAGATCTCAGAGATACCAGGGAAAGAGCATGTGATGGACATCTGAGAGAGCTAAGAGATAGCAGAATGACCCAGCTGTTTCCTTGATGTCTGCCTGAGATTCCACCATCTTTAGAAAAGCCACTGATGTGAAGCTGCACAATGGAATCCCTCTTTATGGCAGCAAAGTAACCACAATGCTGGATGCAGGAGCACAATTCAGTCCTGAGGGACACTGCGTCCTCTGTGAGGGTATTCTATAGGGCCACTGGTGCAGAACCTTCAACAGTGACAGGACCCCAAGATCCATGGAAGGAGAGGCTGCTGCCCCAGATTGAAGGAGGCAGAGGAGACCTGGCTCCACAGCAGCTGGAGAGATTCCACTTGTCCATTTGCTACAGAAGACACTAGGGCTGACTGGGCACATGTGAAATGCCATGAAGACAGGATGGGACCGGGCAGTAATGTCCATGTCCTGGTCACAGTTGCACTTTAGTTATGTGGAGATAGCTGTCTGTAGGGACTTTTCCATCCTGAGGAAAGCTGGTGTTAGAATCCACATGAAGCACCTTGTGAAGCATCACTTCTCTTCCTTAACTGGAAGATGGTGTCCTAAGCTCCTGAAGAGCTGGGCTCCAGACCATGCCCATCCCATCTCTGGAGCTAGGAGGAGACAATCAAAGTGAGCAACCATGAGTCAGAGTCAGAGACCCCAAAGGCTGAGCCATTGATCTGTGGAGACCCTGCAGGGTGGGCACCTTGTCCCACCTGGATGATGGCTGTGCACTGACTCAGGCTCTCCTGTGACCCACTTGTCATTTTCATGAACACATACTGACTGTGCTGGGTGCAGCATTTTGAGACCCAGGGAGGCTGACAGAAGAGCTAAGGTCCCTGCCAGTCTCCTCAGAGGAACAGATGGCATTTGGTGCTTTGGCACAGGGAGTCTCATTGCCCAGAGGATAAAAACCAAGGTGGTCAGCTCTGTGAATCTCTTGGCTGTGGTGCAGGGGCAGGAGGTAGGTTGGAATCTTTCCTCCTGGAAGTCATTACAGAGATTCATGAGGAGTGCTCTCCTGGGACTTAGTGACCAGAGGTACAAATTCTGCCACTTATGGGAACTAAAATCTTTTCTATGAAAGTAATTAACACCAAACAAGAGGTCACTTCCTGGCACATACAAAAGTATAAATGGTGACATCAGTTTTCAAGAAAGAAAGAGCTGACTATGAGGTGAACTGGCAAGGAGGTCAGGGACAGGCAGCTCAGGTCGACTTCCTCACTAGGGGGCAGCTGTGCAGTTTGTGGTCAGAGTGGAGCAACTGCTTGTTGGCTGGATGGAGAGAAATGGGTTTGGGGACTTCAACTCAGGTGTAGGTCATTGTCCGCTTCACAGATCACATGCTGCTTCTAGGGGAGGGGTCAGGGTCTAAGTGAGAGATCATGAGCTCCTGATGACAATGTTCCTTTGCCAGAAAAATCTGCCTTCCTCTGAGCATATCCATCCTGCAAGAGCTCGGATTTTCCTGAAAAATGCCTCAAGCACTTTGTTAGTAAATTTAAGTCCATATGTGTCCTCGCTCAGCATATTCCACAATCTTCACACTCAGTTCCAAACAAATAGAATTCTGGGTCATAATGCTATGGTCTGACACAAAAATTATGCCAGACCCCATTTTGTTCAGATACCTCACCCTTTGTGAATTTGTCCCTCTTCCCCATGAGCCCACTGCATAGAAGCTCACTTCTCCACCCTCACCCACTTGCACCCTGATCACAATATCTGTGAACTATGAAGCTAATGCATGCTCACCTTCCTGAGTATTTACTAAAAGTGTGAATTCTGAGAAAAGTACTTTCCACTTTATGAAGTGTGTCTTGTGATTACAATTGCCTCTCCTGCCCCCTTCTTTGGTTTTTAGTTGTTATTTCCTTCTTTCCACCCCAGTGTAGGGTTGAGGGTTGCAGAACTGTTTGCTTTATTTTCCTTTGGCCCTGGCCAGAATAAATCCCTTGTTTTTACTTCATAAAGACCCAGAATTTTATTTGGAGGCCCCAGTGAGATACCTTCTAGAATCCAGGCTGTGACTCTCGGCCCTCTGGGACCTCCACCCCATAAACATAAAGAGAGGCACTCTCTCCTCTGGTGCTGGGAGCTCCATGTTTGGCTCGAGTTTGGATCCTACATAGTGACCTATTGAATCTTGGGTCTGAAGAAAGACAAAAGGAGCTACGTGTGCTTAAAGGTGCCTTATTTGTTCTCTGCTTTTGGTTTAATGTAAAGCCTAAAGGTATAGCAACTGGACTGATTCTAAAGCCATAAGGTGTATCAAACAGGTTGATGGTAAATCATTTGTGCTGTCTCATCTAGAAATAATGTAAAGCCCAGAGGTGTGTCAACTAAGTTGACTGTAAATCCTGAGAGGCATTTCACCTGGATAGATTAGAAAGCCTTGTGGGGGTTTGGATTAACTGGTTGTCTGAAAGACATGGGCTTGGCCCAGAGCTACTGATCATGAAGCTTTGATGATTGTCTGGAGACTGGGAAGGGAGGAGGGACTGTTTGTTTTTCATGGATAATTATCTTGTGTTGATCATGGGTGTGTGTCTAGTTGTCTCTAATATTGCTCCTTCATTGTTGCTCAAGTGAGAAAACCTTCTTCTCTTCCTAAAAGATTGGACCCATGAGTGAATCATCACCTCAGTACCCTTGGATCCACAAACTCACTATCTGATTAGGTTTCTGTCTCTCAATTTACTTTGATTTCTGCCTGTTGTTCTAAAACTTAGCTTTAGTATGGGATATAACCAGTGTCATCATCTAACCCCCTCTTGTCTGGGTTCCATGTTGATTTGGGGGTTCCTGTGATCCTGGGGTTCAAATCCTTCATGAGGTGGAATGGCCAAGTCTATGGGATGCCATCTGAGGAATATCTAGATCCCCTCATATTATGGAAGTTCTGGAAATTGGTGACTAGCAGGCCTGGCCATCCTGAAAAGTTTCCATAAATAGAGCAAAGGCTAGATTTGATTCTCCATCCTCCAAAGTGGTTATAAATATACCTCCAGGGCATAATTAAATCAGCCAAAGTCCTGGATCTGCAGGATATCAAAGGTTCCCAGAGTTGCAACAGGCAAGTTATGAAAAAATATTCTTGGCATCCTTCAGTCCCTGTTGTATCCCCTTCAGATGAGGATAAAGTGTTGCCACCGCTTAATAATTCTTGTGGACCCCAGACTTCTTATCAATTATCTGTGTTACTTATAACTTCTACCTCGTCAGAGAGAGATGATCTGTTGATGGAAGTGGTCATGTCTCTTTCCTCCAGTCTCTTCTCTTCCTCCAGTCCCACAACATCCCTCCACGTGCTCCCTTGCTGCTACTTTCCCAGGTGCAATTTCTTCCCCAGCCCCACTTGTTCTCTTGTTGCTTCTCCAAGAAGTTCCCTCAGGGAGGGATGAGAGTACTGCCTTTGACCATGTCCCTTTTACACCTTCAGATATATAGTTCAGAGAGTCCAAATCTTCCTTTCTTTGAGATACACAGGTCCTTATTTCTCTCCTTGAGTTCATTTTTTGCATACATCAGCCCACTTTGAATGATTGCCAACAGCTCTCTCTGACTCTTTTTACTTCAGGGGTGTAAAAAGAGCAGGACCACATCAAGGTGGAGGCCAAGAGGGCTATCCTTATGGAGGCCAGTCACACTGAAGCCAAAGAAGGACAGTTGTTAGAGGAGGCCCTTCCTGACAACTTTCCTGATTGGGATCGTAACTCTAGGGTAGGCTGGGATTAGTTGTATGCCTATCACTGACATTTGTGGGTAGGACTTAAAGAGGCTTCTAAGAAGCCGATTAATTTGTCTAGAACTACTGAGGTTCTTCAGAGCCCCAACAAGGGACCAAACACGTTTCTTGAAAGGCTACAAGATGCTGTCAATAAATGTACCCTCTTGGACTCAAAGGTAACAGGAAATTCTTGGGCAATAAATCTGGCTTTGATCTCTCAATTAGCCCCACTACAAAGAGAAAAGTCTGTGAATCTCTAAGAATGTGAATCTCTCAATTAGCCCCACTACAAAGAGAAAAGTCTGTGAATCTCTGCAGGCTGTGGATTGCATCCATTGCAGAAGAAGCAAGGGCTTTGTTTGAAGCCACACCAAGAAATGGTTCTTTAAAACATACTGAAAAGTGACAGCAGCCCTTTGAACCACCAAGGCATCCCTAACCAGGGCTCTTCTCTGTCTCTGCCCAATGTTACTAAGCCCTTCAACGTGTTTGTGGCAGAAAGTTGAAGAATTGCCAAAGGGGTCCTCACCCAGGATGTTGGACCCTGGAAGAGGCCAATAGCCTATCTGTCTAAAACATTGGACTCAGTAGCATCCACATGGCCTTTCTGCTTAGGTATCATAGTGGCCACTGCCCTTAAGGTCAAGGAGGCAGATAGGTTAACTTTGGGATAATCCCTCAGAGTAGCAACCCTAAACTTTGTAGAGACCCTCCTAAATTGTGCACTATACAGATAGATGAATAATAGTCATATTATTCAATAACAGAATCTGTTACTTCACAACCCCTGCCTCACTTTTCCCTCACAAGGGCCCTTAACCCTGCCTTGCTAAAGCCCCTCCACAACTGCAAAGGTATGCTTGACCAGGTGAGCCCAGGAAGGCTGGACTTAATCAATGTTCCTTTGACTGAGGCTGAAGCTGTCCCATTCATAGATGGCAGCAGCTAATCAGAGACAAGGTCACAATGGAAACAGAAGTGATTTGAGTTCAAGCCCCCTAAAAGGAACTTGACACAGTGAGTGGAACTAGTTGCCTTGATAGGCTTGAGTGTGAGCTGAAGGTAATAAAGAAAACATTTGCATAGCCAGCAGGTATGCTTTTTGCTACTCTTGTGTGCACTGAACCATTTATAGGGAACAGGGATTACTAGGTGCTGAGGGAAATTCCATAAAACATAAAGAGGAGATATTAGCCCTATTTGAGGCCATTTTGTTACTTAAGCATGTGACTATCATATTCTGCTGGGGTCACCAAAAAGGAGACGCTACAATGGTCAGAGGCAAAAATTTTGCTGATGAGACAGCTCAATGGGTGACATTGAGCTCCAAACCAGAACAAGTCATTATATTCCCTTTGGCTTTATATCTCAAAATCAGCCTTCCTTCCCCCCAAGACTATTTTCCCGAAGAAGAAGAGCAGGATAACAAAAGGCAGAGTCCAAAATCAGAAAGCTGGTGGACTCTGCCCAACTCCTGACTAATTATACCCTAAACCTTGGGGAAAAAGATTAATATTAGAATTACATATAACTACCCATTTGGAAAAAAATAACTGACTTTCTATCTGAAACACACTACATCCCAGGACTAAAACATACAGCCCAGGGCATCTCTGAGTGATGTCTAGCCTGCCAACAGGTAAATGCCAAACAGGAAGGCGGACCCAACCTGGGGTTCACAATTGAGATGAGCTTCCTGGAGACCATTGGAAAGTTGAATTCACTGAGGTAAGACCTCCCTCCAATGGTACTAAATATCTCCTCATTTTTGTGGATGCTTTATCAGGTTGGCCAGAAAGAAGCAAAGCTTACCAAAAATGAGAATGCATGGACTGTAATAAAATATCTTCTTAATGAAATCAGACCATACCTGTCATGGTAAGATCAGATAATGGGCCAGAATTCACTGCAGCCATAGCACAAGGAATACCAAAGCCTTTAAACATAGACTGGAATCTTCATTGTGCTTACCATTCTCAAATTTCTGGGCAGGTTGACAGCATGAACTGGACCCTGAAGTGTACCACCCATAAATTTGCACTAGAGAGCAGTGCCGGCTGGCCAATGCTTTTGCCCAGTGCTCTTTTGCAGACCCAATGCTCCCGTTTTAAGGTAAGAAAGAAAACATTTACATTTTAAGGGAAATTTTTCTCCCTTTGTGATCATGTGTGGGAGATCACCCCATTTGCTCCCCTAGGTGTGTGGAATTTATTTGGCTGAAATCATCCACCAATCTCTTGTTAACTGCTGTAAGTCTCTCCAGCAGATAAAAGAAAAAGCTTATAGATTCTTGTGTGAAAAACAACCCAGAGAGGCCACTGGTTTCCAGCACCCTTTCCAGTCAGGAGACAAGATCTACATCAAAGGGTTCTAAAGGAAATGACTGACACCCAGCTGGAGAGGAGCTTACTCCATCATCCTGACCACCTGGATGGCCATAAAGGTAGATGGGCAAACTGCATGGATTCATCATACCCCAGTGAATCTCACCAAAATACCTGCTGCAGAAGCATGGGTCTCTCACTGAGACCCCATCCATCCTCTTAATAAAAACTGGAAAAATGTTAATTATGTATTTTCTCTTGCTTGGACTGTGTCCTAAGTCCCAGGCTACTGAACTCCCCAGGTGTAAATTTACCATGCCTTCATCCTGCAAACCTGCAGAATTCCAGCTCAAGTAGATTGATGCATTCCTAGACCAGGTGAGACAGACCTAAATAGACTTTTGTTAACTGTACATTTGGATGGTGCTCTTCCCCAATTTAGTGGCAATCCTTATACCCTGAAGTGGATATATATATATATATATATATATATATATATATATATATATATATTATGTGATTCCCCCTACATGAATGTAGGGATCTCTCTAATTTTTAATGTCCCTCCTCATTGTTATCAAGATAGCCACCTATAGAGATGGATCTAATGATAGAACTTGGTTTTCAATTTTGACAGAAAATTCTCCTAAACTTTTCCTTGGTGGCCCTTTTGAGAGTCAGAATTATGCAACCTCTGCATTACATACTCCAATCTGGACATACTTGGGAGGTTCAGATGTACCAAATGGGAATTGATTGTAGGAAAATTTAAACTCTTCAGAGAAAGAAATGGGAATAACCTCATGGCCTATAGCTGATAGGATCCCTAACAGACCTACCAGACACTCTTTTCTATGATCATGACCAAGGATCTCCCAATATATATAAAAAAAAAATCTTTTCTATCTGGCTCCACCAAATTGCCTAAAGCAACCATGGAACCTAACATTTTCCCCACTTCACGTGCTATCCTAAAGGTTATTAACAAGTCTTGGCCTACACTAGGCAATACTGTTGGTTCTGTCTCAAGTCCACACCCCCTTATTATGTAAGGGTCATATCAACTAAAATCCACCTAACCAAAAATAAACCTAATTGTGTTAATCGTGGACCACTCCTCACCCTAGGTGACATGTCACAAAAGGCCTCTTGCTTTATTTTCCCTAACCAAGGTAATTTGGGAATCAACTTTCCCAGGAATGTTTGCTCCTATAATATTACTGGATACTCCACTGTGTCATATTTTTCTCCTAATGGGACTTGGTTTACATGTAACATTTTGGTTATCTCACTGCCTACCCCTACTCAAAACCCAGCTATTTGTATTACTGAACAAGTGTTACCCCAGGTCTTTGCCTATAGGGGACCAGAAGGAGCTATCCCCTCTCAACTGGAAATGCCCACAATATAAATTACAAAATCAAAAGATCCATTCCCATTTTATTCCAGCCCTAACCAGGTTAGGTGTAGTAGGATCAACTGTGGTTGGAACAGCCACACAAATAAAAGGAGAACAAGAGCTCTCTCACCTAACCCAGAAAGTGAATATAGATTTGGGCCATATTGAGCCAGCCTTTGGTCATTTACATGAACAGGTTTAATCTCTGGCAGAAGTTGTACTTTAAAATAGAAGAGGCCTAGACCCTATTGTTCAGTCCCAAGAAGGACTCTCTGTGGCCCCAGGAGAAGCTTGATGTTTCCATGCCAAAAACTTGGAGTTATTAAAAGTCACTTTTCCAAAGTAAGAAACCTACATGGGAGAGATCAGGGGTTAAATCAAAATGAGCCCTTGTTCCGAAGTTGGTACAAATGAAACCCCTGGCTACCTACTCTCCTTAAAGGCCTGGCTGGACCAGAAGGCATAATGTTTAGAGGATTTCTCAGGGGCCCATGCATCTTATCAAATTTATTAAAAAACACATTTCTTCTGTTAAACTCATGTGTATGCACTGATATTAGTACCCATACACAACATAGATGAAGAATCAAAAATTTGATGATATCTAGAAAAGGAGCAAATGTTATTGGATGATTGGAAAATTAGGCCAGGCTGACCCCATTTTGTTCAGATAGTTCACCATCTGTAAATGTGCCCCCTTCCTTATGAGCCCACTGGCATTGAAGCTGACTCCTCCACCCTCACCCACTTGCACCCTGACCACAGTATCTGTGAACTATGAAGCTAATCCATGCTTGCCTTCCTGAGTATGTACTAAAGATGTGATTTCTCAGAAAATGTGCTTTCTACTTTATGAAATATGTATGTGATTATAATTGCACTCCTGCTCCCATTCTTTGTAGATTTTAGTCCTTATAAGTTTCTTTCTACCCCAGTCAGGTTTGAGGGTTGTGGAACTGTTTGCTTTCTTCTCCTTTGGCCCTGGCCAAAGTAAATCCTTTGATTTTACTTCAAAAGACCCAGTGCTTTATTTGGGATTTAGAAATAGAGTCCTAATAATGACAGGAAAAAGAGACACAGACCACTGTTTGGATTCAAGATCCTGAGAATGAGCATGGTAAACTGACTCTGGGAAAGCATACCTGTCCACAAATCCCCTCATCCATGGAGCCCTGAGCCCTGCTGTGGGTGTAGCAGAAGTCACAGCTGGATGAGTCCTGCTGATATACAAAGCCAGAAGAAGCTTGAGCCTCCACATGGCAGGATCAGAATACACAGAATTGTCTAAGACCTTTCTTTGGAAAGGAGAGGAAATATTCTGTTAGCAGGACCTGAGAGCAATTCCTGTAACCATCATTAACAGGCTCTGTGCTGGACAGAGGAGGCCATCACTGGGTCAAGAAGAAAGGTCAAGAGATGCTGGCACATAGTTGTGCTTATGTAGTCACTATTAACCCTGAGGAGAATCCTGGGTATTTATGGGTCTTCCTGAGCCTCCATTTCCTCCTGCTCACCTACAGAAAACAACAAGCACTTCCCAGCCTGTTAAACCTCTGCCATGTTGCCTGGGGAAGAAGAAGAGGGCCTAATGGACCAAGCACCTTTGAGACCTGAGTGAAGCAGGGAAAACAAACTCCAGATGGTTGGACTTTGTGCCTATGGACAAAGCAGTCATGTTCCAGGCAGAGAGAGACTGAAGTCAGAAGGGACTGTGGTAATTTCCACTGAAATCACTTGGACCACTCTGGTGGCCACTGTGGCCTTCCTGACAGTAATGAACAACCACACCTCAGGCTCTAGGCTGCTGATGGACAGGATGAAATCTCAACCTGACTCACTGACACTGAGCTGGGCTGCAGCATCTCTGGCCCATCTGGATGCAGCACAGTTGAGGCCTCCAGGTGCCCTCCCAGGTTCTGCTGGTGCCAAGGTCACCAACTGCCAACACCCCAGAGTGCTCTTCCCCTGGGGACAGAGACAAGGAGGCTGGAGTCTTTGTCAGCACATTTCTCAGGTGATACCTGACATTGGAATTTGGAAATAAGACTGACATCTCACTTATTCAATTTAGGTCTCAACCTGGTCTCCACAGTAGAGCCCAGATCATTGTAGCACATTGTTCTGTGACCGTTGTTGTTTTTCCATTGTGTTTTGACTACTGGGCTTGCTAAACAGAGGGGCCAGGGCACAGGACCCACAGCATTGGAAGAATATTCACAGATGTACAGAACAATTATATGTTTCCCTCAGTTTATTGGATTAAACAAAGGGGAATGAGGGGGATGGAGGGAGGATGGGAATAAGAAAGACAGTAGCAAGAATTAATCAGACATAACATCCCTATGTTCACATAGGAATACATGACCAGAGTAAATCCACATCATGTTTGGTCAGAAAAATGGAATCCTAATTAGAATAAGTTTTACTCCATGTATGTATAATATGTCAAAATTTGGCATGTGTATATAAGAATAACAATTTTTAAAAAAGGAAAAATAATAATTGCTACCATCCCTTTGGGGCTTTGCCCAGTGTGATCCCTTCAAGTCTTCTTCAGTAGGGAGTTTATAATGCATCACAATAAAGAGACAAATTCCTTATGGTGGTATTTTATAAGGTGCACATACTTATCACTTTACAGGATAAAGACCTGAAGAAACAGAGTCAGTGGCCAAACATGGTAGAATAAGCACATTCTTTGGGGGAGGAAGTTCTTTTTGGGAAGACAAAAAAAAAAAGGGTGTTTCTTTAATTCTTTCTATATCCCCTGTGTTCCACATCATGGAGCAGTGCCACCTCCATTCAGATAGGGTTCTCACCTAGTCCCTGAATATCACACCAATCTTCTGTGAAACAGGCTCACACACATACAGAGCGTGCTGTACTAACACTCCACATGTCTCTCCACCCAGATGACACCTGGGTGGAGAGACATGTGGAGTGCTGTACTAACACTCCACATGTCTCTCCACCCAGATGACACCATAGAACATGTATCAAGTATTCTTCACAGAACTACACAGAAGTAATAAAGTCTGTGTTAAATCAAGAGAAGTGTTGTCATGTCTGTGCTGCTGGGACTCTGGAGGAGCAAGGGGAGTTTAGGACAGAGGATCCTCCCTCTCCGCTTCTTCAAAATCCTGCCATTGAACTCTAATATTGGCTGAGCTGAGCTCTAGCAGGTGGAGGCAGCAGGAGGAGCAGCTGGGGCAGCCCAGCCTCATGCTTCTGCTCACTGGGAGGTTTTTGTCATGGCCTGTGCCACTGTGGGAGGGGAATCCCAACTCTGTTGACAGTAATAAGTGGCAGCATCTTCAGGCTCCAAGCTGCTGATGGTGAGCGTGAAATCTGCCCAAGATCCAGTGCCACTGAACCTCAAGGGGACCCCAGATTCCAAACTGGTTGCATAATTGATCATGAGCCTAGGAGCTTGCCCTGGTTTCTGCTGGTACCAGTGTAAACTTGTACCAATACTCTCACTTGCCTGACAAGTGATTGTGACTGAGTCTCCTTGAGATTTAGACATGAAAGATGGAGACTGGGTCATTGTGATGTCACATCTGGAGCCTGAAATTGGAAAAATAAAAATAAACATTCTTGTAATTAATCACATTACTGGAGGACTTCATTAAAGAGTCAGGCACTGACCACACAGTACTGAGGACATCCCCAGTACTCTCCTTACCTGAGAGGCAGAGCAGCAGGAGCCCCAGGAACTCAATGGAGACCCTCATGGCCATGTTGTGTCCTGACTGGGAATGACCCCTGTACAGGGTGTGAGCAGCCTCTTATGAAGCCTTTAGGGCAGTGGGCTGTGCTGTGGGCACATGCAAATCAGCAGGGCTTGGCAGGCTGGGCACAGCTGCAGAGCTGCTCCTCTCAGTCACTCAGCACAGGTCAGATATTCCCATTGACCAGGTCATTTCAGGCCAACACAGATGTACCAGAGCAGAATATGCATGTTCCTGGAAGACATAAAACAGAATCAGCGGATTCTCTGTGAAGAGTGACCTATTTCTCTCTCCATGATCCAGAAAAGCCCTTTTCTCTTTTCTAAAGACAGTTCTTCATTATTGACATTAGGAGTATGGAGGAATTAAGAGAGAAAGGACATCTCATGATTGGGATGTAAAAATAGACTAAAGGCAAAGGGGGAGTGGAGTGTGTGAAACCTCTGACATGGTTCAGGTTTATCCAGACACTGGCCTTGCTGACCAGGAGGCCAGGGAGGTGGAAGCCATTATGATTCTGCCCTTCATGCCTCGGTCTCCCCAAAGCACTCATTTATATGAATGATGATTGTTCTGTTCCCAAGAATATCAGTTCTGAAGCCCACCAGGCTGTTTCCTAAGGGTCTGTTCTGGAGAGGGTAGAGTAATGTTAGAAGCAAGTCTCAGTTCCTTTCTTTTCATGTATAGTGAAGCATGAAACTCAGCCCTCACGGGGCCCCTTGCACTCAATAGTAACCTGATCCTTACTGAGGGCTCTGAGGACACCCTGGCATAGCACAGCAAGACATCTTCTTTCTACACCTGTTCCCTCCTCTCTGGACACCTGAGGGGTCTGGTCACATTCACTGAATGGGCTTTCATTGTGTTCTGTCCCCTCTTTGGAATTCACAAGGACAGTCCATCCTCACTGCTCATCCGGGTCATCCTCAGAGCAGGGGACCTTGTCCTCCCAGCATTCTGGTCCACAGTTGATCTGTTTTGTGGCTTGATTCCATGAATCCCTGGGGGAAATTTTCCCTTGTCAATTTGCAATTAATACAGGTCACAAATGAAAATAGAAGATCTTCCTGAGCTTGCATTTGGGGAGACACAGCTGATGTGCAGAGCCCCAGCAGCCCTGTGGGCCTGAGTGCAGACCAGAGCTCCCAAGCCCTAGTGTTCCCCATGGGGGGGATCACTTCCTTTGTCCCAATGTTTCTGGATCATTTTCCTTGAATTATTTATTTTCTGCTCTTTGCTGTCTAGGGACAGGTCAGTGGAGCATCAACAACCAGGATTTGTAGTTTGGGGTAACAAATTTTTGACCATTAATCTTTTCTCCCAATTCATGATGTTTCCTCTTCTTTCATAACTAAGAAACGTTCTGTAGAAAACTCAAGTGATCCCTCTGCTCAAAAAAATTATTCAATTGCATAAGGACAGAAAATTAACAGTTCAGCAGGATCTGATAACACATACTGCTCTTAGGGCAGTTGATATCTGGGCCATGTGACCCACATGAGATTCCAATGAGGTGGTTTTGGAAGAGAGAAGACAAGGGGAACACTACTGACTTACCATCTCTGTCACCTCAACTCCATGTCATTCCCTGTCTGCTTCATAATCTTTCCACATTAGTAACTTTTGCATTAAATGAGCAAATTTAGCCTTCAAGGGAAGACCTGTAAATGACCCTATATATATATTCGTATTAGAAGAAAAGGGGAAGTTACATGCAACAAGTGTTCACTAGTTTGAAAAGTGACAGCTGGTGAACATAGCAGTGTCCTGAAGTGACCTGGGTTCAGCTCTGCTTGGGTGGGACAGATTTCAGGGTGTTGGTTGGATCATGGCCTCAGGTGTACCCACAAGGTACAGAAGAAGAGCATGGTATAGCCAAGTGTGTCTGTTTAGATAGGCACAGGGACCAGATACAGGACCCAGCAGCACAGCAAAGACCCACCTGCCACAGACCTCTGCCTGACCTTGTAGGCATCTGGAATCCCCAGCAGCTCAGCCCTCAGGCGTGACCTCAAGCAATGAGAACTCTCTTGATCTAGGTTGAAGGACAGCCTGAAGAAACTCTGGTTACATGGACACACTGCAGGACCATCCCATGGGACTCTGCCTGGATGATGTCATCATGTTGATTGGACATAATGAGCAGGAGATGGGAAGACCTATTTTCCAGTGAAGCCCATGCTGTCCAGTGATTGGGCTGCAGACCTACAGCAACTGATGGATCTGTCACACTGTGAACATGATAGGGCCCAGATTTCTGAGACCTGCTGGCTCCTCCCCTTCAGGGGAGGGAGGAGGAATTGCTCCCTGTATCTCCAGCCACAGAGAAGGAAGCTCAGTGCTGGCTGGGCTTTGTGCAAAGCTGAGATGGCACACTTCATGCTGGTTGCGCTGCTCCAAACACTCATCAGCTTCCTGCGAAGCCTGTCTGTGCTGAGGGGTCCAGAGTAGGACACTCTGCAGCAGGATTCTGCTGTGACCCAGGAGCCCTACTGTGTGGCCATAGGGCCCAGCACATTGCTAGGGGAAGGAGGGTTTTTAGCTAGATAAGGACAATGTGTGTGTCCCTGGCAAGTTCTCAATAAAGTGTCACAGCAGAGACCTGCAAAGCACTAGAGAAAAGCAGGCCATGCCCAGGGATCCAGAATAAAGAAGCAACTACTGTTCTAAAAGCAGCCTTCAGAACATCCCTGAGCCCTGGCACCATGCCCTGGGGCACTGAGTGACTGAGTGACTTGGCCTCTCACCACAACGGGACTGTTGGACTCAGCACAGGGCAGCACCAGCTGGGCTCAGCACTGCCCAATTTCATGATGAAAGCACTTTGGGAATTGGGCTCACCACAGTCATAGGATCCACTTGGAATATGTGGACAGGCATCCTGAGGTGTCACATTACTTCTCCCTCTGACCTTAGCACCTCTGCATCAGATCTCATAGGACTTTGTGGATATCCCCAAGCAGGTCATGTCCCAGGGATTAAGGAGCTGGGCTTTGATCTCAATTGGCTCTCATATTAGGTGGGAAATGATCATGAAAACATCCCTCATGAGCTCCAAACAGGCTCTCATTAAATTTTGTGAGATTCTGACAGAAAGAAAACCAGTTGAACAACTTCATGAGCAAGAAACCCTGTGCTCAGAACAACACTGAGGGGAAAGCAGGGTCCTCCCTCCCTACCGGAGTCAGAGCAGCAGCAGGAGCAGGGGCCAGGCAGGTCCCAGGTCCACAGTGATCTCATTTGACCCAAATGACCTCCTTACTGTCCCTTTCTCCACCAGCAGCCACACTGGTGTCGGGCTTCAGCCTATAATATCAGGGAACAGGATTCATCCATATCATATTGGCTCTGGAGACCCAGAGGAAGGGGCCAGGCTGGGCTTCCAGGCCAAGAGCACAGAGCAGCTTTCCCCACCAGGCAGCCCCTGCCAGCTCCTCCCATGAGTCTGTTCTCACAGCAGACACATTGGTGAAGAGGAGGTGCTTCCTGTTGATAAGAGGACACAATACTCTATTATGTCCCTACTATTGTGGAAATAGGCAGCCCTCTCAGTTCATTGTCTTTAGTCTGCCATCTACTGGTCATTCTGTGACAAAACATCCTCAGGATTTTAGAGGACCCAGGGAGGCTTTACTTGAGTCTTCAGTGTCATTCGAGATGCTCATGCCACTGTACCACCACCAGGATATTGAGTTCTGCAAGAAAAACAGCTGTCCCCTCATGTCAGGAACCTTGTCTGCTAGTCCAGGACTGAAGACTAACTGACAACCAAGGGTCTAAAAGAGATTAGGGTTTAGGATGAGCCATGTGACCCAGGAGAGATGACAAGGTGTGACTACAGAAAGTTCACTGAGGACTGCAGGGTATAAGGTGGGGAGGGAGGACCCAAGGCCTCCTGGTGTCCACTGCCAGTGTATCAGTCAGTCCTTCCTGCCATGCAGAAGCTTCCCAGAGCCACACCTAGACCATAGCAACTGTTCCAACCAGGAAGGACTTGACACCCCCAAGTTCATGACCAATGGCTCAAAGTTTTGTGCTCCTAGCCAAAACACCAGGAATGAACACATTAATCTTTACACTCACATTGATTCTGCCATGGTGGTGAACTGTGTATCCAAGTTGTCCTACTTGCTGGCCATTAGCCACATGTGACATTGAACATTCAAAGTAAAACAACTGAAAATTCAATTTAAAATTTAATTCAGAGTGTATAAGATCAGTTGTGAAGAGGATTCACATGTGACAGTGCACCATTTATAATTTATAAGCATAGAATCTGCTCCACTCTGTGGCATCTTTCAAAAATCAGCTGATACTGGGAACAGCAGAGGCCACCCATTGAGTTAAAGTATCAATATCTGGATATTTGCTCAAACCAGGGGCTCTGAAGAAAAAGAAGCTCATGAAACAGTGTCTTGCTTCAAAGAGGAAGCAATAGCCTTCCCAATATAGGGATGAAAATGAAAAATCAAAGGAACAAATCACCCATCAAAGAACAAACAGCTCAGAGCACTTTTACACCTGACGCCATCATCACCACTGTGGAGCAGAATATCAGAGATAAAATTTACACAGCTCACGGCTAAAGTGTTCAGTGAACTAAAAGGAGATGCCAGGAGTGAGATTAGAAAACACAGGAAGAGAAATATCTCTTTACTGGAGACTCAGACACTCTGACAAAGAACAAAAGGAAACCCTGTAAATGACCCAATAAATCACATTTAAATTCAATAAAACAATCTCCAATCATTCTAGCCACTTTGAAGACAGACTTGTCAAGCCTTGAAGACAAAATATATGATCTTGAATAAAAAGGTGGCTATAGAGGAAAGATGTCAAGAGGCCATGCCCAGAATACTCAGAAAACTGGGACTAGATCCAGAACCACACTGGAGCATCACCAGGGCAGACAGAGGCTCCCAGACACAACCTGAGGGAGCACATGTTGTTCTCAATGAAGTGACCTTGACTATTAATATTCACACAGACCTGCACTAATGTGGTTTCCCAGTTTACCTCAAAGTGCTACTGTGAATCTCTAAATTCATTTCAGCTGATTAAAAAAGCCTTATACTAAGTAATTTGATAAATAAAGATAGAAAACATGTGAATTCTGAGCATATGTATCTCCAAATTATGAGAAAAAATTGGTTTCTTGACACAGAAGACATTTCTGGCCACTCAAATCCTATTCCAGATCGGCCTATTCTGAATCTGTTTACAAACATTTGAATTATTTCTCTGTTTTTTGATGGAATCAGAAAAAAATGTCCTGCACAAGGGCACCCTGAGCTGTAAGATTAAGGCTGTGAATGTCCCTGTGTGAAGGTCCATCTCTGCAAGCCCAGCTCCCTACCATCCTGGTGCCCACTGAGCATCTTGTGACTGGAGCTCTGATTCCTCCACGCCTCCCTCTCCTCCTCCTTGAGAACAGGGGGCCCTGTCTTTAAATCAGGGTTTGCACAGCCTCAGAGCCCATGGGGGTTGCCAGCCCTCATCCAGGTGACGTCCTGCAGTGGCCACAGTGAGAACCCACTGAGGCAGGTGGCCCTTGTCAGGTAACAGGGTTTGCTCCCCTCTCTCTCTGTTCAAAGGGTCATCTTTGAACAAGTGTAAGTGCCCATCACCTGTGCTGAGTGGGAAACACACATTCCTCAGAGTGTCCACTGGGGAGAATAATGTTCCATTTCCTCAAGTCTCATTTGCCTGTTCTGACTTTTTTGGCTGACTTTAGTGCCACAGCTGAGAGACTGTCACATAATGCAAAGTCACAGAGATTTTCACCTGTGTTTTCTCATGAAAATGTAATATCTTTACTCCTGAGTCCTGGACTTTGTGAAATGCTGTGCTATTGTCACACATAGTGTGTGGCAGGGCCAGCTTCATCCTTCTGCCTGCAGATGTCCCAGTGTCCCAGGTCTATTGTTCACAACAGAACTCTCTCCATTGTGTGGTCTTGCCACCTTGCCAAAAATCAACTACCCAGTGTGTGAGTGTGGCCTCAACCCTATCCCACCATTCACACAGCTGGGGACCAAATCACCTCACTCCCCAGAACTGTGGTAAGAGAAAGGGAGGGTCGGGATGTGGTCACTGTGAGAGCACTGGCAGCATGGGGTAGGCCTGAGTTCTCTCCCCAGCACCACAGAGAAACAGCCATCAAAATTAAATTAAAAACATTAAAAATCAGAAACTGAAGTGTCTCACTGCATTTCTTTTCTGCAAGATTTTTTAGTCTCCTTGTGTCCCTTACACCCCCATATTAACTGTAGGATTTGACTGACAATTATTAATAAATAAATAAATAAAGGCAGCTGAGATTTCGAAACTGGTTGCTTTGAATATGCTTATTAATTAGAGATGCACTGCTATTTTAATAATAGTAGGCTTTTCAAAACACAAATAATCAAACAAGGATATATTTACCTTTTGTCAGCCTCCTTCACTGTTGTTCTGTAATATTCAGTACACAAGCCTGTGCAAAATAAATTCCTTATTGCTATTGCTCAACTAAGGTGTTGAGACTCTATACTGAACATATGCCCAGGAAGAGCCCAAAGTGAGCTCTGCCATCAGTGCTCCTAGTCATCGCTCTGCTCATCACATCTCGGGCCATCACATAATTTCCTTCACTCCTCAGAAGGAAAGTAAATGTGCTTCTTCCATTTCCCATGTGACAAAATCTAATAAGCAGCTGACTGTAGTGTAAAGATTAAGACATCAGAACAGCAACCTATAGACCAGGACTCCCTTGAACATGGTGAATCACCTGCATGTTTGTCAGATGTTAAAATTCAAACCCAAAGGTCTGTGCACAGATGTCACAAATTGCTTCACCAAACTTGAGGAGAGCACTAGAGGGACAAGTACCCACCACCTGTGCTGAGTGGGAAAAGCACAATGGCAGGAATGGCACAGGAACACTTTGTCCTGGAGAGAGTGGCAGAGGTTCATGAGGAAACCGTCTAGTGGGAGGGGTCTTGATAGCAAACCTGAGCTCTAGAGATGGGCTGGTCTGGGATTCCAGAGCTTTCCATGAAAGTAATTGACACCAACCAGGCCTTACCTCTGATGCACATGGAAGTCAAACTGGGACACCCAGGTTTGCAAAAAGAAAGAGTTTCCTGTGAGGCCAGCTGGCATGGAGGACAGAAGGCCTCAGCTCATGTCTGACTCCCCAGCACTGGGAGCAGAGGGATTCCAGGAAGGGAAAGAGGCTGTCTGTGGACTGGGAGATAAGAAGGGGAGTCTGAGGCCCTTCATGCAGGTGGAAAAGGTCATGGTGCCTCTTCACAGGAACATGCTCCCTTGGGGGTAGTTATCAGGTTCTGCATGTGAGATACTGAGCTTGAGACTTTGAAAGTTCCTTTGTCAGGACAGCTGGCATTTTTTTGGCATTTGCATGGATAAAACCCCATTACACAGTGTCCTAGAATGTATTGTGGAGGTTTTTCCTGAACAACTCCCTCAGTAGTTGACTATTTAAGAAAGCCCTGTCCAGGGTCAGACATTCAGGGTCAGACACAAGAGGCAGGATTGTGACAGGATAAAGAAAGGTCAGACAGGTCACTCAGATGTCAGCTCCAGTGAACAGTCCTGGGAAAGCCGCCCTTCCACAAATTCCCACCTTGTAACCCTGTGCCCTCCACCTGTGGAGAAGCAGAAATAGCTGAGAGAGCCTCCTTGTGCTGCACACAGAGCAAAAAAGCTATGGATTCAACCACATCCCAGGGTCAGAATGTGGGAGATCCCCCCTCTAACACTGGCTTAAATTTGACTAGGACTTGGGAGCAATTTTTGAAACCATGTTCACAGTGTCTGTGCTTGGAAAGATTTAACCACATATTGTTGAGGTCAAAATGAGCAGGATATAAATGTCTGGGAATCAAACTACACTTAGAGATTCACCTTTAACTGCCTGTGCTTGAGTTATTAGGCTCTCCCAGAGACTCCATCCTCACCCGGTAAATAGGGAAATAACACCAAGTGTTCCCATCCTCTCTAATCACTCACATTTTTTCAGGGAACCAAAGAGGGCCCAGGAGACCATGCATCTTTCAGACCTGAATGAACCTTGGTTTCCACTCACACAACCTTTCCAGGTGCAGTAGGAAGAGAAAAGTGCAAAGGATCTGACTGGGTGCCTCTGTGGGAAGGTGCTATACCTAAGGGGAGGGTGGCAGAGAGGACTGTGAGGTTTCTGTGGGGGGATGAACCACTGTGGTAACCTGTGGGGCCTTACAGTTAGTCACAACTGCAGCCTTCCCAGGCTCCAGACTGTGATGGGAGGGTGAAGGCTGTCCCTGACCCACTGCCACTGAACAGGGATGGGATGCCACTGGCCTTACTGGATGCACCATAGATGAGGCATCTGGGAGCCTGCCCAGGCTTCTGCTCGTACCAGAAGAAGGAGCTGCCAACACTCTGATTGGCCCTGCAGGTGAGGGTGGCTCTTTTCCCTGGAGACAAAGCCACAGAGGCTGGAGTCTGTGTCAGCACAATTTCTGCTGTGTTCCCTGAGATGGAAAGGGAACAGAATGGCCACCTGTGCAGTCTAGGTCATACCCCAGTCTCCACAGTAGAGCCAGGACCCTGCAGCACCCTGAGCTTGAATCAGTGGGTTTGCTAAACAGAGGTGCCAGGACACAGGACCCAACAACAATGAAAGAGTTTTCACAGGTGTGTGTAGAACCATCACATGATCTCTCACCTGGGAGCCAGAGTAGCAGGAGACAGAGGAGCTGACTGGGAGCTGTCATTACTCCCTCTGGGTCCCACCAGAGGCAGAGCTTCCCAGAGCCCTGCTCACCATGTCCTAGCATGTTTCTGGTCATCCATGTTTCTGGTCTTTACTAAAGGAGCAACTTTAGCCACCAGGAAAAACTTGTAAAGGACACTATATGAACATCTATTGAAAGGAAAGGGGGTTGTATCTGCAATAACCTTTTACTAGCTTGAAAAGTGACAGATGGTACAGATGACAATGCAATGCAGTGACCTAGTTCAACTCTGCTGGGGTGGGAGAGGCTTCAAGTACCAGCTGTACCTGCAAAGTTCAGAAACATAGTATGGTATAGCCAAGTGTCTCTGTTCAGACAGAAACTGGGACCAGCTACAGGCCCAGTCACAGAGCAGATACTACCTGCCACAGACCTCTGACTGAACTTGTAGTCTCCTGGAATCCACAGCAGCTCAGGCCTCAGACCTGAAATTAGGCAAAGATAACTCTCTTGCTCTAGATCACAGCCTGAAGTAACTGTGGTCATGTGGACACCAGGCAGCACCTCCCCATGTGACTCTGCATGGATAGCCTCATGCTGTTTGGATATCATGAGCAAGAAATGGCAAGAACTCTGGTGTCCAGTGAAAATCATGCTCTCTAGAGGGTGGGCTGCAGACCTACAACAACTGACAGGCCTGTCACATTGAAAAGATGTTGGGGCCCAAATATCTTAGGGCTGCTGGCTCCTCCTCTTCATAAGAAGGACAAGGTGTTGCTCCTTGCTCCTCTAATCACTGAAAAGGAAGCTCAGTGCTGCCTGGGCTCTGTGCAGAGCTGAGAAGGAACCCTCCATGCTGTGTGAGATGAACAATCACTCATCAGCTACCTGGGAAGTCTGTCTATGCTGAGAGGTCCAGAGCAGGACACTCTGCAGTAGGCTTGTGCTGTGACCCAGGAGCCCTGCTGTGTGGCCATGGGGCCTAGCACATTTCTAGAGGAAGAAGGGTTTGTACTACATGAGGAAAGTGTGTGTGCCACTGACAAGTCCCCAATAAAGAGTCATAGCAGAGACCAGCAGAGCACTAGAGAAGAGCGGGCCATCCCCAGGAAATAAAACAGAAGGAAAGAAAGGAAGAAAAGAAGGAAGGAAGGAAGGAAGGAAGGAAGGAAGGAAGGAAGGAAGGAAGGAAGAAAGGAAGGGAGGGAGGGATGGAGGGAGAAAAGAGAGTGGAGGGAGGGAGGAAAGAAATTAAGGAAGAAAGGAAGGAAGGGAGGGAGGAAGGGAGGAAGAAAGAGTATTGACTGTTCTAAATGCAGCTCCGAGGCATCCCTGAGCCCTGGCACCATGCCCTGGGCACTGAGTGACCGAGCTGCTCACCACAGGGGAGTGTGGGACTCAGCACAGGGCAGAACCAGCTGGGCCCAGCTCTGCTTACATTAAGATGGAAGTGGTACATTGAGATTGGACTTGAGGAGATGCAAAGGCTCCACTGAATGCACAGACAGTGTCCCAGGTTCCCAAGAGACTTCCCTTTCCTTATGTCATTACTTTACCCCTGTGATCTAATTGATTTTACAAATATGTTAATGCCACATGGAAAGAAGTTAGACTGTCCTCAAATGGCACAAAGAAAGAGCACTGCCTTTCCAGTGCAGCCATGGTAATGGGGACAACTGACATATTACTTGAGATTAGCAGATGCCTGAGCAGAGCATATAGTCGTTACATAATGGGAACAGAGGAGTGATCTGAGTCCAGCTTGTGAGCATAAATTTCTGGGTCTGTGTAAAGCTGGAAAGCATGGCCCATGTTAAGAGCAGCCACACTCCTGAGCTCCAAAGGCTGCAGATTGTGCTGCCCCCACCTGCCTGCAGAAACCAGGAAACTCCAGATTCAAAACTACTGCAGTGATGGTCTCCTGCTCCTTACTAGATGGCTCAGAGAAGGTCACCAGGGAGTGTATCAGGACCCAGGAAACTTGATGGACTTGTGTCAAAGGCAGATGATAAATTTCCACCACAGAAGATAAGGTAAGGTTGGGTGCCATCAGAGGATGAGTAGGTAGGACTATTGTTGGTCCTGCCAAGGCCAAGGCACCACAGAGAGGAGGCCCTGGCACTCACTATGGGATGCCTGGGGAGGAGGAGTTTTCAAGGATAGACCTGCACAGTGAGATGATATTGCTGTTGCTGTTGGCACCAGAGATTGGTCCTAGGGGCACTTAACCACTGATCCAAACCCCATCACCTTTTCTGTTTTATCTGCTGCATGTGGGAATCACAACAGTTATGTGCACATTATTGTCTGTGCTATAATTTGGGTATCCGTGTCCTCGAGGAGCTCCTGGGCCACTGCAGGAATCTGCAGGCTTCACCTTCACTCAGAGGAGGTGTGGCTTTTGAAAGCTGTGACTTAGACTGTAATTCCATGTATTTCAAATTTGAGGTAGGAATACAAACTGATACAAAAAGCTGGACTCCTCCCATAAAGTGACAAAGTCCCTCACTAAACCTGGAAGAAATGGTCATGTCTCACCTGTTGGGGCTGAGAAGGAAAGAGGGTGGGGTACAGAGGAGCCTTCCTGGCCCTTCCTACCAAAGTCTTCTAGTGACCTCCAGAGCCTGGTGCCTCTGAGCTGTGCCCTCAGCAGGTGGAGGCAGTAGGAGGAGCGCCTGGGACAGCCCAGCCTAACACTTCTGCTCCCTGGGAAGTTTTTGTCATGGCCTGTATCACTGTGTGAGGGGAACTGCTATACTGTTGACAGAAATAGGTGGCTACATCTTCAAGCTCCAGGCTACTAATGGTGAGAGAAAAACCAGTCCATATCCACTGCCACTGAACCTTGATGAGACCCCAGATTCCAAAACAGATACATAGTACATCATGGACTTAGGGGGTTGTCCTGGTTTCTTTTGATACCAAGCTATCCAACTACTAATACTCTGACTGGCCCTACAGGTGATGGTGACTCTGTCTACTGGAGATGTAGACAAAGAGGGTAGAGACTGGGTCATCATGATGTCACATCTGGCACCTGACATTGGAAACATAAACACAAATATCCTTGTAATTAATCATGTTTCAAGAAGAATTTCCTGAGTAGCCAGGCAGCACTGACCACACTGTGATTAGTAAATCCCCAGTGTTGTCCCTCCTTACCTGGGAGGCAGAGTAGCAGGAGCCCCAGAAGCTGAGCAGGGGCCCACATGGCCATGCTGTGTTCTGATGGGGACTGACCCCTGCACAGGGTGTGAGCAGCCTTTTAAGATGTTATCAGGGCAGTGGGTTCTGCTGTGGGCACATGCAAATCAGCAGGGCTAGGCAGGCTGGGCACAGCTGCAAGGTGGGCTCCTCCTAATCAACACAGGCTCAGTGTGCCCAGGTGTCCCAGGTCAGACCAGGGCAGCTCAGATTTGCTTAGGGAAACATGGTTCCCTGGGGATACAGGACACAGTCAGCCCCATGATCTGTGAGGGGTGATCTGTAGTAACTTTCTTATTCAGTATGGGCTGTCCTTGTGTCTTAAGCACAGTTCTGTCTTGGTGACCCTTGGAGGAGGAGGAAGCATTACAGAAGCAAGGGGGTAGTTTATGCTTTGGAAGTAAAAACAGAAATAAAGGCAGCCAGAGAGAAATATGTATAAACTCAATGAGGTGTTTGGGGTTTCTGGACATTGGGACAGCATGGGTCAGAAGCAGGGAAGGAGGGACCCACCCATGGACCCAGCCCTCCCTGCCTCAGAATCCCACAGAGCACACTCATACCCATCATGATGCCCATCTTCTACAGAACAATAGGTCTAATGCCAGATAGGCTCTCCTCTTAATTATCCTTTAGGAGAAGAATAATTTTACAAACAAGTGAAAGTACTAGAGCAGTTGAAGTTTAGAGAACATAGAGATGGTCCAGCATCTTCCAAAAAACAGCAAATTTTTTGAATGTTTACATATCTGTGATTTTCTTTATTACTACAGGGGCTTTTAAATCTTAGTAATGGCTCATGACCTCAAGAGGGCTGCAGTGTCTCTAAACATTGTGTCCTCCATCAATTCCTCTTGCAACTTTTATAGGAATACAACAGGACATAATTTTTTTTTAATTATAATCTTTTTTTTTATTGATTGTTCCAAACATTACAGAGCTCTTGATAAATCATCTTTCATACATTTGACTCCATTGGGTTTTGAACTCCCATTTCTACCCCAAATACAGATAGCAGAATCACATCTGTTACATACTCACATTTTTACCTAATGGCATATTAGTGACTGTTTTAATCTGCTACCTTTCCTAACGCCTACTATTCCCCCTCCCCTGCCCTCCCACCTTCCCTCTCTGCCTCCTCTGCTGTTGTTCAATTCTCTCCCTTTTTTCCCCCTCCCCCTTGCCCATCATAACCTCTTATACTTTTGTGTATCATTGAAGGTCTCCTACCATTTGCATATCCTTTCCCTTCTCTCTCCCTTTCTCTCCCCCCATTCGTCTTTGTTTACTGTTAGTCTTTTCCCCATGCTCTTCCTTCCTGTTTTGTTCTTGTCTCCTTTGATATAAAGAACATAATTCTTTACTTTTTCTCTTCTTAGAGTTATCAGAAACCTTTTATTTTTATCTCTTTCTTCTTCCTTCCTTCATTCCTTCCTTTTTATTCTTTCTCTCATTCTTTCATTTTTTCATTCCTTTCTTCTTCCCTTTGGAGCTGATGACTGAACCCAAGGCCTGGTGCATGCTGCACAATTCTCTACATCTGAGTCAGAGCCCCAGCCCCTGCCCCCTCCCTTACATATCATTTATGGGATCATCAGTTGTCCCTTGATACTTTTTCCTGCCCTGGTCTGGGAGGGCCCACTTGTTCCTACCACAAACAGCAGGATGGAGCTTGTGTTCAGTAAACTAAAGGGAAAAGGGGAAGATTTAAAATCTTCATCCTATCTTAAATATCACTGTGCTTGTGCTAAGTTCCTTAGGGAAGAGAGATTACAATGAAATCTTTACTGTGGGGATGGGAAAAGCACTTTCAGGTCCAGTTTCTCCTTAGCAAGGTGACAACCTGCAGGTGGAAAATTGTGGGAATGTGTACAGAGCATCTCATGAAGGAAGGAATTTTCTGGTGATGTAGATGGGAAAGGCTGAGGCAGGAGCTCAGACAGGCTGAGCTCAGGCTGGAGCTGCCTGGGAGCTGCAGGCTCTGGCCCTGGGCTCTGAAAAGGAGGGTCTCCTGGGCAGTGTGGTGAGGACCTGGGAAAGCAGAGGCCCTGCCCTCAGGCTGCCTGGCAAGGGATCCAGGGGAGGATGGTGCTCTACATCTGGGGGCTGAGCCAAGCACAGACACCATGGGCAGGGAAGGTTAAGAGTCCAGGAGTCAGCTCTCCCCTGGATCTTCACTCAGTGCTGAGCCTACTGTCCTGGGGAAGAGACCCTGATAGACCAGAGAGGTGAGTCAGCAAAGACCCACAGAGCCTCTTCTCAGCCAGAGTTCAATTTCCTTAGAACTAAAAGGATTACTCCATGCCACATATGTAATATTTAAAATATAAATCCTATGGAACACCTGTGTTTACTCTGTAACTCTAGTATGAATATGTGTATGAACATAGGTATTTCTAGACTTTTTGATAAATGTAGAATTTTCTATTTATTTATTTGTTTGTTTATTTATTAGATTCTCAGCTGCAGTGATGCAGTCAGGTTTCTCACATCTAGGCCACAATAAACTACATCTAAGTCAGCTCCCTTTTGTTTGCTTACTGTGTTCTATAATTTTCCTGGGGTGTCCTTGAACCTGCGCTCCACCTCCCTCAGTCTAAGGGTGTCCAGGACTAAAGGCATGTGCCACCCTGCCCAAGGGACTCTAAGTTCAGACACCCTGAGCCTGGGAAGGTAAAGATGGCATCTATTGCCTAAACCCATTGCCTCTCCACTCTCAGGACTGAGCATGAGCACCATGGAATTCAGGTCCTGCACAGGGTTATCCTGCTGCCTGGAACAGTTACCTTCCCATTGCTTAGAACACTGGGGGACATGAAGGGCTCCAATGACAGAGAGAAGCAAGTGTCATAGAGATGGGCAGTTGTTTCTATGTCCAGAGCTGGGCATGGGCAGCTCCTGTATGGTTGCTTCCCCACACAGGGCAGAAGAGCTGGCAAAGTGACTGCATGGACACAGAACAAATCCACCCATATATGCTGATCCCACTCCTCTGATTAGAAGGACACAAGTGCCTCTGGCAAGACACATCTCACATGATGCAGGGACTCTGCTCACAGTGGACCATGGGGCCACATGTACAGCCCCTGAACACCTGATGCTCTCCTTTCTTGTCTCTAAAGACGACCAGGCACCATCTTTGACTCTCCCTTGAGAATTCAAGGGGTGGAATCAGAGGAAGACCAAGGGCCAGGACATGCAGGAGAACAGGCTTGTGACCCATATGAGGACAGCCATTTGGGAATTGATGACTGACAGGTGTGAACTCAGAGTAGGAGGGGACAGGACAGAGAAGACAAAGGCAGGAGGGCAGAGGAGAGACACTAGAGGAGCCCAGGATCCAGGGAGAAGGGATGGGAGAGGGAGGGACGGTATGACTTCTGAGCTGTCCCCAACCTCCTCCCCTGAGCTTCCTCAGACTGTCAGCAGCCCCGTTCACAAGCAGCATCTGAGTGGAGGTTTTTCCCCTAATGGGAACAGGAAGAAGTTCAAGTCCCTTGAAGGAAGTGTGGCTGCTGATGGCCAAGGGACCTGTGTCCCTGCCCACAACCCTCCCAGGCAGACAGGGTGTGCAGAGGGCAGCAGGAGGCAGCAGGTGCTCAGCAGGCAGGCCTGGTCCTGGTAGTGCCAGGCTGGATGATGCTAATACTCTTGCTGTGTCTGCAGGGGACAGTACCTTCCAACTCCCCAGCACTGTGGGTAGGGATAAGGGAGGGTTGGGGTCAGGTCACTGTGAGAGCACTGACAACATGGGGGAGGCCTGGTTCTCTCCCCAGCACCACAGAGAAACAGCCAACAAAATTAAATTAAAAACATTGGAAATCAGAAACTGAGGCTTCTCAGTGCACTACAGTTTTTCAAGATTGTTTAGTCTCTCTTTGTCATCTGCATTATCATGTTAAGTGTAAGAAGCAATTGACAATTATGCAAAAATAGAAAGAAAGAAAGAAAGAAAGAAGACCCAATTGTGATTTTGATAATTATTGTATTGAGTTTGCTTATGAATTTGAGATGGTCTGCTATCTTATTTTATATTTATTTTTTGTTATTTATTTATTTATTTGGTTCCTTGGATTGATCTCTAGGGCAGTCACCAACTAAGCCACATACCTAGCCCTCTTTTATATTTTTTTAGAGACAGGGTCTCCCTGAGTTGCTTAGTGCCTTCCTGTTGCTGAATGTGGCTTTTATCATGTGATTTTCCTGCCTCAGCCTTGGAGGCCACTGGGATGGACTGCTAAGTTGATATTAGGCCTTTCAACACAAAACAGACAAAGATATATTTACTTTTTACAGTCCTCTTTAATATCATTCTGTAACATTCAGTACATGAACCTGTGCAAAATAAATTTCTTATCTCTATTGTGCAAAGAAGGAGATTGAGGCTCTAAAGTCAAAGTGTACTCAGGAGGAGCCCAGAGTGAGCTCTGCAGTCAGTGTTCCTGGTCATTGCTCTGCTCTTCTCATCTTCCAACCCATAATTTCCTTCACTACTCAGAAGGAAAGTAAAATGTGTGTTTTCCACTTCCCAGGAAACAGAATATAATAAAGAGCTGATTTTAATGTGAAGTCAGAGTAGCAATGATAAATACCAGGACTCTGTTGTAAAATGGTGAAACAACTGGCAGGTTTGTCAAATGTTCAAATTCAAGCACAAGAGTCTGTGCAAAAACATCCCAGTTTCTTTCACCAAACACGAGAGAGCACTAGAGGGACAAGTGTCCATCACCTGTGCTGAGTGGGAAATGCACAATGGCAGGAATGGCACAGGAACACTTTGTCCTGGAGAGAGTGGCAAAGATTCATGAGGAAGCCATCTGGTGGGAGGGGTCTTGATAGCAAATTTGAGCTCTAGAAATGGGCTGGTCAGGGATTCCAATCATTTCCATGAACATAATTGACACCATCCAGGCCTTATGTTGATGCACATGGAAGCCAAACTGGGACACCCAGGTTTGCAAAAAGAAAGAGTTTCATGTGAGGCCAGCTGGTGTGGAGGACAGGAGGCCTCAGCTCACCTCTGTCTCCCCAGCACTGGGAGCAGAGGGATTCCAGGAAGGGAAGGAGGCTGCCTGGGGAATGGGAGGTGAGAAGGGGAGTCTGAGGCCCTTCCTGCAGGTGGACGAGGTCATGGTGCCTCTTCACAGGAACATGCTCTTTTGGGGGTAGTTATCAGGTTCTGCATGTGAGAAACTGAGCTTGAGACTTTCAAAGTTCATTGGCAAAATGGGGGGAAAAGAAGAAAAAGAAGGTTTATTGGCTAGGACACCTGGAATCTTTTTGGCATTTCATTGTTGAAATAACCTGTTGCAAATTGTCCATGAATGGGTTCTAGGGGTTTTTCCTAAATAACTCCCTAAGTGATTGACTATTTAAGAAATTTATGTCCAGGTGTGTTGAGTTACAGTTGTGTGAACTCTTCTTTATTCAGTGTCGAACATCAGGATGCAGGATTGTGACAAGAAAAAGACAAATCACTGACAAATCACTCAGATGTTAGCTCCTTAGGATGGATGGAGGAATGTGCTCATCAGAAAGCCTGACCTTCCACCAATTCCCACCTCCTTGGAACCCTGGGCTCTCTATAAGTGAAAAAGCAGGAATAACTGAGAGGCTTTTTCTTTTCTTTTCTTTTCTTTTTTTTTCTTTTTTTTTGCTGGACACAAAGGAAAAAACAAAGTGTTAAAAATTCCCCCATCTTATCATGGCTTTGTTATGAAATAAATGTGAGCAGAACCTGGAGCTATTTCTGGAACCACAGTTAACAGTGTCTATGCTTTGACAGATTTAGCAAGATGTTGTTGATGTCAAATGAAAAGGAAATACATATCTAAAAATCAATTACTCTTAGAGATTCACCTTTAACTTCATCTGTGTTTGGGATATTATGACTCTTCCAGAGACTCCATCCTCACCTGATGAAGTAGGAAAATATTACCAAATGTTCCCATCCTCTTTAATCTCTCATATTTTTTCCAGGGGAGCAAAAGAGGATGTAGAAGACTATGAATCTTTCAGACGTGAATGAAGTTTTATTTCCTCTCTCACACAAACTTTGCAGGTGTGGAGAAAGAGAAAAGTGCAAAATATCTGACTGGGTGCCTCTGAGGGCAGCCTCTGTGCCCCAGGGGAGAGAGGGTGGCAGAGGGGCTGGTGAGGTTTTTTTGGGGGGACTGAACCACTGTGGTAATCTGTGTGGCCTTGCACACAGGAATAAACTGCAGCATCCCCAGGCTCTAAGCTGCTGATGGAGAATGTGTAGTTTGTCCCTGACCCACTGCCACTTTACTGGGCTGGGATGCCACTGGCCCTGATGAATACACCACAGATGAGGCATGTGGGAGCCTGCCCAGGCTTCTGTGGGTACCAGTCTAAGTAGCTGCCAACACTCTGACTGACCCTGCAGGTGAGTGTGGCTCTTTCCCATGGAGACAAACCCAGAGAGGCTGGAGTCTGTGCCAGCAAAATTTCTCCTGTGGTACCTGAGATGGAAAGAGAACAGAAAGGTCACCTGTGAAGTCTAGGTTCTAGCCCAGTCTCCACAGTAGAGCCTGCAGCACCCTGAGCTTGAATCAGTGGGCTTGGTAAACAGAGGTACCAGGACACAGGACCCAACCACAATGAAAGAGTTTTAACAGACTTGGAGAACCATCTCATGATCCCTCACCTGGGAGCTAGAATAACAGAAGGCAGAGGAGCTGAATGGGGGCTACCATGGCTCCTTTAAAGTCCTATCTAAAACTGAGTCCCCCAGATCCTTAAGCAGTCACTCATATGGCTCTGGAAAGCAGTTTGGGTGGGGCATGCAAAGCAGCTGGGTGGGGCCAGCAGTGCTCTCTGGGGCAGAGAGTTTGCCTCCTTCTGTCTGCACTTGAACATTCAATTGGTCCTAGCAGGAGAGTACTGGGCTCAGCCTGAGGGCAGATCTTCCTCCTGTGCAACAGAATTTCACCTCTCTTTCCTCATGCCTCACCTGGCTAATAAATTGCCCAGCTGACATTGGAAAAGTGCTACTGGAAACAGAAGGGAGGCCTGTGGTCTCACTTCTCTCTTCATCTCCCATGCCTGGTCCTCTCCATGAGGTAGGGTTATCTATCCTGCCAAGGAGGGGGTGACCAGGCCACATCTCTTCCTTGCTCCTTACTGATCTTTCCTGCAGGCCCAGGAGAAACATACCATGTGGCCCCTCCCCCAGTGCCTGCAAGCCAGGCGAACCTGCAACCCACGGGCGGGTCAGGTCCAGCAACCAGCGGAGTCACAGAACAGCTACAGGCGCGTGCAGGGAACGTGGGCAGGACCCACCAGTAGGACAGGGCCGGCGTCCCGCTGAGGGGCAGGCCCGTTCCCTCCCCCAGTGTCTGCAAGGTAGGAGGGACTGTGACCACCGGCAGATCGGGCCGAGCGGTCTGCTGAGGGGCGGAACCGGCCCCTCCCCCAGTGCCTGCAAGCTAGGCGAACCTGAGACCCATTGGGAGGTGAGGCCCAGCAACCTGCAGAGTGACAGAGGTGCCCCTCGCGCCTGCTGGGTAGGCGGACCTTTGAACGACCAGCAGAGCAGACCTAGGGCCTGCCAGCGTGGTAGATGGATCACACAAATTGGAGGAGGATCACAGCCACTACCTGCCCTGCAAGGGTGATTTTTCAACTATACAAGAGCAACATAAATAAATAGAGGGAAAATTTCAAAAGCACAACAGTTTCACCAAGCAGAAAGAAACGCCAGCAGTATGAAAAGACAAGGAAAGAAAGGACCACAGGCAATGCAGGTCAACTCAACTTTAGAAGAGGTAATAGGTGCAACAGATGGAATGTCAGATAGAGAGGTCAGGATATACATGCTTCAGATGATCTGGAGTCTCAAGGAAGACATGAGACAGCAAAATCAGACAATGAAAGATCACATTGACAAACAAATCCAGGAAGTAAAAGATCAATTTCACAGGGAGATAGAGGTAATAAAAAACAAACAAATAGAAATCCTAGAAATGCAGGAAACAATAAACCAACTTAAAAACTCAATTGAGAACACTACCAGCAGAGTAGATCACTTAGAAGAGAGAACATCAGACAATGAAGACAAAGTATTTCAACTGGAAAAGAACATAGACAGCTCAGCAAGTCTGCTAAGAAACCATGAGCAGAACATCCAAGAATTATGGGACAACATCAAAAGACCAAATTTAAGAGTCATTGGGATACAGGAAGGCACAGAGCTCCATACCAAAGGAATAAACAGTCTATTCAGTGAAATAATGCGAGAAAACTTCCCAGACTTGAAGAATGAGACAGAATCCCAAATCCTAGAAGCCTACAGGATGCCGAATGTGCAAAATCATAAGAGATCCACACCTAGACACATTATAATGAAGATGTCCAACATACAGAATAAGGAGAGAATTTTAAAAGCTGCAAGAGAAAGAAAGCAGATTACATTTAGGGGTAAACCAATCAGGATAACAGCTGATCTCTCAACACAGACTCTGAAAGCTAGAAGATCCTGGAATAACATATTTCAAACACTGAAAGAAAATGGATTCCAACCAAGAATCGTGTATCCGGCGAAATTAAGCTTCAGGATAGAAGATGAAATTAAAACCTTCCATGATAAACAAAAGTTAAAAGAATTCACAGCTAGAAAACCATCTCTTCAAAAAATCCTTGGCAAAACATTACAGGAAGAGGAAATGGAAAATAACATTGAAAACCAACAATGGGAGGTAGAACAGTAAAGGGGGGAAAGTAGTCAAAGAGGATAACAAAGCAGGTTTAGTAACATCAATAAACAAATATGGCTAGAAGAACAAACCATATCTCAATAATAACCCTAAATGTTAATGGCTTAAACTCACCAATGAAGAGACACAGGCTAGTAGAATGGATCACAAAACAAGACCCAACAATATGCTGTCTACAGGAGACACATCTGATAGGAAAAGATATTCATAGACTGAAGGTGAAAGGTTGGGAAAAATCATACCACTCATATGGACTGCGAAAACAAGCAGGAGTGTCCATACTCATATCTAATAAAATAGATTTCAAGCCAAAGTCAATCAAAAGGGATAAAGAAGGACACTTCATACTGCTCAAGGGAACCATACACCAACAAGACATAACAATCAGAAATATATATGCCCCAAATAATGGTGCAGCTGTGTTCATAAAGCAAACTCTTCTCAAGTTCAAGAGTCTAATAGACCACCATACAATAATCATGGGAGACTTCAGCACACCTCTCTCACCACTGGACAGATCTACCAAACAAAAGTTAAATAAGGAAACTATAGAACTCAATAACACAATTAACAACCTAGACTTAATTGACATATATAGACTATACCACCCAACATCAAATAGTTACACTTTTTTCTCAGCAGCACATGGAACCTTCTCAAAAATAGACCATATACTATGTCACAGGGCAACCCTTAAACAATATAAAGGGGTAGAGATGATACCATGCATCTTATCTGATCATAATGGAATGAAACTGAAAATCAATGATAAAAGAAGGAAGGAAAAATCAAGCATCACTTGGAGAATGAACAATAGGTTGCTGAATGATCAATGGGTTTTAGAAGACATCAAGGAGGAAATTAAAAACTTCCTAGAGTTAAATGAAAACACAGACACAACATATCGGAATCTATGGGACACATTGAAAGCAGTTCTAAGAGGAAAATTCATTGCTTGGAATTCATTCCTCAAAAAAAGAAAAAAACAACAAATAAATGATCTCCTACTTCATCTCAAATTCCTAGAAAAAGAAGAGCAAAACAACAGCAAAATAAGTAGAAGGCAAGAAATAATTAAAATCAGAGCTGAAATTAATGAAATTGAAACAAAAGAAACAATTGAAAAAATTGACAAAGCTAAAAGTTGGTTCTTTGAAAAAATAAATAAAATTGACAAACCCTTAGCCATGCTAACGAAGAGAAGAAGAGAGAGAACCCAAATTACTAGCATACGAGGTGAAAAAGGCAATATCACAAAAGACACTTCAGAAATACAGAAGATAATCAGAAGTTATTTTGAATCCTTATACTCCAATAAAATAGAAGATAGTGAAGGGATAGATAAATTCCTTAAGTCTTATGATCTGCCCAGATTGAGTCAGGAGGATATAGACAACCTAAACAGACAAATAACAATAGAGGAAATAGAAGAAACCATCAAAAGATTACCAACTAAGAAAAGCCCAGGACCGTATGGGTATACAGCAGAGTTTTACAAAACCTTTAAAGAGGAACTAACACCAATACTTTTCAAGCTATTTCAGGAAATAGAAAAAGAGGGAGAACTTCCAAATTCATTCTACGAGGCCAACATCACCCTGATACCGAAACCAGACAAAGACACTTCAAATAAAGAAAACTACAGACCAATATCTCTAATGAACCTTGACGCAAAAATCCTCAATGAAATTCTGGCGAATCGGATTCAAATCCATATCAAAAAAATTATACACCATGATCAAGTAGGATTCATCCACGGGATGCAAGGCTGGTTCAATATACGGAACTAAATAAATGTTATTCACCATATCAATAGACTTAAAAATAAGAACCATATGATCATCTTGATAGATGCAGAAAAAGCATTCGACAAAGTACAGCATCTCTTTATGTTCAAAACTCTAGAAAAATTAGGGATAACTGGATCATACCTCAACATTGTAAAAGCAATCTATGATAAGCCACAGGCCAGCATCATTCTGAATGGAGAAAAATTGAAGGCATTCCCTCTAAGATCTGGTACAAGACAGGGATGCCCTCTCTCACCACTTCTGTTCAACATAGTCCTTGAAACAGTGGCCAGAGCAATTAGACAGACGAAAGAAATTAAAGGCATAAAAATAGGAAAAGACGAACTTAAATTATCACTATTTGCAGATGATATGATTCTATACCTAGCAGACCCAAAAGAGTCTACAAAGAAGCTATTAGAGCTAATAAATGAATTCAGCAAAGTGGCAGGATATAAGATCAACACGCATAAATCAAAGGCATTCCTGTATATCAGTGACAAACCCTCTGAAACGGAAATGAGGACAACTACTCCATTCACAATATCCCCGAAAAAAATAAAATAATTGGGAATCAACCTAACAAAAGAGGTGAAAGATTTATACAATGAAAATTAGAGAACCCTAAAGAAAGATATAGAAGAACCTTAGAAGATGGTACAATATACCCTGCTCATGGATAGGCAGAACTAACATCATCAAAATGGCGATATTACCAAAAGTTCTCTATAAGTTCAATGCAATGCCAATCAAAATCCCAACAGCATTTCTTGTAGAAATAGATAAAAGAATCATGAAATTCATATGGAATAATAAAAGACCCAGAATAGCAAAAACAATACTAAGCAGGAAGTGTGAATCAGGCGGTATAGCGATACCAGACTTCAAACTATACTACAGAGCAATAGTAACAAAAACAGCATGGTACTGGTACCAAAACAGGCGGGTGGACCAATGGTACAGAATAGAGGACACAGTAACCAATCCACAAAACTACAACTATCTTATATTTGATAAAGGGGCTAAAAGCATGCAATGGAGGAAGGATAGCATCTGTAACAAATGGTGCTGGGAAAACTGGAAATCCACTTGCATCAAATGAATCTGAATCCCTATCTCTCGCCATGCACAAAAGTTAACTCAAAATGGATCAAGGAGCTTGATATTAAATCAGAGACATGGCATCTGATAGAAGAAAAAGTTGGTTATGATCTACATACTGTTGGATCAGGCTCCAAATTCCTCAATAGGACACCCATAGCGCTAGAGTTAACAACTAGAATCAACAAATGGGACTTACTCAAACTAAAAAGTTTTTTCTCAGCAAAAGAAACAATAAGAGAGATAAACAGGGAGCCTACATCATGGGAACAAATCTTTACTCCACACACTTCAGATAGAGCCCTAATAACCAGAATATATAAAGAACTCAAAAAATTAGACAATAAGATAACAAATAACTCAATCAATAAATGGGCAAAGGACCTGAACAGACACTTCTCAGAGGAGGACATACAATCAATCAATAAGTACATGAAAAAATGCTCACCATCTCTAGCAGTCAGAGAAATGCAAATCAAAACTACCCTAAGATACCATCTCACTCCAGTAAGATTGGCAGCCATTAGAAAGTCAAACAACAATAAGTGCTGGAGAGGATGCGGGGAAAAGGGCACTCTTGTTCATTGCTGGTGGGACTGCAAACTGGTGCAGCCAATTTGGAAAGCAGTATGGAGATTTCTTGGAAAGCTGGGAATGGAACCACCATTTGACCCAGCTATCCCCCTTCTCGGTCTATTCCCTAAAGACCTAATAAGAGCATGCTACAGGGACACTGCTACATTGATGTTCATAGCAGCACAATTCACGATAGCAAGACTGTGGAATCAGCCTAGATGCCCTTCAATAGATGAATGGATAAAAAAAAATGTGGCATTTATACACAATGGAGTATTACTCTGCACTAAAAAATGACAAAATCATAGAATTTGGAGGGAAATGGATGGCATTAGAACAGATTATGCTAAGTGAAGCTAGTCAATCTTTAAAAAACAAATACCAAATGACTCCTTGGATATAAGGGGAGGAAACAAGGACAGGGTAGGGACGAAAAGCTTGAGAAGAAGATTTACGTTAGCAGGGTTGAGAGGTGGGAGGGAAAGGAAGTGAGAAGGGAAATCACATGGAATTGGAAGGCAATCCTCAGGGTTATACAAAATGACATATAAGAGGAAAGGAGGGGTAAGACAAGACAATACAAATGGAAGAAATGATTTACAGTAGAAGGGGTAGAGAGAGAAAAGGGGAGGGGAGGGGAGGGGAGGGGAGGGGGGATAGTAGAGAATAGGACAGACAGCAGAATACATCAGACACTAGAAAGGCATTATGTCAATAAATGGAAGGGTAACTGATGTGATACAGCAATCTGTATTCGGGGTAAAATTGGGAGTTCATAACCCACTTGAATCTAACTGTGAAATATGATGTATTAAGAACTATGTAATGTTTTGAACGACCAACAATAAAAAAAATAGAAGCTCTGTAAGATCACAAGTACCTTTAGAAAACTATAAATCTCAATAAATATTTGTTATTTATAAAAAAAAGAAAACAGAGAAGAAACAACACAAGACACAGATATAAATTTCTCAAGTAGAGGGTGTAACTGCTCTGTGACCACAACTGTCCTCTTCCATGCTGAGCAGTGCTGAAAAAAGAGTGTGCTCCCAGAATCTCTTTATTTTAAAGGGAGGATACACAAAGCAGTTACAATGGAATGTTCTTCACCAAATAAGGCAGGCAATGGTATTTTGAAAGATGGACACTTGCCTTGTGATATCTTGTGGTCAGCAGATTGATTGACACCTTGGCACATCACACCCATCTCAGGTGCTGTGCAGGATCACAGGCAGAGTGAGAGGAAAGGCCCACTTATGACACACAGCTGAATCACCATTAAATGCCAGACCTGTACCCTCAGATGGCTCCAATGTGCATAGCTCATATAACAGCGCATGGACAGCATGTAACACTATAATGTATGATGTTCTCTAATATGAAATTTTTCTCTAAAATATCAATGAAAGTTTTCTATGAAAATTTCAATGAAATTTTTCAATGAAGACAACTGGTGAGCCTGTCTGACAGGATGCACAATGTAGAAATATTATCTTTAATAATGTGGTAGTTTGCTATGTTTGGGATAAAATCTGTGCCATACTGAAAAATAACTGGGTGAAAAAATATTTTTTTCTATATTTAGTGGAAGTTATTAACAAAATGTCAAAAACTGAGATCTGAATCTATATACTTTTTATATTTCTTTAGTTATAGTTGGACACAATGACTTTATTGTATTTATTTATTTTTATGTGGTGCTGAGGATCAAACCCAGCACCTTGCAGGTGTGAGGCAAGCACTCTACTGCTGAGCCACAATCCTAGCCTGTTATATCTGTATTTTGATGGTGAGATTTTTATGCCAAAATTTATTGTTGAAAGTTGAACAAGCAGTTAAAATACACTTTATGCTAAGATGCAGATAACACACTGGCAATAAGCAGATTCAAGACCAAGTAATAATTCATGGACGTTATCCTGGTATCCAATACCAACTTTCTCTCTTAACCTAGCACCTCTGCATGAGCTCACTGCAGGAGTCACAGGGGTTGTCTCAATCAGGTAATGTCAAGGGGGATTGACTTAAATAGATTAGCAGCATCAAATGGCACAGGTAAGGTGAATGTCCCCACAGTGTGGCCAAATGGGTGGATCAAGATAGTAGATATTTGAAAAGAGCATATGGTCACAATCTACATGTGGACAGAGACATGGCCTTCTCAAAAATCTGTGTGTGGACTCCTGGAGAGCTACTCAACTGAGGGCCTGGAAGAATAAGACAGAAAATCAGAGACAAAGTGATCCTGAGAGGATTCAGGCAGATGTGCTCCTGGAGTGGGTTCTGTGTGCGTAGAACTTTACGGATTATATGAAACAGCAGAGAAACCCTGCCATAGAGGAGAGCTATGTTCCCATGTGAGCTAGAAGCCTCCTATCCTCCAGTCAGATTGCCTGGTCTCTGTGTCCCCCTCACTAACACCATATTCTCACAATCCATCAGTGGAGGCAGGGGTGGGGGTCATGACAAGAGCCACGTCTTTCCACCACCTCTGCTGGTGCTGCTGGTCATCAGTGATCACAGCGTATCTGATTTCTCAGCATCAGAATCAAATGTCATCAGCCAACTGTGGGAAGGAGTTTCACATCACCATCACCTGGAGTGCTGTGGTGCCCTCCTCTTGGAACACACCTGTGCCATGGGTCAAGTTTGCCTTTCCTGCCCATGGCACTCTGAGGAGCTTCAGCATCAAGACACTCAGAGAGGATGTGGTTGAGACAGGAATCTTCACAACAGGACCAGGAACAATACGTGCATGATAGTGGCTTCCACTGGTCCTCTAAACACAGTGTCCCCCACAACCCACTTATGGAGGACTTCCTGCAGACTATAGGAGTCTCCCTCAAGATGCACTTCATCTTTAATAAGATGTCCCTGATGGCAAGAAGGAATGTCTTAGGAAGTAAGGGGTATGTGACTTTCTACTCTTGCAACTCTAGACCCCGCAGGGTAGCAGGACTTGATCCCAGCACTAGAATGACTCCCTGAGTCTACTACAGAATACCTTAAATTGTATCCTAAAGCTTTATTAACTCAGCACCCATCAGACAGCACTCAACCAGAAATCTAAATTCTTTATGATTTGCCCCAAGATGTATAATTCAACTATAACAAGAAGGTTTATGCTCCTCACTTGGAGGTTGAGAGGAAGAGGTCTGGGTGAACACCAGGACTAAGGAACGGTGATGGACACTTGTCAAAAGAACATGAGAGCTGTCCTTCAATGGACATAACACAAAAACAGGAACAATCAGAATGAAGCAGAGTAGGGACACTATTATAAGCCCTGACCCTGCAAACACCAGCTCAGAAGAGGCTGTAGCTTTGCCCTGGAGCCCGGGATGGAGAAGGGTGAAGGGAACAGGCAAAGGGAGGACTTCTTAGTTTTCTGCTCCATGACACACTGTCCTCAGGATCATGTGCCATGTGTGGTGTTTGATTTCAGACCTGGTAGCCAAAAGTCACTGCTTTAGACAAAATTTACTGCAAGTGGGTGAAAAAGACAATTAATTTTAAGTTTCTGCTCTTCTTTTAACTGTGTTATGGTTTGGATATGAGGTGTCCCTCAGGGAGCCATCTGTGCAAAACACAAGGGGATCTTCTCTGGGCAGGCAGCCAGGGAGATTTTAGGAATCCTTAGGAAACATCCATGGCTCCTCCACACAATAGATTGCCCAAGGCACATGACCTTCACCTTTGCTCTGCTAGGAAGGTCTCTCATGGTACTAAGGGAAACGGCCATAAACCATTGGGAACTAGACAGCCCACCTTTTTAACCTTTTTTGGAGATAAACATTCCATGGAAGGCCTTTGATGTCCCACAATATAAACAAAGTAGGCATGGGCTCTATTTTGACAGAGTATGGAATCTCACTTGATCCCTATGATCTGCTTGCCACCCCCCCAACCCCTGGTTTTGGATATCATTTTCCTTGTCCTGTAGTTTTTCAACATTCTATGTTTCTGAGATTTCATTTCTCAACCAGCCCATCCCATTGAGGGGAACCCCATTCCCAGTGCCCATGCAAGACATGTGGGAGACTGTCCCCATAAAGGTCCTGTGTTAATGTAGGAATATTCATAGATGAAATGACAATATTTTGAGAGCTGAGCCTGATTAGTCCTTCCTGACCTGAATGGACTAACTGGGTGGTGACTGAGGTCAGGTGGGAGTGGATGAAGGAGGTGGTCACTAGGGGTGAGCCCTAGAAGGTGCATCTTCCCTGAGGCCCTTCCTCTCTCTCCTTGCACTTCCTGGCCACCATGGGTGAAGCAGCTCTCCTCCCCCACACCCTTCTGCCCTGATGTTCTGCCCACCTTGGCCCAGAGCAATGTGGTCAGCTGACCATGGAAGGAAATTCTGAACCCATGAGCCCAAATAAACTTTTCCTGCCCTACATTAGATTTGTGCTGAATTTTTACCACAACAAAAAAAAAACTGACCAACACAGACTAGTGATTAGAAGGATTTGCCTTGAATTCAGGCATCTTTTGCCACTAAGTGCTTCCAAGGAGGTTTCTAGGCCTAGTAGAAAAATAAACACTTTCCCTGGGTGGGACCTGCCCTTCTTTAAGTCATAAATCACAGCCCTGGCCTGTATTAGGTTCTTGTCAGTCATTCAGAATTTCTAGCCCTGTGATGTGACCCAATTCCCAAAATGTCCAGGTAGCAAAAAAAAAAAAAAAAACAAACATACAAACAAAAAAAAACACTCATCTTTATAAAAACCTGAATAACCTTCTATGAATGAGAAAGATCAGTCAGTTCACATTAACACTGAGTTAAAATGTCCCCATGGATTATCTGAACAGGATTTTAAATCAGCCACAATAAAAGTGCATCAACCAGCAATTGCAAATGTGTCTGAAACAAATGAAGAAAAAACAGAAAGCATCACCGGGGAACAGAACCTGTGGAAGGACAGAAAAAGGAAAGTTCCAGAACTGAATACTCCATTCACCATAATAAGAGCTCAGTGGGGAGCTGAGCAGGTGAATGGAGCAGACAGAGGAAGGAGGCAGCAGGAGGGACAGCCATGGTCACAACCAGCTAGAGAACCCTGGAGACAGCCTAGTGGGCCAGGGAACAGGGACTCAGATGACCAGGAGGTGCCTGCCAGCTCATCCCACAGCCACACTGCCAGCTTCTGAAGACAGAGACAGACCTTAAAAGCTGGGAGGGAAAATCGACTCCTTAGCTTTATGGGAGAAGCAACTGGAATGAACAGAGAATTTCTCCCCTGGAAACAGGGAGGACAAAGGAAAGGACACCCCCAGGCTCCTCACTGGGGTTGAGAGTCATGACTTGGCCCCAGACCTAACTGCCACTGACCTGGGAACCAGGGATGTAAGCAAGGAAGCTTCATGTGAAGGAATATTTACTTTAGCCAAAGTGACCATGGTACTCATAATTCAGGAATGCCTCCCATCCCTTGAACTAGGATGTGCCCAGAAAATACATTCTTAAGATGCTCCAAAACAACCCATTAACTTGACCAAGGAGGACACTACTGTAGATTGGGAAATTTACTCATGTCCTTCCACCCTCACCCACTCTATTGTGCACAGTGAGCTGAAGGGTAAGGATGGAAAGCAAAGGTGGATCCTGTTTTAGTCAGGGCCATGCCAACCCTCTCTGAGGCCTGGGGGACACATGGCCATGGAAGTTCCAAGTGTCTGTAGAGACCAAAACTGGCCTCCAGAGAGAAAGGTGATCCTCAGGTGGGTAAGGTCACTTCAGATCTGTATTTCCTTCTGCATGATGATTGTTACAGAGCAGGTACTTAACTCTATCCTGAGCAAGGTCCTCCTGTGTGAGCCTGAGTATGCACAGTGGGGTGGATACACTAGGAAGGGAAGGGACTTTCCTCCTGAGGGCGGAGGTGAAACAGGAAAATCCAGGGGGAGGGAGGGGTGGAGGGTGTGTGTGCACAATGGTGTTGATTTTGAGTGGGTTGTGATTGAGTGTGGTTGCCACAGTATTAGGTCCTATATCATGAAGGCTTTGTAAATACCTTATATGGGAAAAGTGCCTTTGCAAATGGAAATTATGGATATTTAAATATTAGAGATTACTCTGTGTTAACCAGGCATGCCCAAATGTAAGCCCAATGTCCTAATAAAAATCAGGTAAAAACGTAAGAGACATTTAACATAGATGGAAGGATGACAGTCAAGGGTGATAAAGGGTGAGACAGAGTCATGGGGCTGCATCCTCCAGAGCTGGAGTTTGAGGACCAGACCGTCCCCTGTCACCTCCACACCTGATGTTGGCCAATGGGACACTGACCCACAGCAATGTGGGGCATGGTAGCAATGCTGCTGTGTGTGACCTCCAATCTCTGGTGAGTGTTTATAGCAGGTATTGGGAACTCACACCCATGGGGCTCAGGGAACACCAGACTATGGCTGGTGGTGTCCTCATCAACATCCTAATGCTCTACAGGAATGGACACTGGAAGTTACTCTGGTAGGAAATACAGCATGTGGAACCCCACAGTGCAGAGAAGCACCTGATTTCTGTAGAATGAACACTGGTGGTGGCCATTTGAAGACATTTCACTACTGAGCCATCACACAGTGTTCTAACTTTGAGATATTCAAAGGGACTTAACTCAAACTCTATTACTGTGTGTTTATAGCATCATATTTCAAGGTTAGTCATTTAGATTATTTCAGGACACCCTCTGATATTTTTACTGTGGCTTTCTACAGATGAGGGAACCAGTCATCCCAGCACAGTGGGGTCAACAATGTCACGTGGACTCAGAGGGCTGGGGCTGATTCTGAAGCCAGGTCTGTCTGAATTTAGATGCATTTCTTCCACGTGGCCACAGTCTTCCCAAAGGTGCAGCATGACCTGTGAGTTGGGAGGAGAAGATCCAGACTGAAGGCAGGGAATCTCAGCTCCCTGCTGCCTCTGCTCACTCCCTGCTAACCTGACCTGAAACTCAGGACTCTGCAGGTTCTTCTGCAAAACACAGCCTACAGCTGTCCTACCTGCCTTCATTCCAGATGTGGGCAGGGGTATGCCTTCTACCACCCTGACACTTCCTCCTGCCCTATGCCCCCAATGCTGACTCATACCTCCCTCTCACTCTCCCCTGTGAATCTAATCCATACCCCTGTCATGGAGACCAATGAGCAGAGAGCAAGCAAAACCCTCCTCTCTCCTCGGGTGCTGTGAGCAGACCCCACATGGGGGAGATTTATCTAGGTATTTCTACCTCAGAAGAGCTCTGGAAAGATCATTTCTTAGGGAAAAAGATTTTCTGCCTCATGTCAAAGTACAAAACAAATGACAGTAATGTGACAGTGTTTGGTGGGGCAGTGGATGGCCACTGTCAAGGGGTCTCTGTCCCTTCCCTTGCATCAGTCCCTACTGCTGCCCTCACAGTCATCCATCACCTCCTGGGCTTAGAGCAGCACAGTGGGTTATCTCGAGGTACTGGAGCTCAACTTCCCAGTGAGCTGAAACCAGGGCAGGAGGTCTGGGTGCCTTCTGCAGGCGCCTGAGGAAAGAATCCAGCTCCAGGCCTTCCAGCTGCTAGGTTCTCTCATTTCCTTCTCCTGGCCCTTCCTCTGTCTCTCAAGACTTCTCACCATTGTCCCATCCCCTGACTGTGACCATCATTCCTTCCCACTCTAAGGACCCTAGTGATCATATTGGTCTTCTACAGAATATTCAGGAAAATCTCCAGGTCGTGAATATTTAATTTAATCCCACCTCCCTTTGTTGATGTAAGGCAATATTCCTAGAGTCTCAGGATCAGAACATGTGTGTTTATTGATTTCCTATAGAATGTCTCAGTGGAGGCAATTCCTTGTCATTTGGAAGTCATAAAAGTGCATCATTCATTGTCTCCTGCAGGTGACACATGGAGGCAAGGGAAGAGGAGAATCACCTGGTGAGGACTAGAGTCCATGGGCAGCTTCAGAAAACAACCTCAGGCCTTCTGCACAGCTCTGAGGACCCCAGGATTGGGCACTTTTTAATTTCAATAGAATATTCTCTCTGGATTCTGAGTGAGCAGAAGGGATCCCTGTTTCTTCTGTCAGCTTCTCTGACTACCAGACCCCAGGACATTACAGGGCGGATTAGATGCCTGTTTTTAATCACCCAGAAAATTCCCTATTGGGACACCAATAGGGGCTTGTGTTTTGATATATGAATCCAATGGAAACCATAACCAAATTCCCCGTGTCTAAAAAATGCTTTCATTGATTTCAGGGGAGCATAGTCATGTCTGTTTCCCTTGGGCTGAGAAGGAGCAAGGAGTGGGGATACAGAGAATCCTCTTTGGCTCTTTCTACCAAAAGCTCCCAGTGACCCTCAGAGCCTGGTGCCTCTAGGCAGTGCCCTCAGCAGGTGGAGGCAGCAGGAGGAGCAACTGGGGCAGCCCAGCCTCACACTTCTACTCCCTAGGAGGTTTTTGTCATGGCCTGTGTCACTGTGGGAGGGTAACGGTTATACTGCTGACAGTAATAAGTGCCAAAATCTTCAAGCTCCAGGCTGCTGATTGTGAGAGTGAAATCTGTCCCAGATCCACTGCCACTGAATCTTGAGGGGACCCCAGATTGCAAACTGTTTGCAAGATAGATGAGGAGTTTAGGAGCTCGCTCTGGTACCTGTTGGTACCAGGCTAAACCTATGCCAATACTCTGGCCCTGCAGGTGATGGTGACTCTGTCTCCCAGAGATGCAGACAGGGAGGAGGTAGGCTGTGTCATCTGGATGTCACATCTCACACCTGACATTGAAAACATATGAACAAACAAAAAAAAATTATTCATATTAAAGGGCACTTCTATGTTTGGCCAGCAATGCTGAACACAGTAGGCTGATTAATTCCCCAGTGCTTTCCTTCCTTACCTGGGAGCCAGAGCAGCAAGAGCCCTAGTAGCTGAGTAGGGGCCCTCATGGTCATGCTGTGTTCTAAGACTGACTCCTTCACAGGATGTGACTGGCATATTAAGAAGTCCTCAGGACAGTGTGCTGTGCTGTGGGCACATGCAAATCAGCAGGGCTGGGCAGGGCTTGGCACAGCTGCAGGGCTGGCTCCTGCCAGTCACTCAGCACAGGTTCACAGTTTCCAAGTGTCTAGAGTAAACAGGCCACCTTGGACTGTGGATAATGTTTTTCTTTTGAAAAATAAAGGACTACATCCTCCTTGTGCCCTGAGTGTAGAGTATTACTTGGTCTCTTGAAGGTGGACATGTGCTTCCTTGATCTCCATTTCATCCTGACAGGGGCTGTCCAACAGGACAGAAATCCATTAACTGCAAGTAAGTTAAATGAGGGTTGCATGAGCCCCTACAGATATTAGTGAGATGAGACCAACTCCTCTTTGGTCCATTTCCCTTGTGCCCTTATTGTGAATGAGAAAATCAAAGTAAATATGGGGGGGTCACAATTTATAAGAATGAGCAGGATCTGTCCTCATTTACTCTTCTTCTCATCTCTACCTAAGCAAGAGATTGTCCCTGAATGCTGTGTCCCTCTACATACATCTAAGTCATTCAATATCAGGAAGTGTTTCTGTTCACCAGAAGAATAAGAGTGACCATCTTATCTCTGCTTGTGATTATCTATATCCACATTTAATCTTCCTTGGATTTACAGATTACAGCTTCCCCTCTATATTATATAGTAATCATATCAAAGTCTTCAGAAGCCGAGGTTCCCTCTCTGCCCTACTCCTCATTGACACCCTTTTTTTTTTTTTTTTTTTTTTTTTTTTTTTTTCTTTTTTTTTTTTTTATTGGTCGTTCATAACATTACATAGTTCATAATACATCATATTACACAGTTTGATTCACGTGGATTATGAACTCCCCCTTTTACCCCATATACAAATTGCTGTATCATATCAGTTTCCCTTCCATTGCTTGACATATTGCCTTTCTAGTGTCTGATGTATTCTGCTGTCTGTCCTATTCTCTACTGTCCCCCCTCCCCTCCCCTCCCCTCCCCTCCCCTCCCCTTTTCTTTCTCTACCCCTTCTACTGTAAATCATTTCTTCCATTTGTATTATCTTGTCTTGCCCCTCCTTTCCTCTTATATGACATTTTGTATAACCCTGAGGATCGCCTTCCATTTCCATGCAATTTCCCTTCTCACTCCCTTTCCCTCCCACCTCTCATCCCTGTTTAATGTAAATCTTCTTCTCAAGCTCTTCGTCCCTACCCTGTCCTTGTTTACTCCCCTTATATCAAAGGAGTCATTTGGTATTTGTTTTTTAAAGATTGACTAGCTTCACTTAGCATAATCTGCTCTAATGCCATCCATTTTCCTCCAAATTCTATGATTTTGTCATTTTTTAATGCAGAATAATACTCCATAGTATATAAATGCCACATTTTTTTTATCCATTCATCTATTGAAGGGCATCTAGGCTGGTTCCACAGTCTTGCTATCGTGAATTGAGCTGCTATGAACATCGATGTAGCAGTGTCCCTGTAGCATGCTCTTGTTAGGGCTTTAGGGAATAGACCGAGAAGGGGAATAGCTGGGTCAAATGGTGGTTCCATTCCCAGCTTTCCGAGAAATCTCCATACTGCTTTCCAAATTGGCTGCACCAATTTGCAGTCCCACCAGCAATGAACAAGAGTGCCCTTTTCCCCACATCCTCTCCAGCACTTATTGTTGTTTGACTTCCTAATGGCTGCCAGTCTTACTGGAGTGAGATGGTATCTTAGGGTAGTTTTGATTTGCATTTCTCTGACTGCTAGCGATGGTGAGCATTTTTTCATGTACTTGTTGATTGATTGTATGTCCTCCTCTGAGAAGTGTCTATTCAGGTCCTTGGCCCATTTATTGATTGGGTTATTTGTTATCTTATTGTCTAATTTTTTGAGTTCTTTGTATATTCTGGTTATTAGGGCTCTATCTGAAGTGTGTGGAGTAAAGATTTGTTCCCAGGATGTAGGCTCCCTGTTTATCTCTCTTATTGTTTCTTTTGCTGAGAAAAAACTTTTTAGTTTGAGTAAGTCCCATTTGTTGATTCTATTTGTTAACTCTAGCGCTATGGGTGTCCTATTGAGGAATTTGGAGCCCGACCCCACAGCATGTAGGTCGTAGCCAACTTTTTCTTCTATCAGATGCCATAAAAATAGGCATAAAAATAGGAAAAGACGAACTTAAATTATCACTATTTGCAGATGATATGATTCTATACCTAGCAGACCCAAAAGGGTCTACAAAGAAGCTATTAGAGCTAATAAATGAATTCAGCAAAGTGGCAGGATATAAGATCAACACGCATAAATCAAAGGCATTCCTGTATATCAGCAACAAATCCTCCGAAACGGAAATGAGGACAACTACTTCATTGACACCCTTGAATCTACAAAGTTCCCGGAACCTGCATATTCTAATCTTGTCCATCTCTTCTAGTTCAGAATGGAGCAGAGTTATTAATGGCTGCCTGCAGTGCCCCTGGATTTAAGCAGGGTAAAGTGATAAAGAATCAGGTAAGCAAGTGAAAAAGAGTTCAGCAGGGAATGAAGACAAATGTTAGTTCTGGAGATTGTCCCCACTCCTCCAACACACCCACACACCTGCTGCACTTTGACACCACTTCTCAGCTATCTCAACTTTGTGCCTCATAGAGTGTCCCCCTCACCATGCTGGACTCTGTTCCTTACATAGGCATCTCATCCCTCTGAGTACTCTGCCCTTCCCTCTTTCTTGGATGCCCACAGTGAGCCAAAGGTACAACTAACCCCAATTAGGGGCACCCTCAGGACGAATGAGACTGTACTCACACATGTTTCTCCCTTGCCCTGCTTGAGGCCTGTAGTACTAAAACAGCCATTAGAATTGGGTTCTTTAAGGAACTGCAAGATACTTGGTGATGGCAGAAATGCACACTTAGGGATCTCAGTACATTCAAGTGCATCAACAAGCACTTGTTGGAGGAAGGACCTCCATTCCTGAAGATAGTGACTTGAGTTATGGGACTACAGTGAGCAGAAGCATGAACCTGAGCATCCAGGGTCAGCAGGCATGGACATGTGTAATCATGAGCAGCTAGGACAGAAGCTCATAGTGCTCAGATGGGAGGGGAGAAATCCCTGATCTTGGATGGCTTTGATGGAAGCAGTTGGACCAAGCCTTCAGAGATGGAGGAAGAAAGATGCTTAGCTGTACATGACAGCTGGGTCAGGTAGGTGACACTCTTTAAAATAGATTATGACTCCCCTTGTTTTCCTATTGCTTCCCTGAATGAACCACAGTGTCAGGGAATCAGAGTAAAGAGGAAGCTGCCCTGGCCTCAGTGATATTCATGGGTACCAAGAAAAGGAGCTAGAACACTCATGCATATGATGAAATTGTGTCATAATGGACAGTTCCTGTCATAGATGGAATCTAGCAAGCTCAGAATGTGCTAAAGCTGGAGGACATGGAACCAGCAGGGGGAATAGAGGGGGAAAGACTGAGGCTGTTTGTTGTCCCCCCCCCAAAAAAATTAGAAAATACTCTGTTGGCAATTATGTGATGCCCATGGAAATGGGCAGACATTTAATTTCTGCTGAATGAATGAGAAGAGCTAGTTCTACATCTGTGCCAAGCCCTGGCAAGCCCTGTGGATTTTCATGTGCCCAGCGTACAGCCCACTCCCTGAGGACTTTTTCTTTTGGTGGTCACAGTCTATGCTGAAGTCAGTTCCAGTCAGGACACAGCATGGACATAAGGGTGCCCATATGACTCCTTGGGACCCTTCTATTTTTATTTGAAAGCAGAAACTTTCAACACTTGGGGATTTATCCAGCATAGTGGGGTCTGTTGTATTTGGTCTATAATTACATTCTCTCATAACAAGGATCAGAATGTGGATATTGGTTTTTATGTTTTCAATCTCAGATGCCAGATGTGACATCCAGATGACACAATCTTCATAAATGTAAGAAGAATTTAGTAGGAATTCTCCATAAATGGAGGAAAACAATTGTAGATCCAAGGGTGTCAATGAGGAGTTTTGGCAGAGAGAGGACCTCTTATTCTGAAGACATTGATCTGATTACTAAAGAATATAGAGAAGGAGCTATAGTCTGTAAAACCAAGGAACACCAAATGTGGATATAGATAATCACAATCCAGGTCTACATCTTAAAGAGACCTAATCACAATGTCCCACCAGGCAAGTCAGAGCCTTGGTTATTGACACTGATATCAATAGGAAGCAGGGAAAGCTCCAATTTCCTGATGTATTTTGCAACCTTTTTCCAATATGAGGTCCTATCTGGGGTCAGGGACAGAGGATCCAGAACAGATTTAACATCCAGCATGAGCAGCCTGGAGCCTGAAGATGTTGCCACTTATTACTGTGAACTGCATAGCAGTTTGCTGCCCAAGGTGACACAGGCCATGATATCAATGTCTCAGGAAAGTGTGAGGCTGGGCTGTTCCAGCTGGTCCTCCTGCTGCCTCCACCTGCTGAGAGCACTGCTGAGAGGCAGCCAGGCTCTGAAGCTCATTGCCTGGAAGGGGAGAGGGTACCTCTTTGTGTACTCACTATCTTTCCTTCCTCTTAGCTCCATCGGGGCAGAGCAGAGTGTATCTCTCCTTATTTCCTAAGTGACACAGAATAGTGAATGTTGGGAGTCCACATAGTGGTATTGCATGTGATTTAGATAGCTGACAAATACTCAAAGCAGGACTGGCTTTAATACAGGGATTGAAGTTCATAATACAGACATTAATTATATTAGCAGGACTGGCTGTTAGGGATATTGGTCTTAAAAATAGGGGATTCTCTTACTCTCCCCATAATCCTGAACTCATTTGTCACTGTAGGTAAAGACTGCCTAAATTTGTATACTCAGAGTGCTTTAGGGAGCTCCAGAATAGAGAGGGTTCTCTTAGCCTCCTATATCTCATAACCCTCTTATACCTCATTCTGATGATATCTCCTCTGTCTATAAAAACTGCCTAATTTGAGCTGGGCATGGTAGCACATGCCTGTAATCCCAGTGGCTTGGGAGGCTGAGGCAGGAGGATCGTGAGTTCAAACCAGCCTCAAGAAAAAGCAAGGTGCTTAGCATTGCAGTGAGACCCTGTCTCTAAATAAAATACAAAAATAGGACTGGGGATGTGGCTTAGTATTGAGTGGATGTGCATGGCCCAGGAAACATGGGTAACACAAAAAGAACAACATTACATTGTATAAGAATTACTGTTTTGTGTTGCCAAACTGCTGTGCCAGCCAGCCTCTATGGATGGGCACAGAGGTTGGGGTTCCTATGGGAGAAGCACTTATTATAGGAGGTGGAGTCTCAGAGTAAAATGGAGTCTGTATGGTCACTGCCCATGTAGCCGGTCCCATAGCTGTAAATGGGAAAGGCTGGGAAGGGGCTCAGCCAGGCTGAGCTCAGGAGGTGCTTCCTGAGAGCTACAGGCTCTGGCCCTGAACTATGAGGATTAGAGAAAACATTCAGCCTTTGTTTTTTGGAACTGACTTATTTAAATTAGCATGATATTGTCTAACTCCAACCATTTACTGGCAAATGTCATAAATTTACTCTTCTTTAAAGCTGAGTAATATTCCATTGAGTATACATACAACATTTTATTTTTCCATTTATCTATTGAGAGACATCTAGGTTGGTTCCATAGTCTATCTATTGTGAAATGAGCTGCTATAAACATTGATGCAGCTGCATTACTGTAGCATGCTGATTTTAAGTCTTTTGGGTTTAAACCAAGGAGTGGGATAGCTGGGTCAAATGGTGGCTCCATTCCCAGTTTTCTAAGGAATCTCCATACTGTTTTCCATAGTGGTTGCACCAATTTGCAGTCCCATCAGCGATGTATGAGTGTGCCTTTTTATTTTATTCATATAGAGTGTTCCTATAGTTTTCCTGGGGTGGACTTGAACCTGGACTCCTCCTCTCTTAGTCTCTAAGGTAGGTGGGCTTATAGGCATGAGCCACCCTACCCATTGGACATCAAGTTTTGAAGCAGTTATCTTGGATATTTAAAGTTGGCATCTCTTGCCTAGACTATGGCTGCTACTCCACTCAGAGGGACTGAGCATGAGCATCATGGAGTTGATGACCTGCTCCTGTGTGCCTGCTGTGTCAACATTGACCTTTCCATTGCTGAGGACACTGGGTAACCTGAGGGGCTCTGGTTACAGATAGAAGCAGGTGTCATACCTATGGGCAGTTGTTCTGGGCCCCAAGAGGACAGAAGTTTTTGGTCCAGAGCTGGGCATGGGCAGCTTCTCACTTGTGTTTTCCCCCACAGGGCACAGAGCAGCTGGCTCAGTGACTGCATGCCACAGGACAACCCATTCACAGCTGCTGGTAGCCAGCAGACTCTTCTGTCTGGAGAAACAGAGGTGCCTCTGGCAGGTCACAACTGACATGACCCAGGGACTCTGCTCACAGTGGACCATGGCGGCAACACGTACAACCCTGAACACCTGCTGCTCTCCTTTCTGATCTCTAAAGACCACCAGGCACCATCTTTGACTCTCCCATGAGAATCCAAGGGGTGGAGTCAGAGGCAGACCAAGGACCAGGATGTGCAGGAGAACAAGGTTGTAACGCAAATGTGGACAGCTATGTGCGGAGTGATGATTGACAGGTTTGAACTCAGAGTAGGAGGGGACAATAAATAGAAGACCCAGGCAGGAGTGCAGAGGACAGACACTGGAGAAGCCCAGGTCCAGGGAGAAGGGATGGGAGGGGAGGGATTGTGTGACTTCAGAGGTGTCCCCAACCTGCTCCCCTGAGGGTCCTCAGACTGTGAGCAGCCCTGTGCACAAGCAGCATCTGAGTGGAAGTAGACAGGAAGAAGTTCACGTTCTTTAAGGAAGTGTGGCTGCTGGGGGCCAGAGTGACCTGTGTCCCTGCCCCACAGCCCTCCCAGACAGGCAGGGTGTTCAGAGGGAAGCAGGAGGCAGCAGGAGCTCAGCAGCCAGGCCTAGTCCTGATGGAGCCAGACTGATGATGCTAATGCTCTTGCTGGGTCAGTATGGGACAGTTGCTTCTCATTCCCCAGCACTGTGGTAGAAAGAAGGGAGGGTCAGGGTCAGATCACTGTGAGACCACTGGCAGCATGGGACACCTGTGTTCTGTTTCCAGCACCACAGAGAAATAGCCAAGAAAACTAAATTAGAAACTTTGGAAATCAGAAACTGAGTCCCTTCAGTGAACTTCTGTTTTGCAAAATTATTTAGTCTCTCCGTGTCCCCTGCATTATCCTGTTAACTGAAATGAATGATTAAAGATTATGCAAAAAAAAGAAAGAAGACACAGTTTTGCTTTTGACAATTATTGCATTGAGTTTGCTTATGAATTTGAGATATACTGCTATCTTATTTTACATTTTTTTTTGTTATTTATTTATTGTTTTGGCTCCATGGATTGATCTTCAGGGCAGTCAACCACTGAGCCACATCCCCAGTCCTCTTTTGTATTTTATTTAGAGACAGGGTCTCCCTGAGTTGCTTAGTGCCTTCCTGTTAATGAAGGTGGCTTTGATCTTGTGATTCTCTTTCCTCAGCCTTGCAAGCCACTGGGATGGACTGCTATGTTCATATTAGGCTTTTCAACCCCAAAATAAGCAGACAAAGATATAGTTACTTTCTGACAGTCTCCATTAATATTATTATGTAACACTCGGTACACAAACCTGTGCAAAATAATCTTCTTATCTCTATTGTGAAATGAAGGAAGTTGAGGCTCTACAGTCAAAGTGTGCCCAGGAGGAGCCCAGAGTGAGCTCTGCAGTCAGTGCTTCTAGTCATCACTCTTCTCTTTACATCTTCCAACCATAATTTCCTTGACTCCTCAGAAGGAAAGGAAAATGTGTTTCTTCCATTTTCCAGGTAAGAGTATACAATAAACAGCTGATTTTAGTGTGAAGTCAGAGTAGCAATTATAAATACCAAGACTATGTTGTAAAATGGTGAAACTCCTGGCATGTTTTTCAAAGGTTCAAATTCAAGCACAAGAGTCTGTGCAAAAACATTCCAGTTTCCTTCACCAAACATGAGAAGAGCACTAGAGGGACAAGTGTCCATCACCTGCGCTGAGTGGGAAATGCACAATGGCAGGAGTTGCACAGGGACACTTTGTCCTGGAGATAGTGGCAGAGATTTCTGAGGAAGCCAACTAGTGGGATGGAACTTGCTAGTAAACCTGGGCTCTAGAGATGGGCTGGTCTGCGATTCCAAACATTTCCATGAGAGTAACTGACACCAACCAGGCCTTACCCATGATGTACATGGAAGCCAAACTGGGACACCCAGGTTTGCAAAAAGAAAGAGTTTCATGTGAGGCCAGCTGGTGTGGAGGACAGGAGGCCTCAGCTCACCTCTGTCTCCCCAGCACTGAGAGCAGAGGGATAGAAGGAAGGGAAGGAGGCTGCCTGTGGACTGGGAGGTGAGAAGGGGAGTCTGAGGCCCTATATGCAGGTAGAGGAGTTCATGGTGCCTCTTCACAGGAACATTCTCCTTTGTGGGTAGTTATCAGGTTCTGCATGTGAGATACTGAGCTTGTGACTGAAAGTTCATTGGTGAAAGGGGGAAAAAAGAAGATAAAGAAGGTTTATTGGCTAGGACACCTGGAACATTCTTGGCATTTCATCGTTGAACTAAGCTGTTGCAAATCGTCCATGAATGGGATCTGGAGGTCTTTCTTAAATAACTCCCTAAGTGATTGATTATTTAAGAAATTTCTGTCCAGGTGTGATGAACTACAGTTGTATTCATACTCTTCATTATTCAGTGTCAAACATCAGGAGGCAGGATTGTGACAGGAAAAAGACAAATCAGTCAGATGTTAGCTCCTTAGGATGGATGGAGGAATGTGCTCATCAGAAAGCCTGATTTTCCACCAATTCCCACCTCCTTGGAACACTGGGCTCTCTATAGGTGGAGAAGCAGGAATAACTGAGAGGTTTCTTTTAGCTGGACACAAGATCCCCCCCATCTTACACTGACTTTGTTATAAAATAAATGTGAGCAGAACCTGGAGCTATTTCTGGAGCCACGGAAGACAGTGTCTATGATTTGACAGATTTAGCAAGATGTTGTTGATGTCAAAATGAGAAGGAAATAAATGTCTAAAAATCAATTACACTTAGGAATTCACCTTTAACTACACCTGTTTTTGGGATATTATGACTCTTCCAGAGGCTACATCCTCACCTGGTGAAGTAGGAAAATAATACCAAGTGTCCCAATCCTCTTTAATCTCATATTTTTCCAAAGGAGCAAAAGAGGGTGTAGGAGATTATGAATCTTTCAGACCTGAATGAAGTTTAATTTCCCCTCTCATATAAACTTTGCAGGTGTGGGAAAAGAGAAAAGTGAAAAATATCTGACTAGGTGCCTCTGGGGGCAACTGCTGTGCCCCAGGGGAGAGAGGATGGCAGTGGGACTTCTGAGGTTTCTCTTGGGGACTGAACCACTTTGGTGATCTGTGTGGCCTTGCAACAGTAATAAACTGCAGCATCCCGCGGCTCTAAGCTGCTGATGGAGCAGGTGTAGTCTGTCCCTGACCCATTGCCACTGAACCGGACTGGGACTCCACTGGCCCTGCTGAATGAACCATAGATGAGGCATCTGGGAGCCTGCCCAGGCTTCTGCTGGTACCAGGCTAAGAAGCTGCCAACACTCTGACTGACCCTGCAGGTGAGGGTGGCTCTTTCCCCTGGAGACAAAGCCAGAGGCTGGAGTCTGTGCCAGCACAATTTCTCCTGTGGTACTGAGATGGAAAGAGAACATAAAGGTGACCTGTACAGTCTAGGTCATATACCAGTCTCCACAGTAGAGCCAGGACCCAGCAGCACCCTGAGCTTGAATCATTGGGCTTGCTAAACAGAGGTGCCAGGACACAGGACCCAACCAAAAAGACAGAGTTTTCACATCTGTGTAGAACCATCCCATGATCCCTCATCTGGGAGGCAGAGTAGCAGAAAGCAGAGGAGCTGACTGGGGGCTGCCATGACTCCCTTTGTGTTCCACCTAACACTGAACTTCCTAGAGCCTTAAGCAGTCACTCATATGGCTCTGGAAAGCAGTGTGGGTGGCACATGCAAAGCGGCTGGGAGGGGCCAGTGGGGCTCCTAGGGGCAGAGAGTTTGCCTCCTCCTGTCTGCACTTGAACACCCAGGTGGTCCTAGCAGGAGAGTCCTGGGCTCAGCCTGAGGGCAGATCTCCCTCCTGGGCTACAGAATTTCATCCCTCTTTCCTCATGCCTCACCATGCTAATAAACTGCCCAGCTGACATTGGAACAGGGCTACAGGAAACAGCAGGGAGGCCTCTGGTCTCACTTCTCTCTTCATCTCCCATGCCTGGTCCTCTCCATGGAGGTAAGGTTACCTGTCCTAGCCAGGAGGAGGTGACCAGGCCACAACTCTTCCTTGCTCCTTACTGATTTTTCCTGCAGGCCCAAGAGAAACTCACCCTGTGTGAGATATAATATGAGCAGCTCTTTTTAGCCGTAGAGTGTGGTACAAGAAACCACCAGTGCCAGGTGACAAGGGCCTGGCTCTGGCTCCTCAGGCTCCAGGCACTAGGTCCCTGAGATTGACCCCAGTGCTGCCCAGCAGGCAGGAAGGTCATTCTTCAATGACCCTCTAAAACCCTCTCCTCTCTGCCTTGTGTGATGTGCATGTCTGACCAGATCCCAGCTTCTTCCCTGGGCAATGTGGAGGACCTCAGCTCCTGGTTCTGATCTACAGAGGATCAAGCTAGTTTTCCTTGGGCTCCTCAGCATGGGTCATATGGGGAGGTTAAGAACCTTCCCTGTTCAGGCTGAGCAGCTCTTCAGGCTACATTTCCATGTTCTCAGCCTTGTGCCCTGTACATCTGCTTTTCCCACAGGAGTCCAATGTGTTTGCTTCCCGAGCCTTTTTTAGGCCACGGGGAATTAGTTATTAATGCTCTGTCAGCTCCCAATGGAATCTTCATTCAGAAGTTAGAGCTTCTTTCTCCAGAAGATCATTCTGAAGAAGTTATCAACACAGGCACTGCAACTGTCCCTTGGCTGGATGGAGCTGCATCACCATGGAACTTGTGATGGGAGAAGTTACTTGAGCTGCCCTTGCTCAGTGTTCACGTCCATGATACTGTGACATAAAAGAATCTCCCACATCCTCCTGTAAAAGAAGTTCTAACAGGACAGAGAATGAGGACAGTGTCAGCACCCAAGGTGTGCAATGGTACTTTACCACTCTGTCATGCTGTTAGCCTCAGCACAGTCCTCATGAGCAGTGTGAAGAACTCAGCAGAGACTCAGGGAGCAGTCTGAATCCAGTACAAATGCTTTCCTCACCTCCCATCAGGTGCAGGGCCCTGCTGCCCACTAACTGCTCACAGTGCTCACTGCTCTCTCCTCCTGGTGCTCTCCCTGCTCAGCCCCTCAGTCCTGCCCACTGGCCCTGGCCGCCCTGTTCCTTCAACCCTCTGTTATCCATCCTCCTCCTGGACAGGCTCACAGGCCTTCTCAGTCCCTCTGTGTCACCAAGGGCTCATTCAGCCTTTCTAGTTTTTCCACTGTGGCCTTCGTACTTATAACTCACATGAAAGACAAACCCCACCGTCCCTCTGGGGCTTTCCCTAAGACACTTCCTTCAGACTTCTCAGGGCTTATCATGTAGCCAGCTAGTCAGGAAATTCCTTAGCTTGGTATTTATATGGAGAATATATTTATATCCTTCCAGAATGATAAAATAATTTAGAGAATCAGTACTCAGAATTTTAATGACACAACTAGGTAAAAGAATAAAGTCAAGGAGAGAAGAAATTAACACCAGAAAACACAGCACATGCATATCCACCATATCCACTCATTCTTATGGATATCTGAGTGTTAGCAATATGTCAACAATGTGAATGTAAGTCTCCTAGATTAATATACAGCATGAGTGTGCATCAGGCCTAGGGCACACCAACTTTTACAGTACTGGAAAGTGTTGCACATATGAATCATACAGTTTTGATATGTACGTTGACATGCATGTGAGGCCAGCTGTATCCATGTTTCCATGCTGTTCCCTAATTTGAAGGCTCACTGGCTGGGGCATTGCTGTCATTGCCTGGAGACTCTGGCTTTTCCAGAACAGAGTCCTGCAGGACTCTCCCACTGACTCTCTGCATTTCTCCCTGGGATAAGTGGAGGCTCACTGACGGAAGCTCTGGAAGCAGCAGAGGCTAGTGCAGGCTCCTGTTGTCATGGAGTTCCCAGGTCCTCCTGCCTCACCACTCAGCTAGTTTGCCTGACATGCTGCTTGGGCAAACTCATAGGGAAAGGAGAAGCTGCCACTCTAGGTCACTCTCTACCTCACCTGTGCCCAGTGCTCTGCACCAGGGCAGGGCAGCATCAGGCTGGATTGGGGAGTCCATCAGAACTTGACCTTCAGGTGCAAATCTCACTTGCTCCTTGTCCCAATTTCCTGAGGCCCTGAGGCCACCACATTCTGTGTAGAAACTAGCAAAGCACAAGCCTCCCTGAGGCCCACCCAGCAGAGGCCATGCAATGTCAACCACACCTCCTTGGAGGAGCAGGGCTGCCTGAGCCCCAGAGAGTTGCTCCTCCTTCCTGAAATGCATGAGAATGCTTAGCAGCACTACAGAGCTCTGCCTAGTTTCCTCTGGTGGTGTACAAAACCCATCCTGCACAATGAAGCCACCAACCTACTCAGGCACTTCTCTCCATGACAGTATGGAAATTCTGTCACACCCCGTGCATCTGCTGCTTCCTCTGAAAACCTAAACTCTTTGCTCTCCTGACCTTTATCTACATCCCAAGGGAGCTCCTGTGCTGAGAATGCTCCACCTTCCCCTGGAACCAGCACCATTCAGCTATAAGAGCTTCACCACAGCTGCACAGTATCCACCCCATGGCCTAATGCTGTCAGGCTGGGCATGAGTTAGGCCATCTGGTTGAGATGGGGCTCTGTCACTGACAGACTGTGTCACATCAAGATAGTCTTCAGCCTCCCTTGGTCACACAAAGCACATCTGTGCAGCTGTTATACCAACAGCACTTTCCTGGTAGTTCTGACTTCAACCTAAACAGGATCAAGCCTTCCAACAGAATCTAACAGAACACGAGGGGCTCTTGATTCTGTGTTGTGTCTCCATGGTGTCAATGCTCATCATCATAAGAATAAGTCTAACTTAGCAAGGACCTACTGCTCCCATTTTGGGGTTTCTAAGTCAAGTTCCCAGGATTGTTACTGTCTGCTGTTCTTACTCTCTAGTGACATTCTATGGAAGGCCTTTGATGTCCCACAATATAAATAAAGCAGGTGCAGGCTCCATTGTACCAGAGTACAAAAGTGCACTCTATTGTATGATCTGCTTGCCCCTCCCACTCCGATTTTTGAAATCATTTTCTGTGTCCTGTGGTTTTTTGTCATTCTGTTTTTCTTAGGTTTTATTTCTCAGCCAGCCCTTCCCATCGAGGGGTACCACATTTCCACTGCCCATGCAGGACACGTGAGAGACTGTCCCCATGAAGGGCATGTGTTAATACAGGAATATTTGTAGATAAAATGATAAGATTTTGAGAGCTGAGCCTGATCAGTCCTTCCGGGCCTGAGTGGACTAACTGGGTGGTGACTGAGGGCAGGTGGGAGTGGCTAGAGGAGGAGGACCCTAGAGGTGAGCCTGAAAGGTTCTCCCTGAGGCCCCTTCCCCTCTCTCCTTGCACTTCTTGGCCACCATGGGTGAAGCAGCTCTCCTCCCCCACACCCTTCTGCCCTGATGTTCTTCCCATGTGGGCCCAAGCAATGAGGTCAGCTGACCATGGACTGGACTTCTGAACCCATGAGCCCAAGTAAACTTTTCCTGCACTACATTAGATTTGTGCTGCATTTTTGGCACAAAAATGTAAAATTACCAACACAGACTGGTGATTAGAAGGATTTGAATTGAATTCAGGCATCTGTGGCTCCTAAGTGCTTCCAAGGAGGTTTCTAGTCCTAGAAGAAAAATAAACCTTTTGCCTGAATGGGTCCTGCCTTTCTGTAGGCCATAAATCACAGGCCTGGCCTGTACTAGGGTCTGGTGAGTCACTCAGAATTTCCAGACCGTGATGTAAGCCAATTCATAAAATGTCCAGGGAGCAAAGAAAAACCTCATCTTCATAAAACCTGAATAATCTCCTATGAATGAGAAAGTTCAGTCGGTTTACATTAACACTGAGTTAAAATGTCCCTAAGGATTATCTGAACAGGAGTTTAAATCAGTCACAATAAAAGTGCATTAACCAGCAATTGCAAATATGTTTGAAACAAATAAAGAACAAACAGAAAGCATCAGCCAGGGAAAAGAAACTTTGCAAGTGCAGAAAATGGAAAGTTCCTGAACTTGAAACTCCATTCACCATAATAAGACCCCTGGATGTGTAACCGATGTGATTCTGTAATCTGTATACGGGCTAAAAATGGGAGTTCATAACCCACTTGAATCAAATGTATGAAATATGATATGACAAGAGCTTTGTAATGTTTTGAACAACCAATAATAAAAAAAGAGCCCAGTGGGTGATCTGAGCAGATGAATGGAGCAGGCAGAGGAAGGAGGCAGCAGGAGGGACAACCATGGTCTCACCCAGTTAGAGAACCCTGGGGACAGCTGATTGGGCCAGGAATCAGGGACTCAGATGACCAGGAGGTGCCTGCCAGCCCACCCCCAGAGCCATACTGCCACCTTCTGAACACAGAGACAGAGACCTCAAAAGCTGGGAGGGAAAAGAGACTCCTTAGCTCTATGGGAGAAGCAACTGGAAGGAACAGAGAATTTCTTCCCTGGAAACAGGGAGGAAAAGGAATGGTTGAAGAAAAATCTATTGACCTAGAACTCTAGATGGTGGGAACTGTTCCTCAGGAATCATGGTAAACTCAAGAGCCCTACATTATAGAAGCATGAAGAGAGTGTGTAGCTGGTGCCAAAGTGTCTGTGAGGGGCTCTATAGAGAATAGAGACATGACAGGAGCAGGGACCTTGGAACACAGGGATAGAGAAGGACCATAAGGGTAGGGACAAGTGAGAAGCATTTGAGAGATAGATCTGACCATTGCACATTGTTGACATCTTTCCACACACCATTGTGATACCTCAGGTCACCAAGGAAATGTAAATTAAAGCACATGAGAACCCCCCCCCCCAGGGATGGCCAAGTACAGGAGAGAGCACCCCACAGGCAGCTGGAAGGGAGCCCAGGCCCCATCCCTGCTGCTTAGCTGGTCCTGGCTGCAGTCACAAGCCACTCCCAGCAGCTGAGTGTTCTGGAGTGTGTCCCCAAGCTGTCACCAAGTTGAAGACAGGACATGCAAGACAGTGTGACAGATTCTGATAACACTAGGCATTCTGCTATGAAACTAAAGATGGTGAAAATACACATCTAAAAATAAATAAAATTCTATACCTGAAAACATATAGGAACTGTGTTCAGCATTGAAAACATGGAGGACACAAGCCTGCCCTTCAGTAGGGGAATGGATCAATACTGTTATAAAGCCAGAAAGTAGACTATTACTCAGCACTGAAAAGAACACAGCGATTCAACCTGGGTTCAATGATGCTCACATGTAACCCCAGCAACTAGGAGGCTGAGGAAAGAGGATGACAAGTTTAAGGCCAGGTTCAGCATCTTAGCAAGGAGCTAATAACTCAAAGAGATCACATCTCAAAAGTAAAGCTAAGACTGCGAATGTAGCTAAGAGGTAGCACATGCCTAGATTCAGTAACAAGTTTGAAAAAAATTAAAAAAAAAAAAACCCTACCTATCATGTCATGGAATCCTCTGGAGGAGGTTTGTGTGCACAGCACTCAGGGTGACAGGCCAGTCTGAATATCGTCCTTGCTGTAAATTTCAGGTCCCTGTCACTCAGCCCAGGTGAAACTACAGGATGGAAAATCACGAAGGTCTGCAGCAGAGAGGGGTGGTGAGGAGCAGCTGGAGCTCAGACAGTGTGAGAATGGGACCTGCACTCTGCCAGGCCACACTGTTGGACACACATCATTGTCTACTTTTCTATTTCAACAGAATGCACAAAGCCACCCTGGTGTGACCTGTAGACATGGGCAGAGGTTGATGAATTGGAACAAAAGCAACAGAGTCTGGGGGTGGTGATGGAGGGGCTGTGGAAGAAGGGGGGGACACAGGAGAACCCCGTACTTTACCCCAATTTTCTTGGATACTCAAACTATACTAAAAAATAAAGTCTAAATTATTCCCATGTGGAATACTTGGAGAGGCCTATCTTTGCTGCACAACCCCTGATACTGCCTAATTTAGTCTCTTCAGGTGTTAAATTATTTTCTCTATCATATAGTCAGCTCATTGCCTGCTGGGCCTGAGCTAAAGGTTCAGGGTGCCCAGGAGGCCCCCTGATCTTCTGACTGACCCTCCATGTAGTGCTCAGGGCCTGGCTGCTTCTGAGCAATGCACTCAGCAGGTGGAGGCAGCAGGAAGAGCAGCTGGGGCAGCCCAGCCTCACACATCTGCTCCCTGGGAGGTTTTTGTCATGGCCTGTATCACTGTGGGAGGGTAACTGCTATACTGTTGACAGTAATAATTGGCAACATCTTCAGGATCCATGCTGCTGATGGTGAGAGTGAAATCTGTCCCAGATCCACTGCCACTGAACCTTGAGGGGACTCCAGGTTGCATATTGGATGCATTATTAATGAGGAGCTTAGGTGCTTGACCTGGTTTCTGCTGATACCAGTGTAAATAATTTCTAATACACTGACCAGCCCTGCAGGTAAGGGTGACTCTGTCTCCACGAGACACAGGCAAGGAGGATGGAGACTGGGTCATCATGATGTCACATCTGACACCTGCCATTGGAAACATAAGAAGAAATATCTTTGTAAGTAGTGATGTTCCAAGAGGACTTTCCTGAGTAGCCAGGCATCACTGACCTCATTGTGATTAGTAAATCCCCAGTACTGTCCCTCCTTACCTGGGAGGCATAACAGCAGGAGCCCCAGCAGCTGAGCAGGGGCCCTCATGGCCATGCTGTGTCCTGACTGGGACTGACTCCTGCACAGGGTGTGAGCAGCCTCTTAAGAAGTCCTCAGGGCAGTGGGCTGTGCTGTGGGCACATGCAAATCAGCAGGGCTGGGCAGGATGTGTACAGCTGCAGGGACGCTCCTCCTGGTCAATCAACATAGGCTCAGTGTGTCCAGGTGTCCCAGGTCAGACTAGGGTAGCTCAGATTTGCTTGGGGTGAACATGGTTTCCTGGGGCCACAGGAGACAGCCCCCTGAGCTGTGAGGGGTGATCTTTAGTCACTTTCTGGTTCGGGACAGGCTGTCCTTGTGTCTTAAGCACAGATCTGTCTTGGTGACCCTTGGAGGAGGCGGGGACATTACAGAAGCAAGGGGATAGTTTATGCTTTGGAAGTTAAAACAGAATAAAGGCAGCAAGAGAGAAAGATTTATAAACTCACTGAGGTGTTTGGGGTTTCTGTAAATTGGCACAGCATGGGTAAGGAGGGACCCACTCATGGACCCAGCCCTCCCTGACTCAGAGTCCCACAGTGCACACTCACACCCATCATGATGCCCATCTTTTCCAGTCCAGCAGGTCTAAGGCCAGCCAGGCTCTTCCTCTTAATTTCCTTTAGGAAAAGAATAGTTTTACAAACAAGTGAAAGTACTATAGAAGATTAGAGAATATAGGGCTGGTGCAGCATCTTGGTAAAAAGAACAAATATTCTGAATACTTACATATTTCTGTTTTTCCAGTATTACCACAGGGCCTTTTGATTCTTAGTAATGCCTCATGACATCAAGAGGGCCGCATTGTCTCTAAACATCGAGTCCTGCATCAGGTCCTCTAACAAAATTCCAGGAATAAAATAGGACAAAGTTCTTCACTTTTGCTCTTCTTTGATTTACCAGCAATCTTTCTTACTTTTCTGTTTCTTCCTTCCTTTCTTTCTTTCTCTCATTCTTTCAGTCCTTTCTTCCTCCTTTGGTCCTGAGGCCTGGTGTATGAGGCACAGATCTCTACATCTGATTCAGAGCCCCATCCCCTCCCTCCCTCCCTTGTATATCATTTCTGGGATGATCAGTTGTCCCTTGATACTTCCTCCTGCTGGTCTGTGAGGGCTCACCTGCTCCTATCACAAACAGCAGGACAGAGCTGGTGGGCAGTAAATTAAAGAAAAAGGGGAAGTTTTAAAAGTTCCACCCTATTTTAAATATCCTTGTGCTTGTGCTAAATTCCTTAGGGAAGAGAGACTAAAATGAAATCTTTACTGTGGGGCTGGGAAAAGTACATTCAGGTCAAGTTTCTCCTTAGCAAGGTGACACCTGCAGGTGGACATTTGTGGGAATGTGTTCTGAGCTTTAGAGGAAGGAATGATTTTGCCTGTGTAGTAGTGTCATGGTGAGATTGCAATTAATAACCCCATCGATCTGAAAGCAGGAGACAGTACATTTATTTATGAGCTGGTGGTCCAAGGGGCAGGTGGCAACTCTACACCCTTGGACCCCCTCCAGGAGTTTTAGTCCACTTTTTATACCATAAGTAAAAAATGACAGTACATTAATCACAAGTTGCTGTTTCTGATTCTAAACCACAAGCAAACCCCACAGGATCTAAAATCATAAACATCAGGGAAGTGGATCAAAATCACTCTAGTTGAACACAGTTATAGAATGGTCACCAACAACTAGAGGACCATTTTCTGACAGAATGCATGACCCAGGAAATGTGGGGACACCAGAGAGAACAATTTTACATTGTATAAGAATTGCCATTTTGTGCTGCCAAACTGCTGTGCCGGCCACTGTGGATGGGCACAGAGGCCGGGGTTCCCATGGAGAAGCACTTCTTACAGGAGGTGGAGTCTCAGGGTAAAATAGAGTCCGTGTGCATTGCACATGTAGCCTGACCCATAGCTGTAGGTGGGAAAGGCTGGGCAGGTGCTCAGCCAGACTGAGCTTAGGAGGGGATGCCCCAGAGCTGCAGGCTCTGGCCCTGGGTTGTGAGGACACAGCTCTCCTGGGCAGTGGGGCTGAGGACATGGGGAAGAAGAGGTCCTGCCTCAGGCTGTTGGGCAGCATGTTCAGGGAAGGAAGGTGCTCCACACCCTGGGGCTGAGCTAAACTGAGAGATAATGGCCAGGTGAGTTTCAGAGACCAAGACTCAGTTTTGGGCCTGGCCTTGGGGTGGCTGTATTGTATGCTGAGCCCACTGCCCTGGGCAGAGACCCTGCTGGACCTGAGAGGAGGGTTAGCAAAGACCCCCAGAGGCTCATATAAGCCAGAGTCCAATTAGCTTAGAAATGAATAAAAGGAATATTATATGCCACATATAGAATATGAAGGAGAAAAATTATGTGGATCTATCTGTGTTACTCTGCATCTCTAGTATGAGTATATGTCTGCACATAGATATGTCTTGACTTTTGGTTTAATGTGTTATTTTAAGGTTGTTTTTGGTATTTTGTCAGTTCTGGTGATCTACACTGAGTCTCTCATATGCTAGGCCAGCAATGAACTACATCCAAATCGGTTTCATTTTATTTATGTACAATCCCAGAAACCTCATATAGAAACCCTGAAACAGGAGCAATAGGCCCCTGCTGAATTAGTCTTCTTAGGATGATGATGAGCATTGTCACCATGGAGACTAAACAACAGAATCCAGAGCCCCACGTGTTCTGTGTTAGATGCTATTGGAAGGCATGAACTGTTTAGATTGAACTGTTGGTGAAACAGCTGCACATCTTATCTACCTACAGTTGCCACCATTTAATCCACATGCATGAGTTTACTCACTGACTAGGCTAAGTCTTCCTAACCCCCAAAGTTTACAGAGTAATGGGGAAGCATAACACAACCATCCACAGACCCTCAGGTGCTCCCCTTAATAATCCTGGAAGTTCTGTTTACACTCCTCATAAGGTGCCAACTAACATTGTAATCAGTGAGTAAATATTTAATATTTATCCTTTAGATTTATTTTAATCTAATGTAATAATGTAATCTACATGTAATAATTTTACAAAATCTCTGGACTCATTTTCAGTATGTACAGTACGTGTTGTGGTTTAAAGAAGATTTGTTTAAATAAAGTCTTTACCATGTTCATAAACTACAAAACTTGATGATATTAAGATTGCATTTAACACAAAATTTAGACACACACACACACACACACACACAAACACACATACACACTCCATTCCAATCAAAATCTACAAATGATTCATTGAAATTGATGAACCTATGATAGAATTTTTGAGGAAATTTAAAGTACCTGGTATGGCCAAAGAAAATTTAAAGGAGAAAAATATTAATAATCTTCTATTTCAAAACCTATTATTATGAATATAGCTCAGTAATAGAACATTTAAGAACATTTGCCTAGAGTATAGAGTGCCTGGGTTTGTTCCCCAGCACAGCAGGAAAAAAAAAGAAAGAAAGAAAAGAAAGGCTGATAGATCTTCAATAAGATTGCATTCTAGGGACAACTACAGTGGATATACAACAACAACAAAACCTGAGAGTCCATAAAGACCCATATGTACAGTGTCATCTGATTTCTAACAAAGTAATAAAGAGGGATATAAAAATTTCTTTTTATTTTTTCAAAAATTTGCAAAGAGCAATTGGATATGAAAATAAATTAAATTGACTTTAGAGAAAAGTTCTCACACATATTTTATCAATAAGCCTGTGAATTAACAGAGGATCAGAGTCCACAGGTAAGGTCTAAATTAATGCAGATCTTAGGGAAAGCTGAGGATGACTTCCAGCTTAAAGCAGGTAAAGTTTTAAACAGAAAACATGTGTATACAACCATCACAGGAGAACATTGATACATTAGACTTAATTACAGCTCATTAAAGAAATTATTAAAGACAAAAATAACTGAAGCTCAGTGGCAGAGCCCCTCCCTCACTCATGTGAGGCACTGGGTTCAATCCTCAGCACAATATAAATAAATAAATAAAGATATTGTGTAGATATTTCATCTACAAATAAAAAAAAATATTTAAAAGAAGATCATAAAATTGGATATCCCATGTAGGTGAACTGAAAGATGCCCAAACTACATCATGTGATATAGAGATTCAACACAAAACTTATCCAAAGCCCAAAGGTATTTTTAATGTACATTTTTGTGCAGTCACAACAGACCCTAAAGAACCAAAGCAATCTCAAGAAAGAAGAAGAACCTGGAAGTTTTGTCTTTCCAGATCCCACTTCCTGATTTCAAACTGTACTGCAACAGTGGAGTAATAGAAACCCTGTGGTGTTGGGAAAACAGCCTGATACATGGACATGTGGCACTAAACTGAGAACCCAGAAATAAGCCCACACGTCAATGGCCCACAAGTCTTGACAAAAGCACTGAGAACACACACAGGGAAAGGAAGTCTCATCAATAAATAGTGTTGGGAAAAATGCACACACACGCAAAAAAATGAATATGGAGCCTCGTGCAACATGACATACAGAATTGAACTCAATTGGACTAAAGATGTAAATATAAGATTTGAAACTGTATACCCTAAAAGAAAACTTATGAGGAAAGATCCTTGCCATTGGTGTATCAGTGACTTCCCAGATGTTACAACAAAAACACAGGCAACAAAAACAATCATTGACAAGTGGGACTAAAATATTCTGTACAGCAAAGAAAATAATAAGTGGAAGAGGAAATTTAGAGAATGAGAGATGATACTTGCAAACAAAATAAACCCAGGAGTTAATATTCAAGATATATAAGTTGTTCACACAACTCAACAGCAAAAATCAAAACCAAAAACAACAACAACAAAAACAAATAAAAATGGACCAACAATCTGAAAAGACATTTTTTCAGAGAAGATGTGCAAGTAATCAACACATACTTGAAGTTGCTCAATGTCATTGTTACAACTTAAATATGAGGTGTCCCCCCAAAGCTCATATGTGAGACAATGAAAGGAAGCTTAGAGATAAAATTGTGGGGTTAGGAGAGCCTTAGCTTAGTCAGTGGATAAATACATGTGTGTGGATTAAATTGTGGTAATTGTAGGTGTGGCTGGAGGAAGTAGGTCCCTGGAGATGTGACTTTTGACTTTGTGTTTTGTCCCTGGTTAAAGGTGCTCCCCCTGCTCCTTGTATCCATGTCCTGAGCTGTTGTCCTCCTCCACACCCTTTCAACAACTTGTCCTGCCCCACTCAGACCCAGCACCATGAAGTCAACCATCTATGGACTGAACCATCTGAATCCACAAGTCAAAATAAACATGTCCTCTTCTATGTTGTCTTGTCTGGTATTTTGGTCGCAGCAATGAAATGTTTAGGTTGACTAAAACAGAAATTGGTACAAAATGGGGGTCATTTTTGTGACTAACCTAGTCAAGTGTTTCAGATTCTTTGAAAATATTTGGAACTTTTGGACAGAAATTTGAATATTTTAGAGACGCAAGTTGGAAAATCTTTAGATTGTTGTGAGCAGAGTTTACTGTGTGATTCTGCTGAAATCTCAAAAGACAAGAATGCTCATAGGACTCTGGAGTGTAAAGACTGAGCTCATGAGTTTTCAGAGAAAGTAGATTATTGGAAATGGGATAGAGGTAACTTGTGTTGCTCTCTGGCAAAGAAGTTTACATTTTGTACATATTTTGAGACTGTCTGTGAGAGTGAATTTAAAGCTGATGGAATAATTATTCTGATGAAAAATTTCACACTCCATATGCTTCAAATCATCTCTTTATGTAAATAATGTTTCCACTATATTGTTTAGAGGCTAACATGAAGAAAATGTTGGTAAAATTCATTGTACATTCAATCTATGATGGATTGAATCCAATGATGCAATACAAAGGTATGACTTTGATTGTCAATAAAATATTTTAAAATTTAAACATAGAAAGCCAATTGCCAAGTGATGGACTGGGAGAAGACATCACAGTGCATATTACTAACTGTGGTTGTCAAAAAATGTGTCACCTGAATGGATTGAAGGATGCTTAGAGCACAGTTAAAGCCCACTTCTGGATGTGTGTTCCAAGGGTGAGGGTGTTACAAGAAATGGGTGGTTCAGGAAATTGAGCAGAGAAAACACAGCCTGAATGAGAGGACAAAAGTAGGAGAAGCTCTCGTCTTTTCTCTTTCCATCTCCCCTCCTTACCATGTACACTAGTCCACTAGACCACTGTTCCCTGCAGACATCAAAATTCAGGACTCTCTGCTTTTGAACTTAACCCAGCACCATTGCACCCTTGGGAGCCTTCAGACCTAAGGACTCAAACATGGGAACATGTTGTATTTTCTCTTTCTGAGATCTCCAGATTCTTCAACCAAGAAATTACCGGTTTCCATGGTTCTGTTACTTGAAAACAGCCATTGGGGAACATTTCAGCCTACGTGAACTTGTGACCCAATGTAACATTCTAATGTAGATAGATAGATGATAGATAGATAGAGATATATAATCCTAAATGTATATTCATGTCTATGTGTATGCAAGTGTGTGTGTGTGTGTGTGTGTGTGTGTGTATGCACATGTATTCTGTTTCTCTGGAGAACCCTTATTTATACACTGACAAAACATAATTTTCAAGATGTAAAAAGGACTACTGAAAATGGAGAAAATCATATATGTTTGTATGTTTTGATTTAATAACTATCCATTCTAAGAAAAATACTTATGGATAAAGAAACACATATGCAAAATTACTCAATATAATTACTCATCAAAGAAATGTATGTTTTAACCACAATACAAATCCAAGATATACCAATATGGACACAATTTCACAAAGTCTAACACTATAAAATATTTTTGGGAAGGTTCTATACCAGCTGAACTTTTGAGAATGGTGCAGGTCAGGAGATTGCAAATATGCTCAGTATTTTAGAAAATATGTCACTATTTTATTTTAGTGTTCACTGAAGCTAAACTGTGCCAACCAACTCTCTAACTCACCACTCCCATTTCTCGGAATATACCAAAGAGAAGTGAATGCATATGGCTACAAGGGATGTTGACAGAATGTCCCTAAAAAATTACCAACAGTGTCAGAACTAAGCCAAATCATTAACATGAGGAATGACCAACATGTTCATATATAATAGGGATCTGTAAACAGTAAAAGGGATCCAACTGCAACCTTGCCCACCACACAGGTGAATTTCAAGAACCTGTTGATAAAAAGGAGCAAGATGCCAAAGGGAATGTCCAGGGGGTCCACTGACAGGAAATTTCAGGAGATCTGACATATGTTGATGGGAAGTGGAGGTGGGAAATCAGTGGGAGGAGTAGGAGGGCCTGTGAAGAGCTAGGACACCTGTATCCCCCATGGGATAGAGGCTAAGGGGTGCAGGAAGTTCATGTTCATGACCCAGCTGGTCACTTTACATTCACTTACTGGCAATACATGTGCTTTTCTGGATTTAATTGCATCTGGTTTTAAATGAAGGCCTGAGTGGGAGTTATGGAGCCAGAGCCTCAGAGTCAGCTTGCATCTCCTCCTGCAAACACAAGAAGCAAGCTGAGCTCTGAGAACCTCCAAAGCCATATCTGTACAGGATTACTAGAGGCCAGTCACACTAGACACGTGAGCCTTTAGTGTGGTTTCAACACCCAGCAATCTCCAAATCTCAGTCCCTGGCCACTGGCTGTGAAGTGTATGCTGCTTTTCAGGGTCCCTCATGGTGGCGGTAGTGGGATAGCCTGCTTTAAGAAGTCTGAAGTCCCTTTCAGGCCTTTACCATGAGCCCGGCCAGTGCTTCCAACCAGACCCAGTGCCTCTGAGCATGCCCCATGGCAGAGGGCAGCTGGTGACACCATTTGACTCCCTGTACCATCCCTGGGAGGAGGGTTTGTGCACAGGGCTGTGACTGTGTGGGAGGGACTGCAGAGTCCTGGTGCCAGTCAGAGCTGGCAGCATCTTCAGTCTCTATCCTGCTGATTTTGATAGTGAATTTTGTCTGAGACTGTACCCCAGCAAAGCCATTTGGGATGCCAGATCATCACTTATCAGCTTCATAGATGAGAATCTTGGGAGCCTGGCTTGGTCTCTGCTAGTACCAGGTTAGAGAGTCACTGATGCTCTCATTGGCAGTGCAGGTGATTGAGGTGCCCTCTCCTGGAAACACAGTCAGGGAGTCTGGTGACTGCGTCAGCCCTGGGGTCCCACTGGAAGCTGGGAAGAAAGAAACAGCATTCCTGTTGTCAAATATGTCTTACTCCATTTCCCCCAGTAGACCTGGCTGTCCAGGTCCCCTAACCTCAGAGGACTGTTGGCCAGATATGCAAAGAACCCTGGGAGCATCTCACTCTAGGAGGAGAGAACTCCATCAGCTCAGGCTGACCCCTGTGCTCCTCCCTCACCTGGACACTAGAGGAGCAGAATGCAGACGAGGGCATCCAGGTCACCCATGTTTAGACAGGCCCTGCATAAGGTTCCTGCTACCCAGGGTCACCAAAAGGCCTGTTCACAGGGACTTTGAGAAGCAGAAATAGGCTCTGGGAAACATGCAGATCAGTAAGGGTGGGGCAGACCCTGCTTGGCAGCTGCAGAGCTGGTGTTCTGGGGGCTACCTTCCTGCTGGTGTCCATACACAGTCCCAGAGGAGTTTCTTCTTGGCCTTGTGAGAGAAAAATTTCCCTAATTATTCTGGTTCCTATTCGTGTAAGATTTTGTAGATTCGTGTAGATTTTTTAGAATGAGGCATCCTCCTTTTAAGAAAGATTAAACAAAAGAAGCTACTTGATCTCATGACTTAATCCTTAACATGACATGTCATTCTTTTCCCCAAATCCCATGGAATATCATCTTCTAGAAATGATAGAAAAAGTGGCTATGTGTTGGTGTGTGGCTTAGAGGAGATGCTAGGTGCCCTGGGCAGAGGGATTTCCTGGAGCAAATCCATAGCATACCTCTTGGGGGCGCTGTGCACCAGAAAAGACCCAGATTATTGGAGCATATTTTCATGACCAGTGTGATCCCTTGTTTGGGAGACTAATGGATTTTGTTTCTTAACTTTTTCTTGTTTTCTATATCATTTTTAAAAACCATTTCTGTGATACCACTGTCATACTTTAGGGTGTGTTTTCGTTGCCTGAGAGGGTTCTTGGATGCTCATTAACAGCACTCCCTCTCTGTCCTCAGAGTGAAACTCTGTGGTCACTCTGCCTTCTGATTCTCCTTCCTCCAAGTACACTGAGATATTTCTTAACTAAAAAATATTAATACATATAAAAATTAACATGCATTTTCTATCATCTATCAATATAGTTGGGCTTTTATTCTATAACCCATTTTGTTCAGTTACTCTAATTTATACAAGCTGAACTTACTGGAGCTCTTGAGGATCATCCTTATTTTGGTTAAACTGCACTTTCCAATAGCTACTCTTCTCAGAAAGCAGTCTTCAGAAACCAGAAGAGAGCAAGGACCACTGCAGTCACAGCAGGTAAACAAGACTTCAGCACAAAACTGAACAGGGAATGAAGGGAAAGGTCATTACAAAAGACACTGGAACCAGTTCATCAAGAAGCTGGGATTATGAGTATATATGCACCCAACATTGTAGCACCTAATTATAAAAAGTAAACATTAATAGATCCACAGGGAAATGAATACAGCAATACAATAATACTTTCATCAGTGAATAGAGAGTAACCACCATTGTAGAAAAATGGACCTAATGGACATCTACCAGACCTCATTTCCAACAGCAACAGAACACACATTCTTTTCAATCAAACATGGACCATTCTCCTGAGCATATGTTTGACCACTAAACACATCATGGCTACTTAAGAAGACTGAAATCAGCAAGAGTCTTCCCCTGACACAATGCCATAAAACTAAAACTCAGTAAAGAATAATTGTAGCAAATTAACAAATGGGTGCAGATTTTAAATATGGTCCTTAAGAACCAAATGGTCAAAGAAGAAATGAAATAAAAGTTTTTCTGCTGAGACAAGTGAGAATACTAACAACACACCCAAGCCTATGGAGTGGAGCAAAGGCTGTTCAAAGAGGAAGGTTTAGAGCAGTATCTTCCTTCATTGAAAAAGGAGAGATGTCCAAACAGCTGGCTTTATGCCCAGGGGAGGAGGAACAGATGGACCAGCTAAGCCCCTTGTTATCATGAAGAACAGATGTTACAAACATCAGAATAAAATAAAGACGAGAACAACAATAGAAAAGAAGCAAAACTAAATATTGGTTTTAGGAAAAGATAGATATAATTGGCAGATGGTTGACTAGACTAAATTAAAAAGAGTCTCAAATGAAATTAGAAATAAAAGAAAATTTAGACCTACTAACAGCCATTCAAAGTATTATAAGAGAATAGAAAAACAGTTTTCTGCCAGTAAATAGAATAACCTAGAAAAAATGGATAAAGTCCTAGATAGAAACAACCAACAAGACTAAGTCATGGAGAAACAATCTGAATAGAGCAATATAGAGAAGGAGATGGAGCTAGTAATCGAGACTCTCCCCTCAAGGGCTAGGGTGTAGCTCAGTGGCAGAGGTCTTGCCTAGTGCATGACAGGCCCAGGGTCCATTCCTAAAACTTCAGGAAGGATGGGGAAAAAGGAGGAAATAAAATCATCTGTTAAAGAATATCTCAGAGTTCGATGGCTTCACTTTGATTTTATGAAATATTTAAAATATTGCACTCTTGGGATTGAACTCGGGGCCTCTTGAATGCCAGCAAGTGTTCTACCACTCAGCTACATACCCAGTCCCTCAAATATTCAAATAACATTGATCCTTCTTGCTCATCAAAGAGGTGCATGCCTGTAATCTCAGCTGCTCTGGAGGCTGAGGCAGGAAGATCGTAATTGTTAAGCCAGCCTCATTAAAAGTGAGGTACTAGGCAGCTCAGTGAGACCCTATCTCTAAGTAAAATAAAAAACAGGGCTGGGGATGTGGCTTAGTGGTTGAGTGCCCCTGAGTTCCATTCCCCATACACATCCCCCCACCCCAAAGAAAGTATTGAGAATTTTTAAACTACCAAAAATTGAAGAGGCAGGAGCAACCCCAAACTCTGGACTTGTTTGACTGTAGAACACATGAAGGCTGCACTGCCCAAGAACCCAGGGCTGATGCTGCAGCACGAACCACCTTTTACCCTTAGAATGTGAAAACTGAGGCTGTCCACTGGAGAGACAGAGGCCACCTGCAGGAGAAGCACCCAGCCCACAGCCACACCTACCACCACACCTGTGGGCAGACTGGCCATGACACAGCAGGGAGCTAACCAAGGACTATGAGCAGGCTCCTTTTTGTGTGGAGGAGTGCTCTGTCTCTGGTGCTGTGTAGAAGCACTCAGGAACATTGACAGAAAACAAAATAAAACAAACAAACCAAAACCATTTGAAGTCACCCATGACTCCTCCAATTCGCCTGTCATTAAGAGGAAAACCCAAGAACCCTGGCTGAAAGCCAACTCCAACTGTGTGGCAGGTAGATGAGGCAAGCATGAGGCTCCAGCCCAGCTGACCAGCTGCATGCAGCAGCCAGGCACAGCTGTAGAGGACCCATCACCATGCCACAGCCTCTCAGGAAGAAATGAACCATCATTTAGTCTGAGGGTCAGGGGCTCCATTATGCAGTGATCAATGATGGAAGCCTCCATCCATAAATCCCTAGGCACCTCTCCCCTGTGATGGAATGTGAGTTGCATACTGCTTCAGCATGTCAGAAGCATAGTTCTGAGAACCTGCAGAGCTGCAGAAAGGGCTCTTCACACATCTCAGGCTCACCTCCAGTAAGGAGTAGGTGTCTGCACCAGGGCAGGATCTGGAGCACATAGGGCACATTTCTGCTTGGGCTCAGTCACTGTGAGAGGCTGGCTGAAGTGCTGCTGACAGTAAAACACCCCAGCAGGTGGACGACATCATGTTCAAAGTATATCACATGTCACACACTGAGGATGAGGGTCCTCCTTCCTCACGAGTCAGAGGAGCAGGGGAGAGAGGAGCCTGGCAGGTCCATGTCCATGAGCCTGGTCTTGAGGCTGCTCCCACTCAGGGAAGGTCAAGATTCTGAAGTAATCTTCAGGGACTGTCATAGGGAGACACATCTTCCTGGTCTCAGTGGCTCAGATAGTAAAGATGTGTCTTCTCAATGTTCTGCAGACTGAAGGTCCATAGACAAGGGGCAGCAGATGACCTCTCTGTCGTAGGCTCTCTTCCTAGGGCTCCCTTCTTCTCTGTCCTCACGGGTTCTCCTTATGGCCTGAGAGGGATGGAGAGAGCTCCCTGGACAGAGAGCTCACTGAACATCTATTCAGAAGGACACAGTTCCTGTAGGATCAGCCTCCCCTTGGTGACCTTGTTTATCCTCCATTCCTTCTTATAGACCACTTCTGCAAACACGCCTTTGTGAGGCATCAACATATGAATGGGGGCAGTTTTACTAGTCCTAAAGAAGTGGCCTTAGTGACTAGGTGGAGAGATGCAAAGGCAGGGCTGGGCATCCAGTCTCAGAGCACCAACACAGAGAGGTTTTCCCCACAACTCAGCCTCCAGAGAGGTCCTCCACACACTCCTGGCCACACAGAGTCCCCATTCAAGCTTGGGGATCTCCCTGTAGGTAAAGGACAGTATCACTCTCTTACTTACCTAGCATTTCCAAGATCAAGATTATCTTTGCAAATTGTGGTTTGTTCTGACACCTACTGGTTGATGGTTGGTATTTCATCTTACAGGGTCAGAGATGATACCAAGGTGGCTTCCTGGAGTCCCTTCTCTCTTCCTGATGGATCTCATTCTATTGCATTAGTCACCAGAAGAATTCTGTAGAGAACAGAAAATGATCCCTTCTCTGATACAGACATTAATTGAAGACACAAGATTAACAGACAATTTCATAGTCAGAAAAGGAAAGAGTCCTAGGACAGTAAGGGCTGGACACTGTGATCCAGTCCTAGGACAGTAGGGGCTGGACACTGTGGTGAGATGCCACAGGTGTGGATTTACAAAGACTCCTGAGGGCTGCAGGGCATACTGTCTGAGGTCACTGGAACCCTGTTCTCCTGGTCTAGATCTGTCCATGCAGCTCCATTCCTGCCATCCCAGGAGCCTTCCAGAGCAGACTCTGGACCACAGCAGCTATAACTGCTGAGGAAGGACAGGCTTGTGCCCAATGGCTGGGGAGGTTTGTGTTCTGAGCTGCAGCTCCATGAAAGACCTTGTGAATCTTTTAGACCAACACTGGCCAACAGAATCTCCTGCCATGATGAAGAGATCTGCATCTTATCTGTCCTATGTGGCAGCCGTTTGTCATACATGGCCTCTGAGATGAAGCACAGGAAAGAACCAAGTGCAAAGGAAATGTTCATTGTAAAATTTAATTGAATCTGAGTTTATAGAGTCCCTGTTACTAGTGTGTTCCACGTGAGACAGCAGAGCTCTAAAAGCAGCATCAGCACAATCTCTGTGGCCACCAGAATGCTAATTGATAGGCACACTGTCAGCCCCATACCATGGCAATAGTGATGGAAAGTGGCATCCTCAGCCTCCAAGCTGCTGTGTCAAGGTTGATATCACCGTCAGACCCATGGTATGGGAACTACAGGGGATCCTGTGAATAAATGGGAACCTGGTGAGCCAGGGTGTCCCAAGGTCTTTTGGACACTGTCCAGGTACATATTCCACCTGTATCTGCTACTGTGAGCACCAGGTGTCCCCACAGGACCATGAGATAAAGGCTTAGCCCCAGAATGGTGCTGCTGGGAGGTGTTGTGCACCTTGAGGAAGGGACCATGGTGACCCCAATCACTTTATCTTCCTGCTCCTCTTTGTTTCCTGGTTCCTGAGGTAAGTGATGGGCTTTGTCTCACAACCTCCCATGGTGTGCTGTCTCTGCCCAGGTATCAAAGCAGTGGGGCCATCTGGCATTGAACAGGTACCTCCAGAAATGGACCCAGATGAAACTATCCTCCTTGTAAGTCAATTGCTGTGGTGTTTCGTTGTAGTCATGTAAAATGTAGTGCAGCATAACTGGTGGAATTCAGGGAGAATCAGCAGGAGCTCTGGAGATTCCTGTGGACACAGCCCTGAAGCTGTGAACTCTAGGCCTTCTGTCCCTGCCCTGTCTCTGACTGCCTTTGCAGATATCCTCAGAGAGGGAAGTGGAAGGACTCCCTTTCCCAGGGTCCACAGCAGCCTCCCAAGTCTCAGGAGGCCCTGAGTAGATATAACATGGAGCACACTCTTTCCAGCCATTCTCCCCAGCTGAAAGCCTGAGCCAGGAGGATGCTCTACTGACACTGTCAGAAAAAATGGAATGAGTGTCCACCTACATCCTGGACAGCTGAGACCACTGTATCAGGAGGTGCATCTGGGGATGTGTTTCAGCATTCAGTGTAACAAGCTCCAGGACCTGGCTGAAAGGTGGATTGGAGAGGGTTTTTGTGTGGGCATCACCAGCAGAAACTCAGACATATGTATGCTGGGTATGGTTTTCCTATTCAGGAGACGACATTGCATCCTTTCATAGAGAGAAATACAGAATGCAAAAAAATCTATTGTCTATATCCACTAAAATATAAAATTCATTACAATATAATTTCTTCTGAACAACAAAATCATCTATATCACCAGCTGGCTGGGCTGGCCACCTCTGCAGGGTCCACAATGTCTGGCTACATCAATAACTGAGAAAACAGAGAAAGAAGCACAATAACACACAGAAATACCTTTTCAAAATCCAGGATGGCTCTCGACCTTAGGGGTCTGTTGGAAAGACAGAGCTTGCACCTGGATTATTTATGTTTATAGGGGGCACACAAAGGGAGGTTTATTGCATATTCTTTCCAAATAAGGCAAGATGTAGAGTTCAGAAGGCCGAACTTGGCTTCCTGATGTCTAAAGTCAGCAGCTTGACTGACATCTTGGAGGACACACCCATACCAAGTGCTGTGTTGGGGTCATGGGCAGAGAGAGGAGAAGGACACAGATTGCTGCAGCCCAAACAGAGGCACCATCAGTCCACCCTCATGTCCTCAGTGCTCACAGCTCACACACAGCCTGCAGGTGGCCCAGCACATTTAAATGGACTTTTCATTTTACTAAAACTGTACTATTAGGGTTGAGCCTAGAAATATAAGATGAATACAAGGCCAGTAGGTCTATTTCCTTACTTCCTTAAGAAGACACAGGGTTTTTTTTTCTTGCACTTGAATGTAAAATTTAAGGTGGTCAGTTTACTGAAATAAGAAATTGAAAGTCATATCTTTGAAGTGGCAGATGGTCCAGTAAAACATTTTTGGTGAACTACTCTATCAGAAAAGATAAAGCATGGCATTTCCAGGGAACTCCTGGAACTGGAGGTAAGGTCAATAAGTGCTTAGGTTCTGCTGCCTGGTGGATCAGGATACTTGTTCCCTGAGTCAGAGGCTGAGTCTCAGAAGGCCAGGATTACCAGAGGAATCACATTGACCTGCACCTGCTGTCAGTCAGACACCACAGGGACCCTCAGAGCATCTATGTGTGGTCAGTCAGGATTTTCCAGAGAGCAAACCAACAGAAGCCAGAGGGCTGTGTATGTGGTCACAGGTGTGGGTCATCTTATGAGAATTTCATACACAGTTTTCAGGAGGCTGAGAGGTCCCACAATATGCAGTGGGCAAGCAGTGGACCCAGGAGACCAATGGTGGGTTCCAGCCCATGTCAGGAGATTCCAGGTCAATGAAACCCTTGTTTCTAGGCTGGTTCCTCAGCAGAGCAACACCAATGTAGGCCCAGTCAGGCAGCAGGGGTCCTTTCCTACTCCCAGGAAGTTCCATTAGGCCCAGCTGTGTGGTCCTTCCACATGAGAAAAGTCAGTCTGCTTAACTCAGCCTGCAAATTCAAAGGATTATCTCATCCAAACCCCCCTCATTGGCACACCCAGGACAGTATGTCACCAGATACTTTGGCACCTTATAACCAAAGCAAGTGGACACAGAAGCCTGGATGTCACAGTTATGAAGTGAGTGACCACCACCCAGCTGCTATAAATCTGCCCCTTCGACGTGTCTCCAAGCCACTTGTCTCTGGGTCCTCTTCATGGGTTGATGATCTTGTAGTTAGTTTTCCAGGTGTTGAGCTCTGAAGACAGAACCTGCTGAATGAAGGTCAGTAGTGCACAAATGTTGGTTGTCACCCCTATGACAGAAGCTCCACAGGGCAGGAAGGTGTTGCTTTTTGTGTGAGTGATCAAAAAGCTATGCAAATTATCTGAAATGCATTAAATAACTCTTTGTAAGAGTTACTCAGCACCAGACCATTGCTCTACACATGGAGCAGTATCATTCCCCATCTTAAGTTTTTCTTTTTCTTTTTTTAATTATTATGATGAGTTAAAAATAACAGATCTTTTGAAGTTTTAAACATTTTAAGGACACATCTTGTAGCACATCTGGTGTAAATAATGTTGTACAATTATCATAGCTGCCTATCTCTGGAATTTCAGTTTAAATTTCTCATAAAAGTGGGGTCACTCAGTGTACGTCTTATTGTGACTGGCAGAGTGCTCCTCACTCACTCTGTTTGCAGCTCTCACCCAGGTGTAGTATGTACCAGGATTCTCTTCCTCCCAAGGCTTAGTGATGCTCTGCCTGATGTGCCTACTGCTGTAGCTGACCTCCTCAGCCATACATGGGATTTTTTTTTGTGTTCCCTTTTGGCTGTTGTGGATGATGCTGTGAACATGGGTATAAAATATGCCCAAGGCCCAGATTCCCACCTCTGGGGCTTCCTCTGAAGAGCATTTGCAGGAGCCATGCTGGATCTGAGTTGAACACTGCAGAAGCAGCAGGCTGTGTCCACTGTGGCTGGACCCTTACACTCACAGCCGTGCCTGAGGCTTCCAAGTAACCCACATTCTACCTAAGCCAGGGGATTATGTGGAGTTTGAAGAAGTCATGCTAATGCAGGTGCCATAGGATCCCACAGAGGCTGCAATCTGAGCTTCCTAAAGATGAGTGATGCTGCATGTTGTTCACTTATTTATTAGGACTTTGTGAGTCTGGTGCACTGTTGGATATTTTGCTAACTTAACCAGGTTTGTTATAGAACTGAACCTGTTCACCTATTGTGAGTATCTGTCCCCACAAAATGCATGACTTATGCTATTTCTCTCAGTCTCTGGCTTCCTTTTCACTCTGTTCACAGTGCTCTTAGATGCGGATTTAGTGTGTGTGTGTGTGTGTGTGTGTGTGTGTGTGTGTGTGTGTGTGTATGTGTGTGTGTGTATGCATGTGTGTGTATGCATGTGTGTATGATGAATCCCATATATCCTGTTTTCTTTTCTTGCCTGCACTTTTGATTTCATATCCAAGAATTCGTTGACAAGTTGAAAGCCATGAAGCTTCCTTCTGAGTTTGCTGTGTGAAGTTTCATTGATTTGGTCTTTAAATTTTGATCTTTCATTAATTTGAAGTCAATCTTTGTGGAGGTTTTAGAGTAAGGTCCATCCTCCTTCTTTTCTATGTGGATATTCATTTTTCTGCTCACTCTTTTTCAAACAGTGACCACCCATAATTTGTTGGCTGCCTGCCCCCAGTGAAATGAAGTTGTCCCCACATGAATCCTTTTGTGTATCCCATGGATTACATGTGTGCATTTGAACCAGCACCAGAGAGTGTTGATATGAGGCATGAAACAAATTTATAAAGAAGACAGCAATGAGACATTCAATTTTGTTTTGTGTTTTTCAAGATCCATTTAATATTAAGACCCCTGATGATTCCCCCCCAAAAAAATTAAGGTGAATTTTTCTATTTCATCCAAAGTAGTGTTACCATTTTTATGGTTTAGATAGCAGGTGTCCCCCAGAAACTCAAGTGTGAGAAAATGAAAGAATGTTCAGAGGTGGTATGATCATATCACGAGAGGTGCAACATAAAGAATGAGTTAATCCACTGAAATGGATTAAATGGGTGGTAACAGTGGCAGGTATGGTGTGGCGGAAGGAAGGAGTTCACTGGGATTGTGCTTTTGGGGTTTACATTCTGTCTCTGGTGAGCAGGTGTTTTAGTCAGCTTTCCTGCCACTATGATTAAAGGACCAACCAGAACAACCATAGGGAAGGGAAATTTATTTAGGGCTCACAGTTCAGAAGTCTTACTCTATAGACAGACAGCTTCATTCCTCAGGGCTGGAGGTGAGGCAGAACATCAAGGCAGAGAGTGTGATAGAGGGAAGCAGTGCACATGTGGAAGCAGAGAGAGACTCCACTCACCAGATACAAATATATACTTCAAAGCCACATCCCCACTCCTTCCTCCACAGCCACACCCATCACTCCAGTTACCACTCAGATAATCCCTATAGGGGATTAATCACTGATTGAGTGATTAACCCCATCATTTCTCCTCTGAACCTTCTCCCATTGTCTCCTACGTGAGATTTTGCAGGACACATCACATCCAAACCATAATAGCAGGGCTCTCCATGTTATTCCCGGTGCCAGGTCTGACTTCCTTTCTCCTGCCACACCTTTCCGCCATGATGCTTTCCCTCACCAGGGCCCAGAGCAATGGTATCAGCCAGCCATGAACAGAAAGGCTGAATCCATGAGCTAAAATGAAAGTGTCCTCCTCCAAGTTGTTTTCTCAGGTGTTTGGATTCCACCCATGGAAAACCTACACAACCAGTGATTTTGATAGGGATTGCATTCAACGTGTAAATAAGTTTGCAGAGCATCTTTATTTCCACAAAATTAGGTTTTCCAGTCTATGCATGTGGGTTGTATTTCCTTTGTTTATGTTATTTTCATTTTTTTCCATCAACATTTTGCAGTTTTGTGTTTAGAAACCTTTGATGTCATTGGCTAAGCATATTCTTATGTATTTCTTTATTTTTAATAATAATGTATGTTTAATTTTTCTAAAATGTCTTCTTCATATTGTTCATTTTCAGTGTGAGAGACTGTAGTTGGTTTTGACTGTTGAATTTTTGTAGGTGTTATGCAGGAGGCCATGAGCAGACATAGCACAGAGGGCACTTTCCACAGTCCCTGTAGCTGGGACTTCTGTGAACCTTCCTGACTGGGAACCACCCAATCCATAAGCATCAAGGGCTACTCCTTAGGACTGCCCCCTATTTCCAGACCTTTCCCTGATAGGGCAATCTCTCCCCTCTTCTCTATGGCCAATAAAGTCTCCATGAATACAAGTGCTTTCCTATGCCAAATTTTTATCCTAAACAGACCGTTGGCTTCTAGGCATGTGGGAATATTTCCCACTGTTATGGAACTTTGTCACTGGCTGATACAAGAGCTTGTCACAGGACTGGTACATTCCTTATGGACATCTGAAAATGATAAATAATCCCTTTTATTTCAGAGTATATAGAATCTCCAGAGTTTTGGTTCAAGAGGCAGTGACCATCTCCCACATCTGTGTCACCCACGGAAATCTTGGAATATTATAGGGGAACAGAGTTGGTGGCAGCACAGTAGGACTTTTCCCCAATTTCTCAGTTCTGGCTGGATCTCAGCTTCACTGCATTAAAGGGCCTCAGCAGACTGGCTGATGCCTGCAGATGGTTGTGGAGAGTGTGGGCAGCCTCTTCATCTTCTAAAACAAGAATAGCCTGGATATTAAAAAGGTTTATGCTGACATGCATGAAAAGATTCCAATACCTTCCTCAAGATTGGGTTGAATGCAACATCTGAATGTTCACTCCTTAAAACAGAATTGAATGAACAATGGGACCCCAAGTCTCAGTAAATGGAAATTGGCCATACAGAGAGTGGTCTTGATTCTGTGTATTTTATTTCCTTAGAAACAAGCTTGCTGGCCTTTATCTATTCTTGTCTTTCTTTTTTCTTCCTTTCTTCCTTCCTTCATGTCTTTCATCATGTTTTGCTTAAAAACAGCTCTTTACAAACAACATTTAAAGAGCATGCTGGGAGGAATCCAAAGGACAAAGCCAGCATCAGCATTTTTTGAGGCCCCAAGCAACTTATCAGGACCCTCTGTTAAAGTAAAACATTAAAAGGGCTAGATATGTGACTCTGTGGTTAAGTGTCCCAGGGTTCTATCCATAGCTTTAAAAAAATAAAAAAAAATTAATAATTAATATAAATGCAGTCATTACTACTGGGTACAGTGTTGCATTTCAATAATCCCAGAAGCTCGGGAGGCTAAGGCAGGAGGATCATGAGTTCAAAGCCAGCCCCATCAACAGGAAGGTGCCAAAAAACTCCATGAGACCCTGTCTCTAAATAAAATACAAAATAGGGTTGGGAATGTGGCTCAGTGGTTGAGTACCCTTGAGTTTAATTGCTGGCACCCTCAAAGTGCCCCCTCCATAAAAAAAGGAAAAAGAAATACTACATTACTATGGTTTTGACTTGGACTTTCCACATCGTCACATGATATACATAGGTATAGAAACCTCACATTGTAACCCACAAATGCATACAAATATTAGTTCCATCCAAAAATACAGGAAATTCTCATTTAGACTCTCATCTTCATTTAAAAAAAATTCTGCTTGGAATACTTATAGCAACTTCATCTGTGCTGCATGAATCTAAACCAATGCCATAACTCATGTCCTTGGTTGTAGTGATCCATGTCCTTTATTAAAGAAGGTGATGCATTTCCGTGCCCGCCTGCTAGTGTTCTGCAGAGGAAAGAGTGAGGCTTCAGAAGAGCACCCAGTTCTTTCTACAAAACCCTTCCAGTAACCTCAGAGCCCGGCTGCCTCTGAGCTTTGCCCTCATCAGGTGGAGGCAGCAGGAGGAACAGCTGGGGCAGCCCAGCCTCACACTTCTGCTTCCCTGGGAGGTTTTTGTCATGGCCTGTATCACTGTGGGAGGAAAAATGTAGCTTTGTCGACAGTAATAAGTGGCAACATCTTCAGGCTCCAGACTGCTAATGGTGAGAGTGAAATCTTTTCTATATCCACTGGCCACTGAACCTCGAGTTGCCCAATGAATGAGGAGCTTAGGAGCTTGCTCTGGTTTCTGCTGGTACCAGTGTAAGTAATTTTTAGTGCCCTGACTTGAATGGCAAGTAATGGTGACCCTGTCTCCTGGAGATTTATATAAGGAGGATGGAGATTAAGTCATCTAGATGTCACATCTGGCACCTGATATTAGAAACAAGAAAATAAAACAAAGACACACACAATTAGACATGCCTTATGAGGACTTCTGGGCAGAGGCAGGTAGCACTGACCACAGTGCAATGAGTACATTCGTAGTATTGTCCCTTCTTACCTGGGAGGCAGAGCAACAGGAGCCCCAGGAGCTGAGCTGGGGCCCTCATGGCCATGCTGTGTCTTCACTGGGACTGACTCCTACACAGGTAGAGATTAGCCAGTTAAGAAGTCCTCAGGGCAGTGGACTGTGCTCTGCTCATGCAAATAAGCAGGGCTGGGCAGGCTGGGCACAGCTGCAGGGCTGGCTTATCTGTCACTCAGTGCAGGCCCCATGTTTTCAGGTGTCCCAGGTCAGATTGGGACAGTATAAATTTGCCTGAAGAAAATGTTTCCCTCAGGGTCCACAGGAAAGGTTCATTCCATTGTCCTCTGAGTTGTCACCTATTTCTTCTTTATGGTTCTGAAAAGGGTTTATAGTAATTCTTTTTCTCCCCTTCTTTTTCTGTCCCTCCCTTCCTAACTCCCTCCCTTCTTTATCCTTTCTTCCTTCCTTTCTTTTCTTTTCTTTTCTTTTCTTTTCTTTTCTTTTCTTTTCTTTTCTTTTCTTTCTTTCTTTCTTCTTTCTTTTTTCTTTCTTTCTCTCTTTCTTTTTTTTCCCTTCTTTTTGGAGTTTCACAGATTGAACCCATTAGTTCCATCCAAAAATTCAGAAAACTGTCATTTAGACTCTCATTATTTTCATTTAAAAAATTTCTGCATGGAATACTTATAGCAGTATTATATGCTTAGCCACTGAGAAACATTCCAAGAAATATATATATATATATAATTTTGAGACAGGGTCTTGCTAAGTTATTTAGGGCCTTGCTAAATTGCTGAAGCTGGCTTTGAACTTGAGATTCTCCTTCCTTAACTTCCTTGGCTGCTGGGAGTACAAGCATGCACAACTGTACCCATATCTAATATTTCTTAATGACAATTCTATTACATTCTCTTGATAAGGGAGAAATTTAGAATGGAGGCTATATTTCAGGTATAGGGTATAAACAGAGTTAGGAAGATAAAAAGAGAGTTGAATTTGTAAGTCTTTGAAGATTTGGGGTTTCAGTTGACAGTGGCTTAGGCTGACTGAGAGTTTAGGGGAAGAGAAGTCCTATTTTAAATTCAGCCCTTCCTGCCTCAGTCTCTCCAACACTAACACCGGATGCTCCCTCTCTCTCCAGAGTAGCAGGGATCAAGCCCCGACAAGCTCTTTCACCCATGTGTTCTTTCTGGAGAAGTAAAAGGGAGTTGGGAAGGAAGTTTTAGTTTCTTGCATCACTCTAGGGAAGTTTTAACAAATAAACACAGAAGGTCGAACATGTGGGGATTTGCAAGGTCAGTGAAAGCAGAAATAACCCAGGAAACACTCCATCTGTGTTTCTCGACCTCAGCACATTAGCTGTCAAACCTGAGCTTGATGCCTCCTGGGCCTAGGAAGGCTGGTGGCTTTCACTGTCATTCCCTTCGTGTCTGGGCCATGAAAAAGAGTGGCCAAGGGCTTCAGCTCCACTCTGCTCAAAAGGAATCATAATCCTCACAGAAACCATTTCCACCCCTCTCTGCTCTCACAGGCCCCTGAGCTGATCCCATGTGCCTCCATCCCTGATCCTGCCTGGGCTGGGAGAGGCTCACCTGATCTCACCATGCACAACAGTGCAGAGCTGGTGCTCAGTACACAGGAGGAGGGGCCTGGCCACTGTTCAGGGTAGAGAGCTTTGCCCTGAAAGACTCACTATGGTTTTAAGTGGGATTCAGTAGTAAAGAGAGATCCTAAGGCAATCTTTTTTCTGGAGAGTTGGAGCAAGCTAGGCCCTGAGAATAAAAATGGAATCATGTTCTGATTTTCCTCATGACAACCTAGGTTCGCAACTGTAGAAATGAGGCTTCTGCATTAAAATCCAGCTCAGTCCTTCAGACAGTGGACTGTGAGAGGCTGCAGCAGGGGTCACCCAGGGCTGAGCTCATCAGAATCTGGGTAGAGATTTTTCCCTAGAGGTGTCAGGAGGAAGTTAATGTGCCCTGAAGGAAGTGTGGCTGCTGGTGGCCAGAGTGACCTGTGTCCCTGGCCCCCAGACCCCCAGGCAGGCACAGTATGCAGAGGGAAACAGGAGGCAGTAGGACCTTGGCAGCAAGGCCTTCACAGGCCCCTCAGAGACTCAGAACACAATTCCAAGGACATGCCAGCCATTCATGGCCCCCTCTATGACCACATGGCAGAGACACCCTGAGGATTTTACTCTTGGTGTCCTGGTGAGAGTGAAATGTTCTTTCCTGCACATTTCAGACACAGAGTGGTATTGTTTCCTGGCTTGTTTAGATGTGACCAACGTACATGTTTTGTCACACTGTACAGGGCTGAGATTAAATGAGTTTTTGGGTCACAGATTCCAGGGAGACATGAGAGCCATGAGTCAGGACTCTGCCACCAGGCCTGGAGATCAAGGGCCACACGAACCTTTACTGTCCCACTCTCTGTGTAAGCAGCTGACTGTGGAGTCAGTGCACCTGGGGTCCCAGCCATTCAGCTCATCTTATCCTCCACTGAACTTTTATTGACCACTTCCAGTCATTATTTCTGGGGTATGAGAAAATAAATATCCTGAGATGTGCTAGATTAATCATAAGGACAGAAGCAGGCAGGGAGGGAGGGAGCAGGAGACATAGTAAAGTGACAGCTACAGGCCAAAGCCAACAAGACTGCTAAACATTTCTGATCCTCTGTGGAAATCAGGTGGCCAAACACTAGGGACACTGAGTCTTGGTTACTGTGAATTTCTTGACTGAACCCACCCAACCCATGAGAACACTGCTCCTTGTTACTACCCTCTTACCATAAGCGATTTCTCTTTTTCTGTAATCTTGCTCCTCCTAGCCATACCCAGCAGAAGGGCAACAGAGAAAACACTAGGCTTTTTCCCAAAAGCATTCATTGAAACTTTTCCTTGGCTTTATTGTCAAAATGTGCATCCCCAGCTACTATGGAGGCCCAACTGGTGACTGCTGGAGCCAGCCCATTATCTGCTGCTGTCCTGAGGATCAATAATCTCTTTCACTTCAGAGAAATTGCAATCTTCAGCATTTTGGTTTAAAAGGTGGTGATTGCTGTCCATCTCTCTGGCATCCTCAGCAGTATTGGGAGGAATTTGAAGGACAGAGGTGATGGTCACACAGGAGCTCTGGTCCTCTTGCTCTCAGTTCTGACTGTACCTCACCTTTGGAGTAACAACAGAAACTCTCCCATTTCTAGCACCAGCTTCACAAATGATCATATCCCCAGAACTTCCAAAAAGTTTAGTTTAGGCTCTCCATTCACTACTGAAATACATGTGGCCTGGGATGTGAGGAGGAGACAACTCAGACTTCAGTGGTGAACCAGAGAATCAGTACCTTCCAGGATCTGCATTAATTCACTACATCATTGACCACCATACATTCAGACAATGAAACACTTAAATTTTCTCTCTTTTCCTATAGTATGAAGTTCCAACCCAGAATACCTAATGTGGCTTCCCCATACTCTATGAACCCCATCCTCCTAGATGTGATGATCTATTCAATCAGAAGTGCAGTTGTCATCTCAAGAGGGGACTCAGAGGACCCTCACTTTCCCTTCCTCCAAAACCTCCCTGTGATCTCAGAGCCTGGCTGCCTCTGAGCAGTGCCCTCAGCAGGTGGAGGCAGCAGGAGGAGCAGCTGTGGCAGCCCAGCCTCACACTTCTGCTCCCTTGGAGGTTGTAAAATGGCCTGTGTCACTTGGCAGGGGAACTGTTAGTCTGTAGACAGTAATAAGTGGCAACATCTTCAGGGTCCAGGCTGCTGATGGTGAGAGTGAAATCTGTGCCAGACCCACTGCTACTGAATCTCTATGGGGCCCCAGATCCCATATTGGTGACATGATAAATGAGGAGCATAGAGGAGCTTACCTTGGCTTCTTTTGATAGAAGAATAACCAATTATTAACACTTTGACTTGCCCTAGAACTGATGGTGACTACGTCTCCTTGAGATGTAGATGGGGAGGATGGAGATTGCATTATCATGATGTCACATATGGAACCTGATATTAGATACATACACATAAATACCCACATAAGTAGGAATGTTACTAGAGGACTTCAGTGAACACCATGAAACACTGACCACTGGGATGAGCACATCCCCAGTATTGTCCCTCCTTACCTGGGAGGCAGAGCAGCAGAAGCCCCAGAATCTGGGTGGGGACCCTCATGTCCATGCTGTGCCCTGATGGGGACTGACTCCAGAAAGGTGTGTGAGCTGCCTCTTAACATATCCTCATGGCAGTGGGCTGTGCTGTGGGCACATGCAAATCAGCAGGACTGAGCAGGGCTAGGCACAGCTGCAGGGCTCTCTCTTCTCAATAACCAAGCACACAGGTCCAGTGTCCCCATATGTCCCATGTCAGAATAAGACAGCAAACATTTGCCTGCTGAGAATGTATTAATCCCTGGGAGACACAGAACAGGTCAGTCTGCTGGCCAATTTTTCATTTTGTTGCTGAATGTTCATCTTATCATCTCTTGATCTCACCATCTTAGACTGGGCCTGACAGAAAAAAGGAATATACATTTTTTAGACTCCATGAATTTGGCAGCTATTCCTGTAAATCAGCTTCTGCAGCAATTACCATCAGGAAGGCACACATATTTTAATGAAAATGAAGATTGCATGAGTATTCATTAATTTAAATTGTCTATATATTTATTATCATAAAGCTGCATGTTTAATACAATTCTTCATTATCTACTTACTGTGGAACTTGATGAATTTTTCCAATGTGATCCCAGACTTGCTAGCAACCCTGGAGATAGGATCCTCACATAGTATGAGTCCATCCTCTGCTAGTGAAATTCTGAGAGTTGGAGGAACAGTGATTATGCAGGGTTACTGTTTTCTGTTCCCAGCTCATCATCTCTCATTAGAAGCATATTTCTTTTTTTCCTTTTTACCCTGTGATTTCCTGGAAACTAGGACAATTGATCTGAGCTGTGCCTTTCTCAGGATTAAGAGTCTAAAGAAGAGAATTCAGTATCCACCAGCACCAGTAGGCAGATGCATTGACAGAGGTAAAGTGAGCTTTGCAAAATCATGAGGTTATATTATGCAGGCAGCTGAGAAAACCAGATCTACCCATTCACTAACACCATGGTCAGGAGGCCCATGCCTCCATGGTCAGACAAGGTGTGGATCAGGGGCACCAGACAATGCCCTGCTTTTCATATCATCTCGGCAGCCTGCCTAACCTGCCAAGGCAGATCATGACTATAATGTAGACTCTAACTCCCTGTATAAAGCAAGCACCACTTGGAAACCTGAGATGGCTTCAGTTTTTTTCAGAATCCAGACTTATACTGGAACTAAGACTGTAAATGTGCATTGATCAAATTTATTATTTAAACCAGGAGAAACATTGCCAAGTATGTGCTGTTGCACCTAAAGAAGAGGGAGAGGGAGGCTGCAGAGGAGCTTTCCTGGTCCCTTCTACCAAACCCTCCCAGTGGCCTTCAGAGCCTGGCTGCCTCTGAGCAGTGCCCTCAGCAGGTGGAGGCAGCAGGAGGAGCAGCTGTGGCAGCCCAGCCTCACACTTCTGCTCCCTGGAGGTTTTTCTTATGGCCTGTGTCACTGTGGCTGGTCAACTGATATACTGAAGACAGTAATAAGTGGCAACAAATTCAAGCCCCAGGCTGGTGATGGTGAGAGTAAATTCTATCCCAGATCCACTGCCACTGCACCTTGTTGGGACACCAGATTGCATATTATCACGCCCACTCTCTCTGGCCTCACAGACCATTGTATTCGGAGGTGGCAGTCCTCACCCCTCCAACCCTCATCCTGCCTGTGGCACCAGAGATCAGAGCATTTTCTTTCAGCAAAATCTACCCTGTTTCCTACCCCTGATTATTCTGCCCTGATCAAGCCTGAAGGTCTTCACAAAAACATCATCTAGAGCTTGGTTTTGAACAGTTGTATGGATCAAGTAAGTAAATTAACAATCAGTAATTAGACCTAAGAGATTCACTGTTGTAAAAACAAGTGACTTATCTGACAGAAGAATTATTAAACAAAGTCTGTGTTTTAGAATGTAATTACATGTGATCATGTAAAACCATGTATTTTGTCGATAGAACATGAGCATGTATCATTGTATATGGTTAAGGGGCGAATTGATAAATGGAAAAATCCATACAATCTTGAAGAAAACATCCTATTCTCTCAAAAAGAACCTATAATTTTGAAAACAACTATTCACTAATAAAGCCATGAATTTCTGAAAAATGTTTTATTTATAATATAGGGTAGGAAAAAGAAAAACTAGGACCATTTTGAAACACAGGATGCAGTGAAATATTGAGAGGCCATAGAAAAACATAACAAAAGACAATTTGTATGTGTCAGAAAGTAGACAAATTTGGAGAATTTGAAGGGTTAAAATTATTAATGATCACAACATTTTGACCACTGAGGAGCATATAAACTCATTAGTGTATAATGATATTCCAAAGAACAAATTCTTATAATTATAAAGGGGACAACAATCATCGGAGAACTCTGGTGACACCCTGAGCCCAGGTTCAGAGAGCATCACTAAGATGTAGGACATGAATCCATGACCCACCTGGCAGGAGGCCATGAGAAGAGTAGAGTGTCCCTCTGCACATTCCTGCCCACCCACTATGGGCTGAGCTGTGTCCTTCAAAATTCACAGGTTGGGGCTGTGGTCTGCACAACTTCACAGTGTGTGGAAGATGTAATCATGCAAGTGTGAGTTTTGAGTTTGAGGTCTAATCTTAAATGACTGGTGTCCTAATGGAAGAGAAATTAGGTCTCAGAAACATCAGGGAAAAGAACACGTGACACACATGACGGCTGCCATGTGAGAGCCATGGGAGAGCAGGACAGCCCTGCTGGTACTCTGATGTCTGCCTGAGATTCCAGTCATGGGAAAGTCCATTTCTGTTGAACCCACCCACTGGTGGGCCGGCAGGGGGGTTTCCTCTTTATGGCAGTAGAATGACCACAATTCTGGATGAAGGATCAAAATTCAGTCCTGAGAGACACTGCGTCCTCTGTGAGGGTATTCTATAGGGCCACTGACACAGAACCTTCAACAGAGACAGGACCCCAAGATCCAAGGAAGCAGAGGCTGCCACCCCAGGCTGAAGGAGGCTGAAGAGACCTGGCTCCACAGCAGCTGGGGAGTCTCCACTGGACCATTTGCTACAAAAGACACTAGGGGATGACTGGGCACATGTGAACTTCCATATAGGCTGGATGGGACAGAGCACTAATGCCCATGTCCTGGTCATAGATGCACTGCATTTGTGTGAGTACAGCTGTCTGTAGGGAAGGAAGGACGGAATTCTCCATCCTGAGCACAGCTGGTGGTCTGAATCTACTCATTTCCACCTTCTTTTTCTTGATTTTAAGAGGTGTCCTCAGCTCCTGAAGAGCTGGGCTCTAGACCATGCCCATCTCATCTCTGGAGCCAGGAGGAAACTATGAATGTGACCAACCAAGAGTCTGAGTAACAGACCCCCAAAGGTTCAGCCACTGACCTGGGAGACCCTGCAGGTTGGGCACCTTCTCCCACCAGGATGAGGAGCCCTGGATCCTTTTCTTCCTGCTACCCATCAGTGGTCAATGCCACAGTGTCGGGACCCAGTGCACAATATTTTCCTCTACAGGACAGACCAGCCTGCTCATGGCAGAAGTCTAGATGCTGGGACATGTTCCTCAGGAATCACAGTAAACTCAAGAGGGTTTGGACAAAAGACCAAAGAGGCTGTGAGGGGCTCTATAGAGAATAGAGACATGACAGGAGCAGGGACCTTGGAACACAGGATGGGGAGCCTCTGCCTCCTCCCTCACTCGCTTCTTGCCGCCCTCCCCATAGAGCCAGCCAAGCCGGCTTCCCCTCCACCTCTCATGAATATTGAGCTTCCCTGGTTGTATTTCCCGAGTTTCATTGCGGAAGCCGAGGCTCGCTATATTGTGCGGTGGCGCCGGAGGACTCTGCGGCTGATACCTGAGTCTCTCTCTGGCAGCGGCCAGCAGAGCCCCGGGCTGGGGTAGGAGCCGCAAGGTCTCAGGCTGTGCAGACAAATGGAACTCAACCATTAAGCAAAACATGGGAACTCAGTTTATATGAATTACAACGAACACCTCAGGAGGCAATAACAGATGGCTTGGAGATTGTGGTTTCACCTAGAAGTCTACACAGTGAATTAATGTGCCAAATTTGTTTGAATATGTTGAAAAACACCACGACTACAAAGGAGTGTTTGCATCATTTTTGTGCAGATTGTATAATTACAGCCCTTAGAAGTGGCAACAAAGAATGTCTTACTTGTTGGAAAAAGCTAGTTTCCAAAAGATCACTAAGGCCAGATCCAAACTTTGATGCACTCCTCAGCAAAATTTATCCAAGTCATGATGAGTATGAAGCTCATCAAGAGAGAGTATTAGCCAGGATCAATAAGCACAATAATCAACAGGCACTCAGTCACAGCATTGAGGAAGCACTGAAGATACAGGCCATGAACAGATTACAGCGAGGCAAGAAACAGCAGATTGAAAATGGCAGTGGAACAGAAGATAATGGTGACAGTTCACATTATAGTAATGTATCCACACATAGCAATCAGGAAGCATGCCCTAGTAACAAACGGACCAGAATATCTGATGATTCTGGGCATGAACTTGATAATAACAATGCAACAGTGGCAATTGATCCAGTAATTTAAGATTTACTTTTTGAAAGGGACTATAGTTATTCAGTACTTTTGCTTTCCTTTGAAGAATATATCTAAGTTGTGTGCTTTCACAAAGTATGGTTTCATTGGGAGCACCTTTGACCTGGGAATTTTTCATAGTTCTGTATTCTTAAGTGAAGATTCAGTTGGCCGTCGTTTTCCATCTCCCTCTCTCTGTTTAAACAATGTACAGGATTGCCTGGAGCCCTTAGTTTGGGCAATATTTAGCAGATAAAACTACACATGACATACATATTTTCTTTACACTAGAAGAAGCTACAAATTTTCATAAAAAGTTTCATGTCAATGCTAATACTTTACAAAAGCATTGTAAAATAACTAAGGAACAAGCTAGACATATAATAAAACAATGTCAAAATTGTGTGACCTTTTTATCACAAGTTAATCTTGGAGTCAATCCTAGAGGACTGATACTTAACCATATTTGGCAGATGGATGTCACACACTGGCCAGAATATGGAAAATTAAAATATTTGCATGTTACAGTTGATACTTCTTCTGGATTTTTGATGGGCTCCCTTCATGCTGGAGAAAAAACTTAAGATATTATAGCTCATTGCTTACAAAATTTTGCCACTGTGGGCATTCCAAAACAGTTAAAAACAGATAATGCCCCTGGTTATACTTCTACCTCTTTTAAACAATTTTGCTCATCATTTGGCATTACTCATATAACAGGAATCCCATACAATCCACAGGGACAAGGCATAGTTGAAAGAGCTCATCAAACTATTAAAATGTACTTATTAAAGCAAAAAGATGGAATTGGGAAGGGGTATATATCCCCCAAAGATAAACTTTAAATAACCCTTTTTACTCTAAACTTTTAAAATTTGGATTAATCAGGACTTAATGCTGCGGAAAGGCATATGTGTCCAAAAAATGCACATAAGCCCAAGGTACTTTGGAAGAATAATCTAACAGGACAATGGAAAGGTCCTGACCCAGTAATTGTCTGGAGTCGGGGGTCTGTTTGTGTGTTTCCACAGGGAGAACAGCAGCTGATTTGGATTCCAGAGAGATTAACTAAAGTGATTTCTACAGACCAAAAAGAAGATGATTTGGCTCAAATCCATAACAGCTGATATCCAGAACTCCAGTTTGGCTACCCTTACATCTGTGACAGCACCAGGATGTTTTTATCAATATCTATTTTATTATTACCCATTCCCACATTATGAAGTTCTATTTTGTTTTTTGAGCTCATACAGACCTAGGTTAATGTTTTGCTGATCAGTTCTATTTTTTGACTATAGAGTTTTTAAACATTGCAATGGAGATTTCACCTGTAAAATGTTATAAGGCCTTTACTATTATGTTATGTGCTGTATGTATTATATTATGTGTGCACACTTATGTTTTATGTTGTATGTTTGTATGTATGTATGTTCATATATCATATATGATGTGTGTTCATAAAAAAATGGATACAAATTTTTTATTCACGTGATTTAAATGGTTTAATTTAAGTTGGGTAAACAGCTGCTGAGGATTGTTTTAATATGTGAACAAAAAAGGAGTTTAACAGATCTGTTTGTTTACCTGCATCTTTCCTTTTTCATTATATTTAATAATTCTGTTCAAGATAATGTAAATTGTTCAGAAAATTGTTTTCTTTTAGTGCCTTCTGGAATGTTACATAATTTTTTTCTTTAGCCATTATTGCCAGAATTCCTGTCTTCATCCCAGTGCTGGTGAAGACAAAGATAAAACCAATCTACAGCTTCGGCAATAACTATCCTTGAACTGCTTGCAGAACTTGCCTGGACTATGTATCACTTGTATGCATTGTTAACTCACTTGTATGCATTGTGAACTATCTGTTGGTGCAATGACTTGTGGTAGAGTTTGGGTATTTTTGCTGATGTTGTCATCGGTGGTACAATTTTTCCAAAAGGAGCCATCAATTGGCTTATTGTATCTTCCTCCCTTCTGCTTGTGATGGTCATTCAGCTAAAATGTGGGGGCCAACAGAGGTGAGGCAAAGAACCTCACCCCACCCCACCCCACCCCCCCGCTGGTACAAAGACCTATCCACAGGTGTGGCTGTATGCTGGACTGGTAGTCAATGACGGGTAAGATCCAATTGCAATGCTACCAACCTAAGACCAGAGGCTGACTTGCAGGACTGCTGGCCCCTGCAGACCTCTCAAATGACAAATGACAAACATTTGACAGCTGGGTATGACTACTGCAAATTGTGGACATCTGTCTACACACCATTGTGATATCCCAGGTCATCAGGGAAATGCAAATTAAAACACATGAGGAAACACCACCCCTTAGGGATGGCCAAGTCCAGGAGGGAGCACCCCACAGGCAGCAGGAGGGGAGCCAAGGCCCCATCCCTGATGCTGAGCTGGTTCTGGCTGCAGTCTCAAGCCACTCTTAGAAGCTGAGTGTTGTCGGGAGTGTCCACAAGCTGTCTCCAAGATGGAGACAGGACATGCAAGACAGTGTGACAGATTCTGATAACACTAGGCATTCTGCTATGAAATTAAAAATGGTGAAAATACACTTCTAAAAATAAATAAAATTCTGTACTGGAAAACTTAGAGGACCTGTGGTCAGCAATGAAAATTTGAAGGATACAAGCCTGCCCATCTCTGGGGGGAATGGATCAGTAATGTTGAACAGCCAGAAAGTAGAATATTACTCAGCAATGAAAAAAAACCAGCTATCAGGCTGGGTGTTGTGGTGCTGACCTGTAACCCTCACCAACTGCGAGGCTGAGGCAGGAGGATCACAAGTTTAAGGCCAGATTCAGCAACTTAGCAAAGACCTAACAACTTAGAGAGACACTGCCTAAAAAAAAAAAATAAAAATGTGACTGTGATTGTATTTAAATGGTAGTGTGTGTCTGAATTCAATACCAAATTTGAAGAAAAAATTTTAAAAAAGGAAACAACTATCTGTGCTGTAGTGAAAAGCCCCGGGAGGGGGGGGCACAGGAGAACTCAGTACTTCACTCTGCACAGCACTCAGGGTGACAGGCCAGTCTGAACATCATCATGCTGTGAGTGCTAGGCAGCTGACACTCTTATGGTGGTGGGAGCTCTGCATTTGGCTGGGGTTTGGATCCTAAGTAGTGACCCATTGTATCTTGGGTATAGGAAGACAAAAGGAACTATGTGTGCTTAAATGTACCTTATTTGTTCTCTGCGTTTGGTTTTAATGTAAAGCCTAAAGGTATATCAACAGGACTGATTCTTTTTTTTTAAATTTTTTTTTTATTGTTGGTTGTTCAAAACATTACATAGTTCTTGATATATCATATTTCATATTTTGATTCAAGCGGGTTATGAACTCCCATTTTACCCCGTTTACAGCTTGCAGAATCACATCAGTTACACTTCCATTGATTTACATATTGATATACTCATGTCTGTTGTATTCTGCTGCCTTTCCTATCCTCTGCTATCCCCCCTCACCTCCCCTCCCCTCCCCTGCATGGAAATGGAAGGAGACCCTCAGGGTTATACAAAATTACATACAAGAGGAAGTGAGGGGAAAGGGGAAAAATAATACAAGGGTGAGGAATGAATTACAGTAGTGGGGGTAGAGAGAGAAGAAGAAGAAGAAGAGGACTGATTCTAAAGCAATAAGGTGTATTAAACAGATTGATGATAAATCCTCTGTGCTGTCTCATCTAGAATTAATGTAAAGCCCACAGGTGTGTCAACCAAGTTGACTGTAAATCCTGACAGGCATTCCACCTAGATTAATTAGAAAGCATTGTAGGTGTTTGGATTAGCTGGTTGTCTTTCAGACATGGGCTTGGCCCAGAGCCTCTGATCAAAAAGCTGTGATGATGGTCTGGAGACTGGGAAGGGAGGAAGGAGTGTTTGTTTTTCATGCATAATTATCTTGTGTTGATCAAGTGTGTTTGTCTAGTTGTCTCTAATATTGCTCCTTCATTGTTGCCCCAGTGAGAAAACCTTCTTCTGTCCCTAACAGATTGGATGCATCAGTGACTTGCAATCTCAGTTCTCTTGGATCCACAAGCTCACTATCTCATTAGGTTTTTGTCTCTCAGTTTCCTTCAAATTCTGCCTGTTAATTTAACCCTTAGCTTTAGTATGTGATCTAACCAGTCTCATCATCTGACACCTCTTGACTGGGTTCCATGTTGATTATGGGGTACTTGTGATCCTGGGGTTCAAATCCTGCATGAGGTGGAATGGCAAAGACTGTGGGATGCCATTTGAGGAATATCTAGATCTCCTCGTATTCTGGAAGATCTGGAAATTGGTGACTAGCAGGCCTGGACATCCCGACCAGTTCCTAAATATAGACCAAAGGCTAGATTTGATTCTCCAACATCCAAAGTGGTTACAAAAATGCCTCAAGGGCAAAACTAAATCACCCAATGTCCTGGACCTGCAGGATATCAAAGGTTCCCTTCATGATTAGGCAAGATTCTGTGAGAATCTCAGTGATCCCTCTCTTCAAGAAATTGTCCAACTGCTTAAGAACAAAGTACTAAGAGTTTATTAGGAATTCATAAACATGCTAGTGTCAAGGCAGTTGAGATTTTGGCCAAATGACCCACATGAGATGCCAATGATGTGATTTTGGCAAAGAGAGAATGGGCCTGAGGGACTCTTCAGGGTACAATGACATCAGGGGTGGGAGATCCTGGGGATCCTGTTTTAGAGCTTCCACCCCAATACTCCAAGTCCCCCTGTGAGACTCTCAGCAGCTCCCAAGTGCTCTCAGGCCCAGGAACAGCACTCAACAGGTGATCAGAGTCAATCAAGGCCCCACAGAGAACAGCAGGGAAGGTCCCAGAGGTTCTGCAACTCCAATAACTACCACCACCCTGTGCCTCTGTCCCCAGCATCTGCAGGTGCTGTGGAAGGGAAGGACCTACCCCTAGACCCCTGAGGGTCCCGGCTCAGAACACACCTCATCTTAGGGGTCTTGGGCCCCCAGGTTCACCTGTGACTAGTGTATTAGTCGCCCAGGAGAAAGCTGAAAATATATGTCAACCAAAGGACAAGATCACAGCTCCTGTCCCAAGAATTCCAGATTGATTCCTTGGGTTGTTGATTGACTTGTGAGCTTGCTTTCTAGTGATAGCTCTGTGGAGCATCAGCATTATATATATTATTATGTATATTATTATATATCATATATATTTGATTAACATATATATTAATATATATTAATCAAAACAGTTGCCTTGGATTGTTTAAAAAATAAAAACCAGATCCAGGTGGAGATGGACAAGGAAGATGGTGACCATGCTACTCCAAAGTGAGGATGTGGCAGGAGCCTGGTCCCTGGCAAAATCTGGTGTCTACTGTGTGGGAATGTTCAGCACAACACAACTGTGACTGGTCAGTGAGTCAGTAGTCACTTGTTTCTCATCCCCTAGAGACAGATCAGAAAGACACATGTGAAGGGTGAGAGGAGACAATGGAAATGTTGATGCATTTTAACACTGTTGATACTGTCTCTTCCAGGATGCAGACTGTGGTCAATTAACTGGTGACTTCCACTGGAATCATTTGATAAGGTTATCAATCACTGTAGGCCTGCTTGACATTTGCACATTACAGAGGTAAAAAATATTTTTCAATGAACAATGTTCTTCTGGAATTGTGGGGCCCCTGCTCTTCCTGGATCCCATCACGGTCTTTCTGTTGTTGTCCCCATTGCTCCCAGAGCTCCCTCCTCTCCTCTCAGATGCATCCCCATAATTCCTAGTGCCCTCCTTGATCTAAACAGGGAAATCTGCACACTCCACACACTCCACACCACATATAATTCATTAGGGATTGACATGACTCTGCTCACTTTCACCCATGAAATCACAGTTTCCTGCATGGTGTGGTTCCTATGATTACCAGGACATCAGTGCCTGGGTCACACACTGGTCAAGTGCACCTATCTTCATGTGAGGGATGTAACTTGTTCCGCAATCTCTGCCATGAAGCTGAAAACCTTCAAACACAACAGTATGTCACAACTTTATACTCTAAAAATATAGTGAATTCCACTAAATTGCAGGTACAACTGCTTGCACAGTTGAAAAACATCAACTGAGCAAAGAAAAAAGAAAATTACAAGAGCAAAAAGGATCTTTTTTGAAATAATACAAAGAAAGCTTGTATTGTTTCCCAGGAAGGAGGATGGAGAGACCCCAGGATTGTGGTGTTTAATGGGAGGGTCCTAGGAGAAACCTTAGGCAGCCAACTGACATCAGGACCAGGTATCTAATTCCAATTGTCTTTCCATGAGCTTTGATCTAGAAGGAGTGGGGAAGATCTGGACATGTACCTAGAGTAAATGGCTTAGAAGTTGAAATACCATGTACCGAACCTGAAGCAGTCAGCTCACATACTTGCAAAACCCAGTGTCCTAGAGAAGGTCCCCTGTAACACAGACTGTTCTCACATTTGGGCTCAACACTGTCGGCACACAATTCCAGGCTATACACGTAATGTCCTCCAGTATGAAAGTCTTCTCTGGAGATAATTACTGAGTGTGGGTGTCAGGAGCCACAGGTCAGAAATACCATTTTAATAGTTTTGGCTATGTTTGTGTTAAAATCTGACAAATACTAAAAATAAATGACTGAAAAGTAATGTAATTTTAAAAACTAAGTTGTATATGTCATTGACAAATTTTTTAACTGACATCCAAATTTGTATGTTTAATGCTGAGATTTTATGCCAAATATTGTTTTTGAAAAAGGGAAGAAGTAAATAAAAACACTTTAAAATTCTTTATTGTTGTAAATTTAATGGTTGTCAATGAATCTTTTACTCAGTAGCATATGTTATGTATTTTAAAGTTTTTAATTTATATTAAATTTTTGCATTAAAAAAACACTTTTTGCTTAGAATAGCTGTAGTGAGTCATCTTTTATTGCATAAATTTTCTGTGATGCCTGAGTTAGTCAGGGTTCTCCAGAGATTAAACCAATAGTTCATGTCAATGTAATTAGCAGCTTATTGGTTTTCACCATCCATATCCACAGTTCCTTAGCCCCAGTGAAAGCAGCAGGTACAAGTCTAGACCCAAAGGCTGAAAGACTCAAGGTCCAAGTCTAATCATGGTGGCAGTAGAATCCCATTCTCTTGGGGGGAAAGAGCTGAAAGAAGATATAGAATTAGTGTCCCCTGTACCTGCTACAGTTATCTTGGTCCTGCACATTAAATGGAGCCACCTACATGAGGGAGTGACTTCCTCACTCAGTGCCCTGAGAGTGACTTCCTCACTCAGTGCCCTGAACATCCCACTAATCTTCCTGATCATGCTCTACTAATACTCCAAACTCCAGGCCTTTCCATCCAGCCCAACTGACAACACACAGTGTTTATCACAGCATCACGACACAAACACACATAGCAACAATCTCTGTCCTGGATTAGACCAGGAGAAGCCTTGTCCTGTCTGCTGCTGGGGCTGAAGAGGAGCAAGGGGGCTCATGGGCAGAGGACCTTCCTTGTCCCCTTCTGGGAAACCCTCCCAATTACCCACAGAGCCTGGTGCCCCTGAGCTGTGCCCTCAGCAGGTGGAGGCAGCAGGAGAAGCAGCTGGAGCATCCCAGTCTAACACTTCTGCTCACTGGGAGGATTTGTCATGGCCTGTGTCACTGTGGGAGGGGAACTATTATGCTGTTGACAGTAATAAATGGCAGTATCTTCAGGCTACAGGCTGTTGATGATAAGAGTGAAATCTGTCCCAGATCCACTGCCAGTAAACCTCAAGGGGAACTAAGATTCCAATCTGGTTGCATATTGGATGAGGAGCTTAGGAGCTTGCCTTTGTTTCTGCTGATACCAGTTTAAATTATTGCTAATGCCCTTACTGGCCCTGCAGGTGAGTGTGACTCTCAATTAGACATCAAGGCATGTCACAGTCTTCTTTGGATTCAGTACATCTCCAGTACTGTCCCTCCATACCTGGGAGGCAGAGCAGCAGGAGCCCCGGGAGCTGAGCAGGAGCCCTCATGGCTATGCTGTGTCCTCACTTGGACTGATTTAGGCGCAGGGTGTGAACAGCCTCTTAAGAAGTCCTCAGGGCAGTGGGCTGTGCTTTCCATACATGCAAATCAGCAGGGCTGGGCAGGCTGGGCACAGCTGCAGGGAGGCTCCTCTCAGTCACTCAGCACAGGCCAGGTGTGCCCATTGACCAGGTCATTTCAGGCCAACACAGATGTACCAAGCAGAATATGCATTTTCCTGGAATACATAGAACAATATCAGTGGCCTCTCTGTGAAGAGTGACCTCTTGCTCTCTCCATTATCCAAAACAGCAGGAATTGATAACACATGCTGGTCTTTAGGCAGTTGATATCTGGGTCATGTGACCCACATGAGATGCCAACGAGGTAGATTTGGAAAATAGAATAGAAGGGGAACACTACTGACTGAACACTGCTGTCACCTCAATTTATGCCATGCCCTGTCTGCTTCATAACCTTTCCACATTAGTAACTTTTGCATTAAATGAGCAAATTTAGTGCCCAAGGGAAGACCTGTAAGGACCCTTTATGTATGTGCATTGAAAGGAAAGGGGAAATTGTCTGCAACAAGTGTTCACTGTTTTGAAAAGTGACAGATAGTGAACATGGCAGTGTCCTGCAGTGACCTGGATTCAGCTCTGCTTCGGTGGGACAGATTTCAGGGTGTTGGTCAGGTTATGGCCCCAGGTGTACTTGCAAGGTACAGAAAGAGAACATGGTATAACCAAGTGTGTCTGTTCAGAGAGGTACAGGGACCAGATACAGGACATAGCAGCAGAGCAAAGACCCACCTGCCACAGACCTCTGCCTGACCTTGTAGGCATCTGGAATCCCTAGAAGCTCAGCCATCAGGCCTGACCTCAAGCAATGAGAACTCTCTTGTTCCAGGTTGCAGCACAGCCTGAAGAAACTCTGGTCCTGTGGACACCATGCAGTACCACCCCTGGGACTCTGCCTGGTAGCATCATGTTGATTGGACATGATGAGCAGGAAATGGGAAGATCTCTGTTTTCCAGTGAAGTCCATGCTGTCCAATGATTGGGCTGGAGACCTACAGCAATGCACAGGCCTGTCACACTGTGAACATGATGGGGCCCAGATATCTGAGGCCTGCTGTTTCCTCCCCTTCAGGGGAGGGACAAGGAATTGCTCCATGTATCTCCGATAACTGAGAAGGAAGCTCAGGGCTGGCTGGGCTCAGTGCAGAGCTGAGAGGGCATCCTCCATGCTGGGTGAGCTGCACCATTCACTCATCAGCTACCTGGGAAGCCTGAGTGTGCTGAGGGGTCCAGAGCAGGACACTCTGTAGTGGGCTTGTGCTGTGACCCAGGAGCCCTGCTGTGTTGTCATGGGGCCCAGCACATTGCTAGGGGAAGAAGGGTTTGTACTAGAGGAAGACAGTGTGTGTGCCTCTGATACTTTCCAATAGTTAGAGCATAAACTTGCAGAGCACTAGAGAAGAGCATGGGATCCACAAGAAATAAAACAGAAGGAAGGAAAGAAAGAAAGCACTGTTTACTTTTTTAAAAGGAGCTCCCAAACATGCCTGAGACCTGGCACCATGCTCTGTGCCTTAAGTGACTGAGTGACTGAGCTGCTCACCATACAGGGAATATGGGACTCAGCACAGGGCAGCACCAGCTGGGCCCAGCTCTGCTTACATTAAGATGGAAGTGGTACATTGAGATTGGACTTGAGGAGATACAGAGGCTCCACTTGACACATGCACAGTGTTCCCAAGAGCCTTCCCTTTCCTCATGGCAAAGCTTGACCCCTGTGACCTCACTGATTGATGGATATGTGTCAAAAGCAGATGATAAATTGCCACCAGAGGAGGTAAGGTAAGATTGGGAGCCATCAGATAATGAGTAAGTAGAACTGTTGTGGGTCCTGCACAGGCCAAGGCACAGCAGAGAGGAGGTGATGGCACTTGCTATGTGATGCCTGTGGAGGAGGGTTCAATGATAAACCAGCACATTGAGCTGATATTGCTGTTTCTATTGGTACCAGGGATTGGTCCCATTGGCACTTAACCACTGATCCACACCCCAGCACATTTTCTGTTTTATTTGCTGTATGTGGGAATCACAACAGTTATGTGTACAGTATTGTCTGTGCTATAGTTTGGGTGTCAGTGTCACGAGGAACTCCTGGGCTAGTGCAGGAATCCGCAGGCTCCACCTTCACTCAGAGGATCTATGGCTTCTGGGGAGCCGGGGCCCTTCTCATGTACAGATCCCAGGTTTTGAAAGCTGTGACTTAGACTGTGATTCCATGGATTTCAAAATATGACACTTGAAATAGTTATAGTGTGTTATAATTTTAGATAGGAATACAAAGTGACACAGAGAGCCAATTCCTCCCCAAAAGTGACAAAGTCACTCACTAAATCTGGAGGAAATGATCATGTCTCAACTGTTGGGGCTGAGAAGGAAAGAGGGTGGGGTGCAGAGGAGCCTCCCTGGCCCTTCCTACCAAAGTCTACTAGAGACCTCCAGAGCCTGGTGCCCCTGAGCAGTGTCCTCAGCAGGTGGAGGCAGCAGGAAGAGCAGCAGGGGCAGTTCAGCCTCACTCTTCTACTCCTTGGGAGATTTTTGTCATGGCCTGTATCACTGTGGGTGGGGAACTGTTACTTTGTTGACAGTAATAATCTGCAACATCTTCAGACTCCAGACTGCTGATGTTGAGAGTGTATTCTGTCCCAGATTCAATGCCACTGAACCTCGAGGGGACCCCATATTGCAAACTGGATGCCTTATATGTCAGGCATTTAGGAGCTTTCCCTGGCTTTTGTTGATTAGCTAACCAACTGTTAATATTCTGACTGGCCCTGCAGGTGATGGTGACTCTGTCTCCATGAGACACATGCAAGGAGGATAGAGACTGAGTCATCGTGATGTCACATCTGACACCTGCCAATGGAAACATAAACATAAATATCCCTATAATTATTCATGTTTCAGGAGGACTTCCCTGAGTAGCCAAACAACACTGACTACTCTTGGCAGAGCACATCCAAAGTGCTGTCCCTCCTTACCTGGGAGACAGAGCAGCAGGAGCCCCAGTAGCTGAGCAGGGAAACACCTCATGGCCATGCTGTGTCCTGACAGAGACTGACTCCTACACAGGGTGTAAGCATCCTTTAAGAAGTCCTCAGGGCAGCGGGCTGTACTGTGGGCATATGTAAATCAGCAGGGCTGGGCAGGCTGGGCACAGCTTCAGTGAGGGCTCCTCTGTCACTCAGCACAGTCCCCATGTCCCCAGGGTCCCATGTCAGACTAGGACAGCATAGATTTGCTGCAGAAAACCTGTTTCCCTCTGGGGGTCACAGGACACATTCGGTCCACTGTTCTGTGTGTGATGACAGATTGCTCTTGTCATGGTTCTGAAAATGTGGTTTATATTGTTTCTTTTTTCTTTATTCCTTTCTTTCTTCTTCTTCTTCTTTTTTTTTTTTTTTTTTTTTTTTGGTGCTGGTATTGAACCCAGGGACTTGTGCTATATCCCCAGCCCTCTATTTCTTTCTTTCTTTTTTCTTTCTTTCTTTCTTTCTTTCTTTCTTTCTTTCTTTCTTTCTTTCTTTCTTTCTTCTTTCTTCTTTCTTTCTTTCTTTCTTTCTTCCTTCCATTCTTCCTTCCTTCCTTCCTTCCTTTCTTCCTTTATTTTCTTTTGTTGAGTAGTAGCATGGATTGTGCCATATACAAGGGGTGCTTAGCTATACAGCAACATCCCCAGTCTATCTATCTATCTATCTATCTATCTATCTATCTATCTACCTACCTATATCTATCTATCTATATATCTATATCTATATCTATCTATCTATCTATCTATCTATATCTATATCTTTCTATCTATATATATATTCTTCATGTTAAGGAAAAATAACCATACATGCATGTTTAGGTCCATCATTTACTAAAGCAGTAGGGACAACCAGTCTCAAAATAAATATATTTTGCCTGCCAAAAGCATGTATGCATCTCAGGTGGGCTTTGAAGTTGTGATCCTCTTGTTTCAGCCTTCCAAGTTGCTGATATTGTAGTCATACATCACAACAACCAGCTCTAGGCTTAATTTCTTTCTTTCTTTTCTTTTTTTTTTTTTTTTTCGTACCAGGAATTGAACTCAGGGGGACTCAACAACTGAGTCACATCCCCAGCCTTATTTTGTATTTATTTAGAGACAGGGTCTCCCTGAATTCCTCAGTTTCTTGCTTTTGCTGAGGCAAGCTTTGAATTCATGATTCTCTTTGTTAGCCTGCCAAGCCTCTTTGATTACAGGCATGTGCCACCGTGTAATGTTTCTTAATGACAATACTCTTGGAGTATGATAAGAACCTTGGAGCAGGGAGTAATAGGAAATGGGGGAAAATTTTATGTTTAGAACATACACAGAGCACTGAAGACAGGAAGAAAGTTGAATATTTAAAGCTTTGGAGGTGTTGGGGTTTCACTTGACATTGGCTGGGCCTGACTCAGACCCCGGAGGATGTGGGAGCCTATCATGATTCCAGCCCTTCAACCTCACTTTTTCTAAGGCACTTAACACAGTCAATGCCTCTCTCCCCAGAGCAGAAGGCTCAAGCCCAGGAAGGCTCCTTCACATAAGTGTCTTTTCTACAGAAGATAGAATGATGCTAGAAGCAAATCTTAGTTTCTTTCATCCCTCCAGGGAAGGTTTAAGAAATAAATCAACTAAGAAGTTTGGAGCATGTGATGATTTGCAATAGCTCAGTGAAAGCAGAAAGAACCCAGGTTCACTCTGTGTTTCCATCCTCAGCACACTGGACATTCAAAGCTGGGTTTCCTTCCTCCTGGGCCAAGAAAGGCACGTATCTGGGCCATGGAGAAGGTTAGCCAAGGGCTTTAGCACCACTCTGCTCATGAGGAATAACAGTCCTCCCAGAAACCATGCCCACCCCTCTCTGCTCTCATAGGCCCCTGAGCTGATCCCATTGCCCCCATCCCTGCTCCTGCTTGGGCTGGGAGAGGCTCACCTGTCCTCACCATGCACAGCACCACAGAGCTGCTGCTCAGTAAACTGGAGGAGGGGGCTGGCATCTGGGTAGGATTGAATAGCTTTGAACTGTAAGCCTCACTATGCTTCATGTGGGATTGAGTAGGAAAGTGGGATTCCAAGGGATCTGTGTCTGGAGGATTGGGGCAAGCCAGGACCTGAGGATGCAAATGAAGGTAAGTTCTGATTTTTCTGGTGAAAACCTTGGTTTGAATTGTGGAAATAAGGTCTGTGCATTAAAATCCAGCTCAATCCTTCAGGTCCTGGACTAAATGGGAAAGGCTGGGGAAGGGGCTCAAGCAGGCTGAGCTCAGGTTGGTGTCACCCAGGAGCTATGGGCTCTGGCCCTGGGCTGTGAGGACATGTCTCTTCTGGACAATGGGGCAGAGGACCTGGGGAAGCAGAAGCCCTGCCTACCAGCTGCCTGTCCGGGGATCCATGGAAAGAAAGAGCTCCACACCCTGCAGCTGAGCCAAGCTGAGAGCCCACAGCCAAGTGAGGAGCACCAGAACTCAGGGATTCTGGGACAGAAACCCTGGTGTTCCAAAGAGGAGGGTCAGAAAGACACACCCAGTGCATCCTTTCAGCCAGAGTTCAAGTGTACTTGGAAATAAAAGGAGTAAAATATACCAGGTACATGCTACTTAGAATATAAACTACATCGACAAGTCTATATACAATATGCATCAGAAATACAAATATTTTAAACATGAACGTACTACTTTGCCTATTTGTCCAATGGAAGGTTTTTGTTTGTTTGTTTGTTTTTTCAGTTTTGGTGATCCAGTTGGGGCCTCAGGTTGGCTAGGCAGTGTCTGAAGAACACTACACATATTTTAAAACTGTGATCCTCCTCCCTCAGACTCTATAAAGTACCTGGGATTACAGTCGTGAACCACACAGTCTGCTGACCTTAAGCTGGATATGATGAGTTTGGACATTGAAAACCCACATCTGTACCAGAATCCATGGCTCCCTCTCCACTACAGAGAACTGAGGATTATGAAGCTCAAGGCCTGACCCTGTGCTCCTGCTGCCTGGAACAGTGACAAAGACACTGGAGTCCTGAGTCTCTGTAGTTACACAGATGTGTCACAGAGTTAAGTATTGGTTATGGGCCCTAAGTAGACAGAAGGTCTTTGTCAAGAGCTGGCTCCTCTCTGCTGGCTTTCCCCACACAGAGCACAACAGCTGGGTCAGTGACTGGCTGGCTGGTGGCCTTCCTCTGACTGGAGGGACACAAGTACCTTTGGCACCTGGAAGGCTCCTTTGTCTATTCTGTTCACAGTGAACCATGTTGGCCACATGAACAGCTTCTAAACATCTACTGCTCTTTTTTCTTGTCTCTAAAGACTACCATGCACCATCTTGACTCTCCCATTACAATCCAAGGAGTGGAGTCAGAGGCAGGCCAAGGGCCAGGGTGTGCAGGAGAACAGGGTTGTTACCCATATGAGGACAGCCATGTGGGAAGTGAGGACTGACATGTATGAACTCAGAGTAGGGAGAGAAAGGACAGAGAAGACCCAGCCAGAATGCAGAGGAGGAGCCCAGGATTAAGGGAAAAGAAATGGGAAAGGGAGAGAGGGTGTGATTTTAGAGCTATCCCCAACTTACTCCCCTGAGAGTCCCCAGACTGTCAGTTGCAACTGGGCAAGAGAATCACCTGGAGAGATGTTCAACCCCAGTGGTCGGAGAAGGAGGTTCTTGTGCCTTGAAGGAAGTGTGGCTACTAGGGTACAGAATGCCTGTGTCCCCGCCCCACATTCCTCCCTCCCCACAGGCAGGGTGTGCAGAGGGCAGCAGGAGGCAACAGGAGCTCAGCAGCCAGGCCTGGTCCTGCAGGAATCCATTATTTCAGATTCTGCAGGGGAAATCACCTCTTTCCTGGGCATAGAAAAGAAGACTAGAAACATGTGTGATATCATGTGTGTTTTCCCTTGACCAAAAGGCACAGGACATGCTGGGAGACCTCTCTCCATATTTCTGATGCCTGGTGAGAGGTACATCACTAGAAAAAGGGAGGAGGAAGTGCCCTAGGGGATCAGGTGGCAGTAGGTGGTGTCTGGGTGCAGGAGTGTCTTGACCAGCATCAGGCAGTAAAGATGGCAGCACTGTACCTTAGTGACTGTTCTGAGTAGGACAATGTGGCCACTCCCTTGAGGGCCTATGGGGCTTGAGCTCTCAGCAAGGAGGGAGGAAGAGTTTCTGTGGACATCCTAGCCATGCCCTGGACTGACTTTGCACACAAGTGCCCATGCTTTGTCTTAGGCCTGCCTGGCCTCCTCCAAGGCTCTGCACTGTCTCCACTAAGCACAGACTGCTGTCCAGCATCCCCTGGTCTCTGTAGCTGCTCCTGCTTCATCTGGAGGCTGTCCTCCCTGGGGGCTGGTGCTATGGCTGCTGCACCTGCAGGGCCTGGTGATTGTCCTGCTCAGGAGAGTGGGCGGAAGCTCCAGGACACACACAGGGCCTGTGCAGGTGACAACAGAATTTTGCATATATCGGTTCACACTCATGCATAGGGATTTGAGTGCAGCCGAAGACTTGTGCTACAAACACCTTCTGATAAATTATATTTTCTTTGTTATCCACTTACAGAAGTGGAATAAGTTTATGTTAAATATGGAAATCATTACCTTCGAGTAACCTAACAGTGTAAATATATTGTTTTCTTAACCATCAGTAAGACAATGTTGTCCTGGATGTAAGCATTTTTTTAATTGAGTAAAAGAATGAATATTATGTTTTTTATCATTATTTTAATGAGAATATCACACACATTTTCTATACAACTTTTGTTGGAATATAGAAATCAGATTAATTTGCATAGGGGTTTGGGATTATGGAAGGAGTTGTGTTATGATGTCACCTCCCCAGAAACTCAGAAACCACCTCCACCATGGCTCCTGGAGATTTGGTTACTCTTCAAGAGACTGGCACACATTGGAAGCAGATTACATTTAGAGGTAAACCAATCAGGATAACAGCTGATCTCTCAACACAGACTCTAAAAGCTAGAAAATCCTGGAATAACATATTTCAAACGCTAAAAGAAAATGGGTTCCAACCAAGAATCGTGTATCTGGCGAAATTAAGCTTCAGGATAGAAGATGAAATTAAAACATTCCATGATAAACAAAAGATAAAAGAATTCACAGCTAGAAAACCATCTCTTCAAAAAATCCTTGGCAAAACACTACAGGAATAGGAAATGGAAAACAACAATGAAAACCAACAGTGGGAGGTAGGACAGTAAAGGGGGGAAAGTAGTCAAAGAGGATAACAAATCAGGTTTAGTAACATCAATAAATCAATATGGCTAGAAGAACAAACCATATCTCAATAATAACCCTAAATGTTAATGGCTTAAACTCACCAATTAAGAGACACAGGCTAGTTGAATGGATCACAAAACAAGACCCAACAATATGCTGCCTACAGGAGACACATTTGATAGGAAAAGATATACATAGACTGAAGGTGAAAGGTTGGGAAAAATCATATCACTCATATGGACTGCGGAAACAAGCAGGAGTGTCCATACTCATATCAAATAAAATAGATTTCAAGCCAAAGTTAACCAAACGGGATAAAGAGGGACACTACATACTGCTCAAGGGAACCATACACCAACAAGACATAACAATCATAAATATATATGCCCCAAGCAACAGTGCCGCTATGTTCATCAAGCAAACTCTTCTCAAGTTCAAGAGTCTAATAGACCACCATACAATAATCATGGGAGACTTCAACACACCTCTCTCACCACTGGACAGATCTTCCAAACAAAAGTTGAATAAGGAAACTATAGAACTCAATAACACAATTAATAACCTAGACTTAATTGACATATATAGAATATACCACCCAACATCAAGCAGCTACACTTTTTTCTCAGCAGCACATGGATCCTTCTCAAAAATAGATCATATATTATGTCACAGGGCAACTCTTAGACAATATAAAGGAGTAGAGATAATACCATGCATCTTATCTGATCATAATGGAATGAAACTGAAAATCAACGATAAAAGAAGGAAGGAAATATCATGCATCAATTGGAGAATGAACAATAGGTTACTGAATGATCAATGGGTTTTAGAAGACATCAAGGAGGAAATTAAAAAATTCTTAGAGTTAAATGAAAACACAGACACAACATATTGGAATCTATGGGACACATTGAAAGCAGTTCTAAGAGGAAAATTCATTGCTTGGAGTGCATTCCTTAAAAAAAGAAAAAACCAACAAATAAATGATCTCATACTTCATCTCAAAATCCTAGAAAAAGAAGAGCAAAACAACAGCAAAAGAAGTAGAAGGCAAGAAATAATTAAAATCAGAGCTGAAATTAATGAAATCGAAACAAAAGAAACAATTGAAAAAATTGACAAAGCTAAAAGTTGGTTCTTTGAAAAAATAAATAAAATTGACAGACCCTTAGCCATGCTAGCCAAGAGAAGGAGAGAGAACTTAAATTACTAGCATACAGGATGAAAAAGGCAAGATCACAACAGACACTTCAGAAATACAGAAGATAATCAGAAATTATTTTGAATCCTTATACTCCAATAAAATAGAAGATAGTGAAGGCATCGATAAATTTCATAAGTCATATAATCTGCCCAGATTGAGTCAGGAGGACTCAACCTAAACAGACCAATATCAATTGAGGAAATAGAAGAAACCATCAAAAGATTACCATCTAAGAAAAGCCCAGGACCGGATGGGTATACAGCAGAGTTTTACAAAACCTTTAAAGAGGAACTAATACCAATACTTTTCAAGTATTTCAGAAAATAGAAAAAGAGGGAGAACTTCCAAATTCATTCTACGAGGCCAACATCACCCTGATTCCGAAACCAGACAAAGACAATTCAAAGAAAGAAAACTACAGACCAATATCTCTAATGAACCTAGATGCAAAAATCCTCAATAAAATTCTGGCGAATCGGATACAAAAACATATCAAAAAAATTGTGCACCATGAATCAAGTAGGATTCATTCCTGGGATGCAAGGCTGGTTCAATATATGGAAATCAATAAATGTTATTCACCACATCAATAGACTTAAAAATAAGAACCATATGATCATCTCGATAGATACGGAAAAAGCATTCGACAAAGTACAGCATCCCTTTATGTTCAAAACTCTCGAAAAACTAGGGATAACAGGAACATACCTCAACATTATAAAAGCAATTTATGCTAAGCCTCAGGTTAGCATCATTCTGAATGGAGAAAAATTGAAGGCATTCCCTCTAAAATCTGGAACAAGACAGGGATGCCCTCTTTCACCACTTTTGTTCAACATAGTCCTCGAAACACTGGCCAGAGCAATTAGACAGACGAAAGAAATTAAAGGCATAAAAATAGGAAAAGAAGAACTTAAATTATCACTATTTGCAGATGACATGATTCTATACCTAGCAGACCCAAAAGGGTCTACAAAGAAACTACTAGAGCTAATAAATGAATTCAGCAAAATGGCAGGTTATAAAATCAACACGCATAAATCGAAGGCATTCCTGTATATCAGCGAGAAATCCTCTGAAATGGAAATGAGGACAACCACTCCGTTCACAATATCCTCAAAAATAAAATAAAATACTTGGGAATCAACCTAACAAAAGAGGTGAAAGACTTATACAATGAAAACTACAGAACCCTAAAGAGAGAAATTGAAGAAGACCTTAGAAGATGGAAAAATATACCCTGTTCATGGATAGGTGTGGTGAGCCGTTTCTGTGAACTGTGGCCGCCATTACAAGATGGCGCTGGTTTCCCCTGTAGTCTGTGACAAACAACTCCTTATCAGAATGAGTTGGCACGCTGTGACTTGGCACCCTATGAGAAAAGTCCACGTGGCAGTTGTGCATTGGGGCTTTATCTGCTTTATTAAGGCTGGGGCACACGGGAGTAGTAGTAGTGGCAGGAGTAGTGGCAGTAGTAGTAGAAGTAGTAGTAGTTGCAGTAGGAGTAGCAGTAGAAGTAGTAGTAGGAGTAGCAGTAGAAGCTAAAAGACATGTCAATACAAAGGCCTGAATAAACAGCTGAAAGAAGAAAAGTATCAAGGACCTGAATAAACTGCTGAGAGAAGATTCCCGAGTTGCGTCTTCCTTGCGGGCAAGGGGTCGCGACAGTGGCGCCGAGACCCGGGAACCAGAACTTTCAGTCAGTCAGGGGTGGTGCACCGGTTAGTCCCAGGTAAGTGGGATCTGCGATCAAAGCAGGGATAGTCCCAGTAAGTGGGATCCGCGTCCAAAGCGGGGTCAGCTCCTCTACAAAGAAAGAGAGAGCCTCATATTTATTGCAGCTGCACTGTGTACTTTCACTTTTGTTTTCTGTGTTTCTTTTGTTGTGTCATTTCGCTTTTGTTTTTTGTGTTTCTTTTGTTGTTGTGTCCTCTGTAGATAAAGAGAGAGCGGGGAAAAAATAAATAAATAAATAAGACGCTCCTCTGTAGATAAAGAGAGAGCGGAGTTTTGTATTTTCACTTTCTTTATACTGCTTGGAACAGTATGGGTGCTACTCCCTCAAGCCCAATTTTGCTGGCCTTGGACGGGTTACTGCGTTCTAAGGGACTTAAAGTGAAGCAGTGCACATTACAGGGGTTTTTAGAAGAGACTGACTCTGTAGCTCCTTGGTTTGCTTTTTCAGGGAGTCTCACGATTTCCAGTTGGGACAAATTAGGGAAAGATCTGGATTTTGCTTACAAACAAGGAACTTTAAGGGGCGGTACCATTCCGCTTTGGAAATTAGTGAGGGGGTGTATAATGGATGGTAAATGCCAGAAAGCTGTGAGCGAGGGTCAGGCCGTTCTTGAGCAATTGCATGAAGAAAAATCGGAGGGGTCACATAGCGAGGTAGCAGAAAGTATTAGGAGTAAGAGTGGTGAAAAGATAAGGGAGTCTGAAGTTAAACAGAGGAGAAGGCTCTATCCGGACTTGACTGAGTTAAAAACTCCCAAGGACACAAGTAGCTCGGACAGTTCTGAGGAATTAGACCCACCCTAGCCGCTCTCAACCCCTCCTTCTCATCTTCCCCCTCCCTATCAGGCCCACAGAAAAGTCTTAATTGACCTTCTCCAGAATATTCACCATGGCTTATTTTAGGACTTTCAGCAAAAGAATCTCTACAAAAAGGTTTAATGTAGATAAACTTCCTATTTTCATGTTGCCCTGTTTTATTTGGCTACTGTCTAAAAAAATCAGCATTCCAGGCACTGGACACTCCCTTACTAGTTTTTCACAAAAATATGTAACAAGGCCTCTGGCCTTGAGCTGGGCTTCACAGTGCTGACTACATTTCTAAGATAAGGGAGTTACTAACTGGGCTCCATGGTAACAGCTGGCAGGAGGAAGAATTGGAAAGGGAGATAGAGGAACTGGAGGGTCGATTGAAAAAGTCAAGATTTAAAGCACCTACAGCCCGGATCGCTGTCACGCTCCCTCCTTATAACCCCGATTGGGACAAGGACAACCCCAGAAGGCTGGGGGGTGTTCAGTGGCAGCCTAAGACGGCCCAAACTTCCCAGTAATTGAAAACTTGGATGCCGATGGACAGCCGGCCAGAGTACATGTTCCTTTAGCCTTTAAGGATATTAAACAACTAAAGGAGGCAGTTACTAATTACGGATCCCATGCCCCCTTTACATTGACTCTCTTCGAGTCTTTCTCTGCCAATCAGCTGACACCTAGTGACTGGCAACAGCTTTGCATGGCTGTGTTGTCCGGAGGGGATTTTTTGTTGTGGAAAAGTGAAAATCAAGAGAGGTGTCGCGAGCTAGCCCGAGTCAATCAGGACGCCGGCTTCCCACGGCATAACCTTGAAATGTTAACAGGCTTGGGACAATATGCTATCATAAATCAACAAATTAATTATAATCCTGGGGTCTATGCTCAGATAGCTACAGCAGCCATTTAGGCTTGGAAGGCTCTACCTATTTCAAATGCTAAAACAAAAATTTCAAAAATTGCTCAAGGACCCTCTGAGCCTTATTCTGACTTCCTTGCCTGATTGATACAGGTAGCAGAAAAAATATTCCCTAACTTGGAACAAGCCATGCCGGTCATTAAGCAATTGGCTCTTAAATATGCAAATTCCTATTGCCAAAATGCTATTAAATCTACCAGAGCAAAGAGTGTTGATGACATGATTCGAGCTTGTAAGGATATTGATGGAGCTCATATTACTGGACAGGTTCTGGCCCCTGCCCTCAAAACAGGAACAGGGGCCCGCCCCAAGGTCTACTGGGCAATCCAGGGATGGAATGGTGCCCCGGGGAGTGGGCAACTTCGTCACCTCCCACGGACCAACCCCTTTCTATCTGTAGACTCCCTAGGGGAATGCCAGGAAGTACAGGATGTACAACTGCAACCGCAGGTCGCAGAGACAGAACAAGCTGCTACCGCAGTAAGATCTTGGCCAGGCGGGGGAAAATGCAGACAAAATCAAACAAAATACAATTGGCTAAGAAAACTTGGAGAACTTTTGCCCTGAAAATGGGCACCAGACTCCATGTTGTTTGCATCACCATGGTAACCATGGGGTGCCTGGCCGGCATGGCTGCTTCCTGGTCCCACCTCCCACACTTTTGTGGGCTTCTGATTGGTTCTTCCACAGTCACTCAGACAGGACTTCTGGTCCCGCTTTCCAGCCACTAACCTGTACTGCTGTGTTTCAGGTTTCTACCGGAGCTGCTCAGAGCCTGTATTTTTTTTTACAAAAAAATGCCTACCTGTAAATGCTAATGAAAGATATCTTTTTCAGACAAAATTTAATTCCACAGGTTTCTATGTTACAGTCCTGAATTTAAGCTAGTTCTAAGTTAAATAACCTGACTTTTTCTCTATAGTTGTGTTACTACATAATGTTCTATTGATGAGAGATATCAAATATGCTTCTTTATATTTTACTTTTAATTTTGAAGGTTATGAGGATGCATTTGCTCTCCACAGGAACAAGCCGGCAAAGTTCCTGTGATGACCAAAAAATCCTTATTTTCATTGCTAACTATAAAAATAAAAATGTATACTCAAGGATCTTATTTCAGTTACATCAAGTGACGTCACATAGAAGAGTGCACTCCTAGTTAAAAATAAATTTAAATGGATCCAAATATTTTAAGACCACGTGGTTACATAAAGTTAATACAATTATAAGTTATGTTCTTATTCTTAATATATATATATATATATATATGTGTTTAGATATTTAGATAACCTATATTTGTTAATCTATAAATTAATTAGCACATGCCTAATTGATTAGTTAATATATATTTGCCTAATTGTTTTTCTTCAACAGAAAACCTATAATTTAAGTTTTATATTTACATTTATCAGATACTCTGTTTTTTCAGTTACAGATATTTGAGATAAATGTGTTTACTATAAATTTGCTTTTAAGTAAAAATACAATCAAGTAATTTCTACTTCTCAAGGTTATTGTTCAAACTCATATAATGATAAATTATTATAATTATTTCTCCAAAATATCTAAAGGTTTTAACTTTATTTTCATTGATATTTCTTCTCAAAATATAATAATTTGTTTATAGATTCTAAGGTTTTCAAAAATTGTTCCAAAATATAAAAAGCAAAAAAAAAAAAAAAAAAAAAAACACATGCCTCCTCCTGGATAAAGAACGTTGGTGTCCTGTGATTTTTTTATTATTTTTTAACCTCGACGTCTCTCGCCGGACTCGGTTTCCGTTAGCCGGACTTGGCATCTGGAGGTCCTTACAGAGATTCGAAAAGCAGAGGTAAGCGGAGGAGGCTCACCTTCTAAGGGAGAAGGGGGAGGATTGGATCAAAGATAATTTAAAGAGACAGGGTACATACCATGGGTAACTCAACAGTGAAACTTCGTCTGGCCAACGAAGTTAAAGAACTGTTAAGCAAACAAGGAACAGGAATAAAAACCAAGACAGCAACTGAATTCGTTGAAGCTAAAGCCCAGGCTTGTCCTTGGTTTCTGACAGGAGGCTTTCTTAATAACAGTGATTGGGATTTGGTAAAACAGGATCTCCAAAAGTTGTTGAGGGACCAGGGTCCAGATAGAGTCCCGATTGCTACTTTCTCTCTATGGAGATTGGTAAAGGATGCTCTTTTAACTGATAAAGTGAAGATTAAGGAGCAGCTTGCTGAATGCAAACAGGCTCTTAATCAGGTCCAAACTGCTGCCACTATTAATCAGGTTATTCAACAAACTTCCAACATACTCGAATCTCAAAGTAAAATTAATCAACATATTTTGCCAGGGATTTTAGCTGCCAACCAAAGAATAGATTTACTCCAAGCTCAGGTAGAAGAATTGGCTGACTTGGTGCTTTTGGGTTGTGTTGACCAACGTGCACATTTATGCATAACCTCTGTCAGATTTAATAATTCCAGGAATGCTTCCCGCATCATCGGTGCTTATTTGGCCGGAAATTGGTCCATGGTGGCAGAAAATTTGATCCAGTCTCAACTAACTCAGATAGCTGCCTTAAACAACACCCGTGTCGATCCAGTGACCTTGAGTCAATTCACCACTTGGATATCTTGGATATCTTCTGCCTTTTCCTTTTTTAAGGAGTGGGTGGGAGTAGGCATTTTTGGCACTATGTGTTGCTTTGGTGTGATTCTTTGTTTGTGGCTTCTCTGTCGTCTCAAGGCCCGCAATGCTCGGGATAAGGCTATGCTCGTCCAAGCTCTTGCTGCTTTAGAAAATGGCCACTCACCTCAAGTCTGGCTTGTGCATCTTAAACAGTAAACCTTTGACATGGTCGTTGCACCCCAAGTTACATTGCACTGGGATCGACATGTCCTTCTTTTGTCACTCTTCTAGTGTTGGAACTTCTACCATATCTTTCCTTTGTGCATACCTCTCCTCCCTGCCTTTCTGCACTAGGATCTTTGCTAGCTAATCTTACAGTCCAACTACACCTGCCATTTGATGGTGATGGTCATGGGTCCTGTATATGGAGGCAGTTAAACATTTACCATGACAATGTCCTGTTGGCCACAACACGCTGAGCTGATCTTGCAGTACCCAGTGACGGGCAACTTCCACGCTTGCACTGCAACCTAAGACAGGGGAATGGGGCCTCCCCAGAGACGGGTAAGCAGTGCAGGGGCGGTGGACGACCTAAGACAGGGGCTACTTGATTCCCTTTGACATGCAATTAACAAAAGAGGGGAACTTGCTGATAGCAGGCCTTCCCTGGCGCCCGGGGCCCAGCCCCCAATTCCTTGTTCTGCATGTCAAAGTGGCCAGTTCACAAGGCCATGACATATGTGCTCCACGGGAACGTCTTGACCTTTATCTAACAATGGCAGATGTCACAACCAAATTTCCCCCCTCTCTATTGTCCATGCCTTTCTCTTAGGGTGTTGCCAACTTAATTTTGTCTGCACTACAAAGACAGCCTCAGCTGTCCCCCTTTGTCTACCATCGTCACGATACAGGATGCGAGGCAAGGCACTGCACTTGAGTGATCCACTTGAGTGGACCTCAAGGGGAGCATGTCCTATTGCATGCGGGTTTGACGTCCACACCCCGCCCCACGAAAAAAGGCGTCGGCTGATATGGCCTCAGGTTTGGGGAAGGGCCCTCCTTAAGGCTGGGCCATACTATGCAGCCACTTCTGCACAGTGGGATAGGACCTCTACTCTCGCCTGTATTGTCGTAATAAAACAAAAAAGGGGGAACTGTGGTGAGCCGTTTCTGTGAACTGTGGCCGCCATTACAAGATGGCGCTGGTTTCCCCTGTAGTCTGTGACAAACAACTCCTTATCAGAATGAGTTGGCACGCTGTGACTTGGCACCCTATGAGAAAAGTCCACATGGCAGTTGTGCATTGGGGCTTTATCTGCTTTATTAAGGCTGGGGCACACGGGAGTAGTAGTAGTGGCAGGAGTAGTGGCAGTAGTAGTAGAAGTAGTAGTAGTTGCAGTAGGAGTAGCAGTAGAAGTAGTAGTAGGAGTAGCAGTAGAAGCTAAAAGACATGTCAATACAAAGGCCTGAATAAACAGCTGAAAGAAGAAAAAGTATCAAGGACCTGAATAAACTGCTGAGAGAAGATTCCCGAGTTGCGTCTTCCTTGCGGGCAAGGGGTCGCGACAGATAGGCAGAACTAACATTATCAAAATGGTGATATTACCAAAAGTTCTCAATAGGTTTAATGCAATGCCAATCAAAATCCCAACGGCATTTCTTGTAGAAATAGAGAAAGCAATCATGAAATTCATATGGAAGAATAAAAGACCCAGAATAGCAAAAACAATACTAAGCAGGAAGTGTGAATCAGGTGGTATAGCGATTCCAGATTTCAAACTATACTACAGAGCAATAGTAACAAAAACAGCATGGTACTGGTACCAAAACAGGCAGGTGGACCAATGGTACAGAATAGAGGACACAGAAACCAACCCACAAAACTACAACTTTCTTATATTTGATAAAGGGGCTAAAAGCCTGCAATGGAGGAAGGATAGCATCTTCAACAAATGGTGCTGGGAAAACTGGAAATCCATATGCAACAAAATGAAACTGAATCCATTTCTCTCGCCATGCACAAAAGTTAACTCAAAATGGATCAAGGAGCTTGATATCAAATCAGAGAGACGACATCTGATAGAAGAAAAAGTTGGCTATGACCTACATGCTGTGGGGTGGGGCTCCAAATTCCTCAATAGGACACCCATAGCACAAGAGTTAACATCTAGAATCAACAAATGGGACTTACTCAAACTAAAAAGTTTTTGTCTCAGCAAAAGAAACAATAAGAGAGGTAAATAGGGAGCCTACATCATGGGAACAAATCTTTACTCCTCACACTTCAGATAGAGCCCTAATATCCAGAGTATATAAAGAACTCAGAAAATTAAACAATAAGAAAACAAATAACCCAATCAACAAATGGGCCAAGGACTCGAACAGACACTTCTCAGAGGAGGACATACAATCAATCAACAATTACATGAAAAAATGTTCACCATCTCTAGCAGTCAGAGAAATGCAAATCAAAACCACGCTAAGATACCATCTCACTCCAGTAAGATTGGCAGCCATTATGAAGTCAAACAACAACAAGTGCTGGCGAGGATGTGGGGAAAAGGGTACACTTGTACATTGTTGGTGGTACTGCAAATTGGTGCAGCCAATTTGGAAAGCAGTATGGAGATTTCTTGGAAAGCTGGGAATGGAACCACCATTTGACCCAGCTATTCCCTTCTCGGTCTATTCCCTAAAGACCTAAAAAGAGCATGCTACAGAGACACTGCTACATCGATGTTCATAGTAGCACAATTCACAATAGCAAGACTGTGGAACCAACCTAGATGCCCTTCAATAGATGAATGGATAAAAAAAATGTGGCATTTATACACAATGGAGTATTACTCTGCATTAAAAATGGCAAAAATCATAGAATTTGGTGGGAAATGGATGGCATTAGAGCAGATTATGCTAAGCGAAGCTAGCCAAGCCCTAAAAAACAAATGCCAAATGTCTTCTTTGATATAAGGAGAGTAACTAAGAACAGACTAGGGAAGAAGAGCACGAAAAGAAGACCAACATTAAACAAGGATGAGATGTGGGAGGGAAAGGGAGAGAGAAGGGAAATTGCATGGAAATGGAAGGAGACCCTCAGGGTTATACAAAATTACATACAAGAGGAAGTGAGGGGAAAGGGAAAAATAATAAAAGAGGGAGGAATGAATTACAGTAGTGGGGGTAGAGAGAGAAGAGGGGAGGGGAGGGGAGGGGAGGGGGGATAGTAAAGGATAGTAAAGGCATCAGAATACAACAGACATGAGTATATCAATATGTAAATCAATGGAAATGTAACTGATGTGATTCTGCAAGCTGTATACGGGGTAAAATGGGAGTTCAAAACCCGCAAGAATCAAAATGTGAAATATGATATATCAAGAACTATGTAATATTTTGAACAACCAACAATAAAAAAAAGAAAAAAGAGAGAACTTAAAAAAAAGTAAGCCTTAGAGCAAAGAGGGCTATTCAGAAGGTGAAGGGACGACTGTTACATGTGGAGTCTCTGACAAATTGCAACCCCCGTGGAGTGCAGGTGAGACCCTGTGAAATAGGAATCTTGCTCTCTCTCACTCCACAGACAGAGGACTGTCAGCCTCAGATCTCTTCTTGGTCATTTGATTTATTAATCTGCCTTGCCCCATTTTATTCTAGTTTATGGCAAGACAGTTTTGGGGATAGTACAGTCATTGATGTTATAATAGTAGGATCCTAGGAACCACAACATACAAATATTATTTTTAATAATGTAGTGTTTTGCATTGGGATAAACCTCTCCCGAGACACCCATGTCCTACTATGTGGAAACTACAGGTGCTACATCACAGGGCATAAGGAACTTGGAAGTTGTGATGGGATGTTGACTTTGGCATCTGGAGATTGTCCAGGACTATCAACATGAGAACAATGACATCACAAGGGTCCACTTGACCGAAAGGGAGGAGAGGGCCATCACAGTCACAGAGGGATGTGGTAATGGAAATGGCTGCTGATGGGTGGAAGTGGGAGGAGAGGACAGCAGAAGCATTCAGGACCTTGCTGCTGTTGGGTGTCCGCCCCAACCCTGCTGCCCCGACTACAGACCTCTGGTTGGGCATTAAGCCACTGCTGCAGTTCCTTGGTTTTGCTTCTGATGCTTTTCCCACTCCTTCAGGAGTGGGAACACCCTCTAGAGAAGCCTGACTGGGCCTAGAACCTGGTCCTCAGGGGAGGATGGGCCTCAGCATGTGCTCCTGTGACAAGGGTATCTGCAGGTTTCACAGATGGAAATACCATGTTAATAAAGCAGTGTATTATGTGTAGTTTTGAAAAATAAATTTTTAAACACTCACATAATTTTTGTGACCAAGTTACTGAAAGTGCTATAGAAATTGTCACTGGCTGAAATAAAAGTCTGTTTTCCCAATGCTGAAATTTTATACCAAAAAAAAATTAAAAAAAAGTTAAAGGAATGAGCAAGTAGAAAACACAATCAAGTAATCATAGTTGCTGAAGGTTTAAATTAATGTTTGCTTTGTGATGAAAAATAGTGAGAGAAAGGGATTTTATTTTCAAACTAGCATTCGAGTGTATAGATGAAGGGAGGAAAGATGGTCAAAGTCTTTGGAGAGCAGCAGGTATCCATTCACAGGGTGAGAAGGACCCACCTGGGCTTCAAGTCAATGAAGATATGAGAAGAAGAGGTCCTTGAGCTTCTCCACCTTTCCTTGAGCTAGCAAAGTCATATTCTCTTACTGTTTTGTTCCTGTACAGTCATCTTTTATGATGGAGTCTCATTAAGGATTGAGAAGTCTTCATCTCAATCCCCCAGGCCGGAAGCCCTGTCCTGCCCAAGGCTGGCCATAAAGCACTCTGACTCCCTGCCTTAGTCCAGCCAATATTCCTCCAGGGAGATTCTGCTTTGCAGAGACTGTCCCTTGGTGTCCACACTTCTGCAGACTTTGGGTCAGTTTTCTTACAAGGCCCAAGTACTCAGTGTCTTCTGGAGTCTGGAAATGGCTGTTGAAGGGTGGAAATGGGAGGAGATGATGGCAGTTCAGTACTCACCTGGACAAAGGTCTTTCAGGCAATGTGAACCTGAAGGGAATTCCAAGGCCTCAGGGGTCCATGGTTCACTCTTTAATAAATGGATACAAACGCAAGCTTCCATGGGATGTGCTGTCACCTCAGCTCCAAGTTACACCTTGTGACTCACAATCATACTTTTTAAATATCCATTTCAAACACACTGGCACCTGCGGCCTGGACAGAAAAGCCATATGATGTTATCACCAGTTGATAAAGGACATCTATGTAAGGTAAAGAAGTCACCCACAGCACCGTTCTCTAGAGAGCAGAGTGGCCGCTGGTGCAGAGGCAGGTCAAGAAGGGACTCATATGTCAGCTCTGCTTGGGGAGGGCATCCCCAGTCTCTGTTCAGGTCACTGTCTAGCTAGCCCTGACAGGCTCAGGGGCAGAGCAGAAGGTCCCAGGGTCTCTGCTCTACAGGCTCAGCCAGGTGTTTTCTCAGAGTAGCCAGGTGAGTAGGACTGTGGCTGTGCAGGCAGCAAAGAGTTGCAGCATGTCCAGGGGCAGGCTGCTGATGGGGAGGGGGAGCCTGCCCCAGACCCCTGCCCTGCACCTCTGGGACCCTGAGAGGGGTAGGGAAGCACACCTGAGAGGAGCTACTGCAGGCTGATGAGGTGTCTGGTAGTGCCAGTGTAGTGACCCTGAGGTAATGCTAGTTCTTCCTCCTGTAGACAGTCAGGAGAACTAAAGCTGGGTCAGCACCAACTTGTCACTGAGCCTGAAAACTCACAAGAAACACCCCATGAATATGACTATATGCTTACAAAAATCACCAGAATGTTATAAAGAAAAAACTAAGAATGGGCAAAATTTATTTAAAATTCAGATTAAAAACAAACAAACAAACAGAAAACTCTAGGCACTAGATTCCCTTTGGAGAAAAGGAATGATTAACAAACACACCAACATGTAGCTGGGCTCTGTGCAGAGCTGAGATGGCACCCTCCATGCTGGGTGAGCTGTACCAACCACTCATCAGTTACCTGGGAAGCCTGTCTGTGCTGAGGGGTCCAGAACAGGACACTCTGCAGCAGGCTTGTGCTGTGACTCAGGAGCCCTGCTGTGTGGCCATGGGGCCCAGCACATTGCTAGGGGAAGAAGGATTTGTATTAGATGAGGACAGTGTGTGTGCCTCAATAAAGGGTCACAGCAGAGACCTGCAGAGTACTAGAGAAAAAGAGGCCATTCCCAGGGATCCAGAAGAAAGAAGCAACTACTCACAGCTCTAAAAGCAGCCTTCAGGCCATCACTTTGCCCTGGTACCATGCCCTGGGCACTGAGTGACTGAGTGACTCAGCTGCTCACTACACGGGGACTATTGGACTCAGCACAGGGCAGCCCCAGCTGGGCCCAGCACTGCCCAATTTCATAATAGAAGCACTTTGGGGACTGGGCTCACCACATTCATAAAATCCACTTGGAATATGTGGACAGGCATCCTGAGATGCCACATCACTTCTGACTCTGACCCTAGCACCTCTGCATCAGATCTCATAGGACCTCATGGATATCCCGAAGCAGGTCATGTCCCAGGGATTAAGAAGCTGGACTTTGATCTCAATTAGCTGTCATAGTAGGTAGGAAATGACCATGAAAACATCCCACATGAGCTCCAAGCAGGCTCTCATTAAATTTGGTGAGATTCTGACAGAAAAAAAACCAGCTGAACAACTTCATGAGCAAGAAACCCTGTGCTCAACACAACACTGAGGGGGAAGCAGGGTCCTCCCTCCCCCACCACAGTCAGAGAAGCAGCAGGAACAGGGGCCAGGCAGGTCACAAGTCCACTGAGACACAGCCTTCCCTCACTTGACCCTCATGACCTCCTTACTATCCCTTTCTCCACCAGAAGCCACACTGGGGTCAGGCTTCTGCCTATAAAATCAAGGAACAGGATTCATCCATATCATGTAGGCTCTGGGGACAGAGAGACAGGAGCCAGGCTGGGCTTCCAGGCCAAGAGCACAGAGCAGCTTTCCCCACCAGGCAGCTTCTGCCAGCTCCTCCCATGAGTCTCTTCTCACCAGACACACTGATGCAGAGGAGGCGCTCCCTGTTGATAAGAGAACACAACACTCTATTATTTCCCTAATATTGTGGAAATAGGCAGCTCTCTCCTTACTCTGCCATCTACTGGTTGTGCTGTGACATAACATCCTCAGGATTTTAGAGGCTGGGTCCCAGTCAGGCTTCACTCTGAGTCTTCAGTGTCACTCAAGATGCTGATCCCACTGTACAACCACCAGGATACTGAGTTCTGCAGGGAAAAAAGCTGTCCCCTCATGTCAGGAACCTTGTATGCTAGTCCAGGACTGAAGACTAACAGATACCCAGGGGTCTGAAAGAGATTAGTCACAAGAAAAATCAGGATGAGTTGTGTGACCCAGGAGAGATGACAAGGTGTGACTTCAGAAAGTTCACTGAGGACTGCAGGGTGTAAGGTGGGGAGGAAGGAGCCCAGGCCTCCTAGTGTTCACCTGTCAGTGCATCAGTTGGTTCTTCCTGCCATGCAGAAACTTCCCAGAGCCACGCGTAGACCACAGCAGCTCTTCCAACCAGGAAGGACCTGACAACCCCAAGCTCGTAACCAATGGCTCAAAGTTTTGTGCTCCTAGCTACAACACCAGGAGTGATCAAGTTAATCTTTACACCCACAATGATTCTGCCTTGGTGGTGAACTGTGTATCCAAGTTGTCCAACATGCTGGCCATTAGACACATGTGTCATTGAACATTCAAAGTGAAACGACTGAAAAACTCAATTTAAAATTTAAATCAAAGTATATAAGATCAGTTGTAAATAGGATTCACATGTGACAGTGAACAATTTATAGTTTATAAGCATAGATTCTGCTCCACTCTGTGACTTCTTTCAAATATCAGCTGATACTGGGAACAGCAGAGGCCACTCACTGAGTTAAAGTATCAATATTTGGATATTTGCCAAACCCAGGGGCCTGGAGGGAAAGAAGCTCATGAAACAGTGGCTTGCTTCAAAGAGGAAGCAATATCCCTCCCAATAGATGGATGGAAATTAAAAATCAAAGGAACAAATCACCCATTAAAGAACAAACAGCCCAGTGCACTCCAACCCCTGATGCCATCAACACCACTGTGGAGGAAAACATCAGAGATAAAATTTACACAGCTCACAGCTAAAGTGTCCAGTGAGCTAAAAAGAGATGCCAGGAGGGAAAGTAGAAAACACAGGAAGTTAAAGACCTCTCCACTGAAGACTCAGAGACTCTTGACAAAGAATGAAAGGAAACCATGGAAATGACCCAATAAAACACATTTAAATTTTATAAAACAGTCACCAATCATTCAGGCCACTTTGAAGATAGATTTGTCAAGCCTTGAAGACAAAGAATATGAACTTGAACAGAAAGATGGCCATACAGGAAAGATGTCAAGAGGCCATAACCAGAATACTCAGAAAATTGGGATGACATCCAGAACCACATTGGAGCATCACCAGTGCAGACAGAGGCTCCCAGCCATAACCTGAGAGAGCACACATTGTTTTTAATGAAGTGACCTTGACCATTTATATTCACAAAGACTTATGTGATTTTCCAGTTTACCACAAAGTGCTACTGTGAATCTCTAAGTTCACTTCAGCTGATTAAGAAAGCCTTAGACTAAGTAATTTGATAAATGAAGATAGAAAAGATGTGAATTCTGAGCATATGTATTTCCAACTTATGAGATAAAATTGGTTTGTTGACACAGAGGACTTTTTTGGACCCTCGAGACCTGTTCCAGATCTGCATGATCTGAATCTGTTTATAAGTATTTGGATTTTTTATATATTTTTTTTGATGGAAGCAGAAGAAAATGTCCTGCACAAGGGCACCCAAGCTGTGAGATGAAGGCTGTGAATGTCCCTCTGTGAAGGTCCATCTCTGTGAGCCCAGTTCCCCACCATCCTATGCCCACTGAGCACCTGTGACTGGAGCTCTGCTTCCTCCATACCTTCATCTCCTCCTCCTTGAGGATGGGGGGGGGCGATCTTTCTTTAAATCAGGGTTTGCACAGCAACAGAGCCCATGGGGAGTTTCCATTCCTCTTCCACGTGACCTCCTGCAATGGCCACAGGGAGAACCCACGGTGGTAGGTGGCCCTTGTCAGGTATCAGGGTCTGAAACCCTCTCTCCCTGTTTGAAGGGTCATCTTCGAACAAGTGCAAGTGCCCATCACCTCTGCTGAGTGGGAAAGACATATTCCTCAGAGTGTCTGCTGGGGAGATACTATTCCATTTCCTCAAGTCTCCTTTGCCTGTTCTGACTTTGGTGGCTGACTTTTGTGCCACAGCTGAGAGACTGTCACCTGATGCAAAGTCACAGAGATTTTCACCTCTGTTTTCTAATGAAAATTTAATATCTTTGTTCTTGAGTTCAGGCCTTTGAGACATGCTGTGCTATTGTCATACATGGTGTGTAGCAGGGCCTATCTTCATCCTTCTGAATGCAGGTGTCCCTGTGTCCCAGGTCTATTGTTCACAACAACACTCCTTCCCTTGTGTTGTCTTGCCACCTTTGCCAAAAATCAACTACCCCCATGTGTGAGTGTTGCCTCAGCTCTATACCACCATCCACACAGCTGTCATTATGCCAGGACCAAAGCACCTCGCTCCCCAGCACTGTGGGTAAGGAGAAGGGAGGATCAGGGTCAAGTCACTATGAGAGCACTGGAAGCATGGGGGAGGCCTGGGTTCTCTCCCCAGCACCACAGAGAACAGCCAACAAAGTTAAATTAAAAATATTAATAATCAGAAACTGAGGCCTCTCACTGTATTTCTCTTCTGCAAGATTTTTTAGTCTCTCTGTGTCCCTTACATTCCCATGCTAACTGTAGGATTTGACTGATAATTATGAATAAATATATAAATAAAGGCAGCTGAGATTTTGAAACTGGTTGCTTTGAATGTACTTATGAATTAGAAATGCACTGCTATTTTAATAATATTAGACCTTTCAAAACACAAATAATAAAACAAGGATATACTTACCTTTTGACAGCCTCCATCAATGTTGTTCTGTAATAGTCAGTACACAAGCCTGTGCAAAATAAATTTCTTATAGCTATTGCTCAACTAAGGTGTTGAGACAATACACCGAATGTGTGCCCAGGAAGAGCCCAGAGTGAGTTCTGCCATCAGTGCTCCATGTTATCATTCTGCTTGTCACATCTCAGATCATCATAAAATTTCCTTCACTCCTCAGAAGGAATGTAAAATATGTTTCTTCCATTTCCCATGAAACAAAACCTAATAAGCAGCTGACTGTAGTGTAAAGATCAAGAAGTCAGAGTAGTAACACTAAAGACCAGGACTTCCTTGAACATGGTGAAACACCTGCGCGTTTGTCAGAGGTTTAAATTCAAACACAAGAGTCTGTGCACAGATGTCACAAATTCCTTCACAAAACTTGAGGAGACCACTAGAAGGACAAGTAAGTGTCCATCAGCTGAGTGGGAAATGCACAATGGCAGGAGTTGCAGAGGGACACTGTCCTGGAGAGAGCGGCAGAGATTCAGGAGGAAGCCGTCTAGTGGGAAGGGTCTTGCTAGCAAACATGAGCTCCAGAGATGGGCTGGTCTGGGATTCCAAAGATTTCCATGAAAGTAATTGACACCAACCAGGCCTTACTGCTGATGCACATGGAAGCCAAACTAGGACACCCAGGTTTGCAAAAAGAGAGAGATTTCCTGTGAGGCCAGCTGGCATGCAGGACAGGAGGCCTCAGCTCACCTCTGCCTCCTCAGCACTGGGAGCAGAGGGTTCCAGGAAGGGAAGGAGGCTGCCTGGGTACTGGGAGGTGAGAAGGGGAATCTGAGTCCCTTCATGCAGGTATAGGAGGTCATGGTGCTTCTTCACAGCAACATAGTCCTTTGAGGGTAGTTATTAGGTTCTGCATGTGAGATACTGAGCTTGCGACTTTGAAAGTTCATTGGCCAAAGAGAGAAATAAAAAAAGAAAGAAAAGGTTTGTTGACTAGGACAACTGGAATTTTCTTGGCATTTCATTGTGAAATAACCTGTTGCAAATTGTGCTTGAATGGGATCTGGAGTTTTCTCCTAAATAACTCCCTAAGTGATTGACTATTTAAGAAATTTATGTCTAGATGTATTGAGCTACAGTTGTATTCACACTCTTCATTATTCAGTGTCAAACATCACCAAGATTGTGACAGGAAAAAGACAAATCACTGACAAATCACTCAGATGTTAGCTCCATAGGATGGATGGAGGAATGTGCTCATCAGAAACCCTGACCTTCCACCAATTCCCATCTCCTTGGAAGCCTGTGCTCTCGATAGGTGGAGAAGCAAGAATAACTGAGGGGCTTTGTGTGGACACCAGTGAAAAGAATGTGTTAAAGATTTCCTCATCTTACCCTGGTTTTGAAATAAAATAAAAATGAGCAGAACCTGGAGCTATTTCTGGAGCCTCAGTTGACAGTGTCTATGCTTTGACAGATTTAGCAAGATGTTGTTGATGTTGAAATGAGAAGAAAATAAATATCTAAAAATCAAATTACTCTTAGGAATTCACCTTTCACTCCACCTGTGTTTGGGATGCTATGACTCTTCTGGAGACTCAATCCTCACCCGGTAAAGTAGGGAAATAGTACCAAGTGTTCCCATTCTCTTTAATCCCTCATATTTTTTACAGGGGAGCAAAAAAGGGTGTAGGAGACTTTGAATCTTTCAGACCTGAAGACATTTTTATATCTTCTCTCACACAAACTTTGCAGATGCAAGGAAAGATAAAAGTGCAAAATATTGGAGTGAGTACCTCTGGGGGCAGCCTCTGTGTCTCAGGAGAGAGAGGGTGGCAGCAGGGCTGGTGAGGTTTTTGTGGGGGACTGAACTACTGTGGTAATCTCTGTGTCCTTGCCCAGTAATAAACTGCAGCATCCTCAGGCTCCAAGCTGCTGATGGAGAGGGTGTAGTCTGTCCCTAACCCACTGCCACTGAACTGGGATAATATGCCACTGGCACTGCACCGTAGATGAGATGTCTGGGAGCCTGTCCAGGCTTCTGCTGGTACCAGGAGAAGGAGCTGCCAACACTTTGACTGGCCCTGCAGTTGAGGGTGGCTCTTTACCCTGGAGACAAAGCCACAGAGGCTGGAGTCTGCGTCAGCACAATTTCTTCTGAGGTACCTGAGATGGAAAGAGAACAGAAAGGTTACCTGTGCAGTCTAGGTCATACCCCTGTCTCCACAGTAGAGCCAGGACCCTGCAGCACCCTGAGCTTGAATCACTGGGCTTGCTAAACAGAGATGACAGAACACAGGACCCAACCACCATGAAAGACTTTTCACAGGTGTGCAGAACCATCCCATGATCCCTCACCTGGGAGCCAGAGTAACAGGAGGCAGAGGAGATGAATAAGGGATGCCATGGCTCATTTAGGGACCCACCTAACACTGACCTCCCCAGAGCCTTAAGCAGTCACTCATATGGCTCTGGAAAGCAGTGTGGGTGGGGCATGCAAAGCAGCTGTGAGGGGACAGTGGGGCTCCTGGGGCAGAGAGTTTGCCTCCTTCTGTCTGCACTTGAACACCAGGTGATCCTAGCAGGAGAGTCCTGGGCTCAGCCTGAGGACAGAACTCCCTCCTGGGGTACATAATTTCACCTCTCTTTCCTCATGCCTCACCTGGCTAATAAACTGCCCAGCTGACATTGGAACAGTCCTACAGGGTACAGCATGAAGGCCTGTGGTCTCACTTCTCTCTTCATCTCCCATGAGTGGTCCTCTCCATGGGGGTAGGGTTACATGTACTGGCCAGGAGGAGGTGATCCGCCCACAGAAAAAATTAACACCAGAAAACACAGCATATGCATATCCAACATATCCACCAATGCTCATGCTCCTTACTGATCATTCCTGCAGGCCCAGGAGAAACTCACCCTGTGTGAGTTGTAGTTTGAGCAACTCTCTTTAGCCCCAGAGTGTGTGGCACAAGAAACCACCAGTGCCAGGTGACAAGGGCCTGGCTCTGACTCCTCAGGCTCCAGGCACTAGGTCCCTGAGATGGACACCAGTGCTGCCCAGCAGGCAGGAAGGTCTTTCTGCAATGACCCTCTAAAACCCTCTCCTCTCAGTCTTGTGTGATGTGCATGTCTGACCAGATCCCAGCTTCTCTCCTGGTCAATGTGGAGGACCTCAGCACCTGGTTCTGATCTACAGAGGATCCAGCATGGTTTCCTTGGGCTCCTCAACATGGGTCACATGGGGACGTGAGGGCTTTGTCCAGAACCTTCTCTGGTCAGGATGAACAGCCCTTCAGGCTACATTACCTTGTTCTGAGCCTCCTGTCCTATATGTCTGCTTTTCCCACAGGAGTTCAATGTGTTTGCTTCCGGAGCCTTTTTCGGCCACAGGGAATTAGTTATTAATGTAATGTCAGCTCTCAATGGAATTTTCATCCATTCAGAAGTTAGAGCTTCTTCCTGCAGAAGATCATGTCCCCAGAATTCTAGAAGTTACCACCACAGGCACTGAAGCTGTTCCTTGGCTGGGTGGAGCTCCATCACCATGGAACTTGAGGCAGGAGAAGTTACTTCAGCTGCCCTTGCTCAGGGTTCACCTCCATGATATTGTGACATGATAGAATCTCTCATGTCCACCTGTCCAACAAGTTCTAACAGGACAGAGAATCAGGACAGCATCAGCATCCAAGGTGTGCTGTGGTACTTTACCACTCTGTCATGCTATTAGCCTCAGCACAGTCCTGGTGAGCAGTGTGAGGAACTCAGCAGAGACCCAGGGAGCAGCCTGAAATTCAGCACAAATGCTTTCCTCACCTCCCATCAGGCCCAGGGCCCTGCTGTCCACTAACTGCTCACAGTGTTCACTGCTCTCTCCTTCTGGTGCTGTGCCCAGCTCAGCCCCTCTGTCCGGCCCACTGGCCCTGGCTTCCCTGTGGCTTCAACCCTCTGTTATCCACACTCCTCCTGGACAGGCTCACAGGCCTTTGTAGTCCTCTGTGTCACTGAGGGCTCATTCAGCCTTTCTAGTTTTCCCACTGTGGCCTTCATACTTATAACTCACATTAAAGACAAACCCCACCGTCCTCTGGGGCTTTCCCTAAGACATTTCCTTCAGACTTCTCCAGGGGTTATCATGTAGCCAGCTAGTCAGAAAATTCCTTAGCTTGGCATTTTATATGGAGACTATATTTATATCCTACCAGAGCAACAAAATAGAGAATCAGGACTAGGAATTTTAATGACACAAATAGGTAAAGGAATAAAGTTAAGGAGAGAAAAAATTAACACCAAAAAACACAGAATATGCATATCCAATATATCCACCAATGCTCATGGATATGAGTGTTAGCAATGCATCAACAATGTGAATGTAAGTCTCCTAGATTAATATACAGCATGAGTGTGCATCAGGCTAGGGCACACTAGCTTGTGCACTAATGGAAATTGTTGCACATATGAATCATACAGTGTTGATATGTGTGTTGACATGTGTGTGAGACCAGCTGTGTCCATGTGTCCAAGCTTTTCCCCAATTTGAAGGTTCACTGGCTGGGACACTGCTGCCATTGCCTGGAGCCTCTGGCTTTTACAGAACAGAGGCCTGTAGGACTCTCCCAATGACTCTCAGCATTTCTCCCTGGGATTAGGGGAGGCTCACTGAGGGAAGCCCTGAAAGCAGTAGAGGCTACTGCACGCTCTTGTTGTCATGGAGTTCCCAGGTCCTCCTGCCTCACCACTCAACTAGTTTCCCTGACATGCTGCTTGGGCAAACTCATAGGGAAAGGAGAAGCTGCCACCCCAGGTCACTCTCTAGCTCACCTGTGCCCAGTGCTCTGCACCAGGGCAGGGCAGCATGAGGCTGGAATGGGGAATCCATCAGAACTTGACCTTCAGGTACAAATCTCACTTGCTCCTTGTCCCACTATCCTGAGGCCCTGGGGCCACCATATTCTCTGTAGAAACTAGAAAAGAACAAACCTCCCTGAGGCCCAGCAGAAGTCATGCAAGTTCAACCACACCTGCTTGGAGGAGCAGGGCTGCCTGAGCCCCAGGGAGCTGCTCCTTCTCCCTGAAATGGATGAGAAGGCTGAGAAGCAACACATAACTCTGCCTAGGTTCCTCCTGTGGTCTACCCACTCCATCCTGCACAATGCAGCCATCAACCAAATCAGGGCCTTCTATCCATGACAGTATGGAAACTCTGTCGTAACCTGTCCATCTGCTGCTTCCTCTGAAAACCTAAACTCTTGGTCTCTTGACATTTCTCTGCATCTCAAGGGAGCTCCTGCACTGAGACTGCTCCACCTTCCCCTGGAATCAGCACCATTCAGCTATAAGAGCTTCACCACAGCCGCACAGGGTCTACCCCATGGCCTAATGCTGTCAGGCTTGGGATGAGTCAGGCCATCTGGGTCAGATGGGGCTCTGTCACTGATAGACTGCGTCACATGAAGATTGTCTTCAACCTCCCTTGACCTCAAAGGGCACATCTGTGCAGCTGTTACACCAATAGCATCTTCCTGGTAGTTCTGACTTCAACCTAAACAGGATCAAGCCTTCCAAGAGCATCTAACAGAACACCAGAGGCTCTTGATTTTGGTGTTGTGGTCTCCATGGTGACAATGCTCATCATTATCAGAAGACTAACTTAGCAGGGACCTACTGCTCCTATTTCAGGGTTTATAGATCAGGTTCCTGGAATTGTTACTGTCTGCTGTGCTTGCTCTCTAGTGACAGTCTGGAGCATCAACATGCGGGATTTATTGTCTGGGGTTCCACAGTCTTGACTGTGGATCTTTTCTCCCCAATTTATGAAGCTGTTTCTTTTCTTTCTTCACTAGACTAGATTCTACAGAAAACTCAGGTGATCCCTCTGCTCAAGCGATAGTCCATGGCTTAAGGACAAAAGATTCACAGTTCATCAGGAATTTAAAATACATTCTGGTCTCAAGGAGGTTAACACCTGTCCCATGTGACCCACATGAGATGCCAAAGTTGTGGTTTTGGCAAAGAAAAATGGGGCCTAAAGAACCATATATGGTGCAGAGTTACCAGAGGAGTGGTGTCCTGGGGCTCCTGGTCTAGAGCTGCCAACCAAGCCTCATGCTCCTCACCCCAAATATTTCTAGAGCCTCTGTGAGACCCTCAGCCTCTCCCAGGGTCTCTCAAGCTCAGAGGTAGCACTCAGCAGTTGGGTAGGGTCACCCCTGACCCATGAGAAGAAGCACAGATTGTCCCATTGGTGCTTCAGCTCCAGTCACCAACACCCCCTGTGCCTCTCCCCTCAGCCCCTGCAGGTGCTGAGCAAGCAAGGGACCTTCCCTGGATCCTGAGCTCCCTGATCAGACCACATCTCTAGGAGTCCTGGGGCTCCAGGTTCACTTGACTAGTGTATTCCATGCCCAGGTGAGAGCTGCTTAGATTTTCCTTTTTGAATCCAAAACAGATTTATTGGATTATTTTTATATCAGGAGGAGGGCCAGAAGGATGGTGACCCTGGGGCTCTGCAGGGATGGGTTGTCTGAAGCGTGGTCCCTGGCTGAGGTCTGGAGTCTGCTGCGGAAAGGGAGATTCAGCACATCACAGCTGTGACTCATCCCAGCCAGAAACACAGGGACTGAGAGGGAGTGAGGAGTAGCTGGAGCTCAGACAGTGGAAAGGTGGGACCTGCACTGTGCCAGGCCTAATATTGGACACACATCACTGTCCACTTGTCTATTTCCACAGAATGCATAAAGTGACCCTGGTGTGACCTATAGATGTGGGCAGAGGTTGATGAATTGTAACAAAAGCAACAGAGGCTCGGGTGGTGATGGAGGGACTATGGGAGCGGGGAGGACACAGAAGAACCCTGAACTTCTCCCCAATTTTCATGGATACAGAAACTACACTCAAAAATAAATTCTAAAATATTCCTGGGTGGAATACATGGAGAGGCCTATCTTTGCTGCACAACCCCTGATACTGCCTAATTCAGTTTCTTCATGTTTTAAATTATTTTCTTTATCATAGCAGTGAGCTCATTGCCTTCTGGGGCTGAGCTGAAGGGTCAGGGTGCAGAGGAGCCACTGGATCCTCTGACAAACCCCCATTGCAATGCTCAGGGCCTGGTGCCTCTGAGCTCTGCCCTCAGCAGGTGGAGGCAGCAAGAAGAACAGATGGGGCAGCCCAGCCTCATACTTCTGCTCCCTGGGAGGTTTTTGTCATGGCCTGTATCACTGTGGGAGGGAAATGGTAGCCTTGTTGACAGAAATAAATGGAAACATCTTCAGGCTCCAGGCTGCTGATGGTGAGAGAATAATCTGTCCTAGATCCACTGCCACTGAATCTCGAGGGGATCCCAGATTCCAAACTGTTTGCACGATAGATGAGGAGCTTAGGAGCTTGACCTGGTTTCTGCTGATACCAGTTTAAATAACTGCTAATGTCCTCACTGGCCCTGCAGGTGAGGGTGACTCTGTCTCCAGGAGACACAGGCAAGGAGGATGGAGACTGGGTCATCATGATGTCACATCTGACACCTGCCATTGGAAACATAAAAAGAAATATCCTTATAAGTAGTGATGTTCCAAGAGGACTTTCCTGAGTAACCAGGCAGCACTGACCAGACTGTGATTAGTAAATTTCTAGTACTGTCCCCCATTACCTGAGAGGCAGAGCAGCAGGAACCCAGGAGCTGTGAAGAAACACTCATGGCCATGCTGTGTCCTGACTGGGACTGACTCCTACACAGGATGTGAGCAGCCTCTTAAGAAGTCCTCAGGGCAGTGGGCTGTGCTATGGGAACATGCAAATCAGCAGGCCTGGGCAGGCTGGGCACAGCTGCAGGGCGGGCTCCTCCTGGTCAATCATCAACACAGGCTCAGTGTGTCCAAGTGTTCCAGGTCAGACCAGGGTACCTCAGATTTGCTTGGGGGAACATGGGTTCCCTGTGGCTCCACAGGACACAGTCAGCCCCCTGTGCTGTGAGGGTTAGCAAAGACCCACCAGAGCTTCATCTCAGCCAGAGTCCAATAAACTTAGAAAAGAATGAAAGGAATATTATATGCCACATATATAATATTTAGGAGATAATTTATGTGGATACCCCTGTGTTTACTCTGCATCTCTAATGTGGATATATGTATCCACATAGATATGCCATGACTTTTGATTTAATGTGTGATTTTTGTTTGTTTTTCTTTATTACTTTGTCAGTTCTGGTGATCTACACAGAGTCTCTTAGATGCCAGAACAGCAATCAGCTATACCCAAATCAGCTTCATTTATATACAGTGATTCTATAATTTTCCTGGGGTGCTCTTGAACCTACAGTCCCCTTCCTTCAGTCTCAAGACATCCAGGACTATAGGTGTGTGCCACCCTGCCCAAGGGACTCTAAGTTCAGACATCCTAATCCTGGGTAGTTAAAGCTGGCATTTCTTGCCCAAACCCATGGCTGCCTCTCCACTCTCAGGACTGAGCATGAGCACTATGAAGTTCAGGATCTGTACAGGGTCCTCCTGCTGCCTGGAAAAGTGACCTTCCCATTCCTCATGATACTGGGTGACCCACAGGGCTATGGTTACAGGTAGGAGCAGGTGTCATACAGATGGGCAGTTATTCTTGACCCCAAGGGGACAAAAGTACTGTGTCTAGAGTTGGGCAAGGGCAGCTCCTCCCTGATGGCTTCCCCCACACAGGATGAACAACTGGCTCAGTGACTGCATGGTCACAAGACAAATGCACCCACAGTGGCTGCTGGCCACTCCTCTGACTAGACAGACAAAGGTGCCTCTGGCAGGTCACAGCTGACATGATGCAGGTACTCTGCTTCTAGTGGACGATGGTAGCCATGAGTACAGCCCTGAACACCTGCTGCTCTCCTTTCTGGTCTCTGAAGACCACCAGCCACCATCTTTGACTCTCTCATGAGAATCCAAGAGGTGGACTCAGAGGCAGGCCAAGGGCCAGGATGTGCAGGAGAACAGGGTTGTGACCCATATGAGGACAGCCATGTAGGGAGTGAGTACTGACAGTTGAGAACTCAGAGTAGGAGGGGACAGGACAGAGAAGATCCAAGCAGGAGGGCAGAGGAGAGACACTGGAGGAGCCCAGGATCCAGGGAGAAGGGATGGGAGGGGAGGGAGGATGTGACTTCAGAGCTGTCCCCAGTCTGCTTCCCTGAGGGTCCTCAGACTGTCAGCAGCCCTGTGCATAAGCAGCATCTGAGTGGAAGTTTGTCCCCTAGTGGGGGCAGGAAAAAGTTCACATTTGTTAAATGAAGTGTGGCTGCTGGTGCCAGAATGACTTGTGTCCCTGCCCCACAGCCCTCCCAGGTAAGCAGGGTGTGCAGAGGGCAGCAGGAGCCAGCAGGAGCTCAGCAATCAGGCCTGGTCCTGAAGGTGCCAGGCTGGACCCTGCTAATACTCTTGCTGAGTTGGTAAGGGACAGTGACCTCTCTCCTGGGAGACAGAAAGAAAGACTAACATGAGTGAGACCCTGTGTGTTCTCAGTTTACCAGAAGTGAGTCTTCTCTCCATGTTTTTAATTGATAGTGAGAGTGACATCACTGGACCAAGGCAGGAGGAAGTACCCTGGGGGATCAGGTGGTAGGAAGTCTGGGAGGGATTTTACTACCATCCTGGCAGTCAGGAGGGCAGCACAGAACCTTAGTGTCTGTTTTGCAGAGTACAAGGGGTCATGACCTGGAAGTCCTCTTGGGCCTGAGCCCTCAGCAATGAGCAACAAAGTATCTCTGTGGACATCTTGGCCATGCCCTGGACAGACTGTGCACAGAAGTGTCAATGCTTTGGCTCAGGCCTCCCTGGCCTCCTCCAAGGCTCTGCACTATCCCCCCAGAGCAGATGGGCTCTGCAGCTGTTCCTGCTGCACCTGCAGGCTACCCTCTCTGGGGATGGTGCTGTGGCTGCTGTACCTGCAGGGCCTGGTAAGCCTCGTGCTCAGAAGAGTGGGCAGCATCCCCAGGACACACACACACAGGGGAATGTGCAAGTGACATCCATACAAACATGGATGTGTGTGTGTTCACAGGTGTGCTTAGGTGTAGAAGTGCAAACTGAAGCCTTGTGCTAAAAACACCTTCTCACAAATTATTTTTCTCCTGTCTGCTATGGAATATTTTTGTTTTAAAAAGTGAAATCATCACCATGAAGTAACCTAACAGTGTAAAATAGGTTATTTTCTTAACCATAACTACCACTATATTGTCCTGCATATAAACTGTTTTTTTCCTTGAAGGATGTGTGTGGTATCCAGATGAAATAATAACAATCTTGGTGAGGGTGAGACACAGGTAATTATATAAAAGTGAGGTTTTGGATATAGGCCTAATGCAGTGTGACTGGTGTCCCTATATGAAGGTGAAATAAGGTCTCAGAGACACCAGGGAAAGCCATGTGACAAGGAGGATGGCCACCTGAGAGCCAAGAGAGAGCAGAATGACCTGCTGGTGCCTTGATGTCTGCCTGAGATCCCATAGTACTGAGAAAGTCCATTTCTGATGTGAAGCTTCCCAGTGGGGGTCCCTCTTTATGGCAGCAGAGTGATCACAATGCTGGATGCAGGAGCAGAATTCAGTCCTGAGGGACATTGCATCCTTTGTTAGGGTATTCTATTGGACCACTGGCACAGCACCTTCGACAGAGACAGGACCAAGAGATCCAAAGGAGCAGAGGCTGCCATCCCAGGCTGAAGGAGGCTGAGGAGACCTGGCTCCATAGCAGCTGGGGAGTCTCCACTGGATCATTTGCTACAGAAGACACTAGGGGGAGACTGGGCACATGTGAAATGCCATGGAGATGGGAGAGGACAGGGCACTAATGTCCATGTCCTTTTCACAGGTACACTGCAGTTATGTGGGGAGAGCTGTCGGTAGGGAGTCCTGCTGAAGTTTGGTGTGTGGCCTCAGGTCTTCACCTCACTCTCACATGACCCCAGGAAGGAAGGACTGACTTCTCCATCCTGAGGGCAGCTATTGGTCAGAATCCATGTGAAGCACTGATTTCCACCTTCTCTTGTTTAACTGGTAGTCAGTGTCCTCAGCTCCTGAAGAGCTGGGCTCTAGACCATGCCCATCCCCTCTCTGGAGCCATGACTATGAATGTGAGAAACCACGAGTCTGAGTCACAGACACCAAAAGCTGGGCCACTTACCTGGGAGACCCTGCAGGGTGGGCACCTTCTCCCATCTGGATGAGGGGCCTGGTCCATCTGCTGCCCATCCATGGTCAATATGAAACCACACTTTGGGGACCTGCAGCACAATCTTTTCCTCTACTGGAGAGACCAACCTGCCCAAAGCACATTCTGTGTGCATCTTCCTGTGGGTTTATGTGGAAAGCCACTCTTAATAACCCAAGCCTTCCAGTCCTGAAGCAATTACTACATTTCATGGTGACTTGGGCATTGTCCCAGCCCAGGAAGTGGAAAGTGTCTTCAGGTGTAGGCATGTCACCCATGGGGTTGAGCTATGCTCACCTGTTCCTTTGTAATCCTATCCCTTTGCCCTGTTTGGAATAGAATGTTCCATGAAAATGCCCTTTGTGTGTCCCCTTCTCTTGCTCTGCCCTTGGTGTGGCCTTCCTAGGTTTTAGTCAACCTGCTAACAGCAGACATCAGGAAACTAGACTCCACCCCCTGAAACCTGACCCCTTTTGTCATTTGAATGGCTTCTCCTCAATAAAATGGATCAGCACAGGCTCACTCTCTCTATTTGCATGGACCACTAAGATCAGAAGAGCCAACACAGAACCCAAAGAAAAAGATATTTCTCTGTTTCTATGGATTATTTTGTGCCATTCCAGTTCACCTGGAGTGACCCTGAGTGTTTTAATCATGAGGAACATGACAGTGTTACCTGTCTGTGATTGCACTGTGTGGGGATAGGACATGACAGATGGGAGGGGATTTCAGCCACTACTCAAAAATAAAGTCCCTGAGTCCTCCCTGGTCATTGTTGCTCTGTGTCCATGAAATCCACAGAAAGAAAGGCTGGGGGAAGTGTGTGCACAAGAGTTCTGCAGGTAACCTTGGACTGACCCAGGCCTTCCTGTGACCCACTTGTGGTTCTTAAGAACACATAGTGTGCTAGGTGCAGCATCCTCTGACCCGGGGAGCTGGCAGACAAGCTAGAGAAGTCCCCACACAGAAGCAGCTGGACTTTCATACTTTGGCATATGGAGTCTTGTTGCCCAAGAGATAAAAGCCTAGATGGTAGCTCTATGAATCCCCTTGCCTGTGGTTCAGGGGCAGGGATTAGGTTGGTCCATTTCCTCATGAAAGTACTTGCAGAGATTCATGAGGAGTGGTCTCCTGGGACTTGTTCCTCTAGTGACCTGAAATCCATAGGCTGCCTGTTCTGGGAACAAGAACCTTTTCTATGAAAGCAATTAACACCAATCAGGGGCTCACTGCCCGTTGCAGGTGCACACAGAAGTCTATATGGTGACATCAGTTTTTAGAAAAAGAAAGTCTGAGCTGTGAGGTGAACTAGCGAGGAGGTCACAAGCAGGAAGCTCAGATCATTCCCCACTATGGGGCAGCAGTGAAGTTTGCAGACAATGGAGAAGCTGCTTGTTGCTTAGATAGTGAGAAATGTACTGGGATACTTTTACAAGGGTATAGAAGGTCATTGTCATCTTCACAAGTCACGTGCTTCCTCTGAGAAGGGTGTCAAGGTCAAAATAAAGGATCATGAGTTTGTGATGTAACAAAAGCTGACTCCTAATCCCAGGCCTATTGTGGAAAAGCCTGTTTCAAGTGGATTCTGAATGGTGTTTCTGAAAAATGCCTGAAGCACTTTGTTAGTGAATTTATGTTCAGGTATGTCCTTGTTTTATCTGATTTCAAAATTTCCACTTTTGGGTCCTAGCAAACAGAAAATTTCTAGTTTGTCGGAGGAAAAAGAAACACAAAACACGTTGTTAGGATATCAGGTCCTGTGAATAGGAACAGGGCACTGACACCAGGAGAGCCTGAGTGTCCACAAATCTCCACCTTCATGGAGCCCTGAGCCCTGCTCTGGGTTCAGGAGATGCCATGGCTGGATGAATTCTGCTGATTCAATGCTGGAAGGAGCTGGACCCTCATATTCCAGGATCACAATACAGAGAAGTGCCCCAAGGCCTTATCCTGGAATGCAGAGGAAATGCCCTGTAAGCAGGACCTGAGAAGAACTGCTGCAGCCATCATTAACAGGCTCTGTCCTAGACAGAGGAGGCCATCACTGGGTCAGGAAGAGAGGAGAAGAATGCAGGAACCCGGGCACACGATTGGGCTTGTGTAGTCGCTATTAACCCTGAGCATAGCCCTGGGTATTTATGAATCTTCCTGACTCTCCATTTTCTCCTGCTCACCTGCAGATAACAGCAAGCACTTCCCATAGTGTTTAGTCTCTGCCATGTACCTGGAGAAGCAAAAGAGGGCCTAAGGGACTAAGCATCTCTCCTACACGAATGAAGCTGTGTTTCTGCCTCCTACACTCTCACTTCCATGAGGCAGAAAAAACAGACAAAACTGCAGAAGTCTGATTTTGTGTCACTGGAGAGAACAGTTATGTACTAGGTAGAAAGAATTGAATACAGATTGCAGCTGTTATTTCCCCCTGGAATCATCTGGGATGCTCTGGTGGCCACTGTGGCCTTACTGAGTGCAATGAACTACACCATCCTAGCTCCAGGATGCTGATGGTCATGGGGAAGTCTCTCCATGACCCACTGACCATAAGCCAGGCTGGGACACCACTGGGCCTGCAGGATGCAACACAGATGAGGCCTGCAGGTGTCAGCCAGGGTTCTGATGGTGCCAAGGTCACTAGCTGCCCACACTCCAGCTTGCTGTTCCCCTGGAGACAGATGAGAGACTCACCAAATCTGTGTCAGCAGTTTATCATTTGAAACTGGAATTAGAACTAAGACTGAATCATTTCTTGTTCACTTTACGTCTAACCACGGTCTACACAGTAGAACCATATCAATGCAGTACATTGGTTTCTGTCACTTGGCTTGCTGAGAGGGATTCTCATGGAATCCCCATCATCCAGCTGTGACAGCTTCACCACAGCTGCACAGTATCCACCCAGTGGCCTGGCTGTCATGGTGGGCCTGAGTCAGACCATCAGGTTGGGGAAAGACTTGTCCCACAGATCAAGGACATGGGTGGAGTTTCCTACAGATGCCCTCACCTCACATTACACATCTGTGAAGCTCTGACACTAGCAGCACTCTCCTTACAGGTGTGACTTCTAGTTAATCAAGATGATCCCTTGACCACTGAATACGACAACTCTGTTCTGGTCAGGATGTAATTGTCTCCATTGTGAAAGTGCTCTTCACAACTGTCAGAAGAGCAGCTTCACCGAGACCACAGGATTCAGCCTTTATTTCCCTCCACAGCCTCACTGGGCTCTGGGTGTCTATGCACTACCTGGTCTCAGCTCTTGAATCCTATCTATTTGTCTTGATCTGCAATGAAATATCTACTGGACTATCCATCACAGCCACCAGAGCTGACCTCTTTACTCTTCTCACCACCCACGTTCAGACCATCACCTCAGGAAACCCTCACAGGCCATATCCAAGCCTTCCTGCTCATGGGACCCTTGTTTTATCTTTTATCCTTCTCTCTAATATTTGTCAAATGACTAACAAAAGGGAAAAACCTACCACCTCCAATTAGGGTCTGCTGCACTAGAGTTCCTTCAGCTTTCTCTTCGAGTGTCTCTGGAAATGTACAAAAAGCATATTTCCTAAAGCAGTGTTTTGGAAAATAGAATTTTTTTAATCAATTTGGGGTTAATAAATTTATTTATTTATTTTTTTAATTTTAAGGCATTATAATTGTACATAATCTTGGTCCATGGTGTTCCTGTTTGTATGTGCTAATGATCAAACATTGTAATGATGGAAAGTAGAAAACAGGTTGAAGATCCTTTTTCTAAATGTGGGAACCTGGAAGTGTTTCTTCAGATTTTGGAAACTTTTCATCATTTACCAACTGACCATTCCCATACAAAAATCCTAAATCAACTGGCATCCATCCAAAATGATTAAGATTTCTGAGCTTTTCAGATATGGGATGTTAGGACTAGAGAGGCTCGGCTTGCCCTAGAATAAGGTGCAGTAGAAGAGAGTCACCCAGAGCACTCAGGATGTGACTCTGGATAGTGGGAGCATTGTTAGGTGGACTCTGTGTGTGAGGCACATGCTGTGTGCTGTGGTCCTCTCTCTCTCTCTCTCTCTCTCTCTCTCTCTCTTACATTTTTTATTCAAAAAAAGGATAAATGACAGTGGAATCCATTACAATTCATATATATATATATATATATCTCACAATTTTTCACATCTCTGGTTGTATATAAAGTATGTTTCGTTCTATTTCCTAATATTTCTAAGACAAGGTGACATGTTGGCTGAGGCTTGTCTGCCACCTACTGGTCGGCCTTAGGCATAACATGGTTAGGATTTTAGACTGGGACCCAGGAGGCTTCCCTGCTAATCTTCACTTTTGCTCAGGGAGCTGACCCTATTGTATCCATCACTGGGACAGATTCTGTAAGGAACACAGATGTCCAGCTCATATCAATAATCTTTCTTTTTTTTTATTTTTTTTTCAATAATCTTTCTTGTAGCTGAGGAAAAATGACTAACAGACAACTCGGGATTCAAAAGTGATAATTGAGAAGAGGGTTAAGTGATGAACTCTGTGTGCATGTGAGAGGCCAAGGCTGTGGCTTCAGAGAGGCTTCTGAGGATGCAGGTGTGTAGGCAGAGTGGGGGAGCCCAGGCCTCCTGAACTTTCTGTCAGTGCAGCCTTGTTCCTGCCCTCTCAGAAAGATCCCTGGGACAACTCAAGACCATACCACCTGTGCCTACTAAGAAGGCCCAGAGGTTACACAGGCTTGTGACCAACTGCTGGGAAGTTTGTGCTCTTATCTACAACATCAAAGATGGTCAAACCAACCTTTCAGACCAACATGGGCCACCAGTCACCAGTGTGTATGACCACTTGAGACACAGCAAGTGCATCTAAAAAATTCAATTTAAACTTTAATTTCCTTTTAAATTTGTAGTCACTCAAGGCCAGTGTTCACCACATGGGCCAGCATGGTTCTAAAGTAACAGTCAGGAAGAGTTTCTTGTCTACAGTCATTGCTAGAGCAACAGGTGCTTTCTTGCATATTGTGAAACATGCTTTGCTGTTATGCTTTTTTCTTTCCTTAGATAATTAGTTCTAAGTGGATTTTAGGCACTCTTCTGAACCTTGGTTTCTACATAAAATGAAACACAGTTTTCAGCTACATGTTAGCAGTGTAGGAATTGGAATTTCTCCACCATGTCTGGAACCTGAAGCCACACAATATTCTGCTGCTGAACACTCTCTAGGCAGAAATGGAGGGACCAGAAACTCATGGTGTTTGGGGTTCAGCTGTGGAGTTTCTCTGTGGTTCAAGAACAACTTGATTGAACATTTCAAGTTACCATCAGGGCTTTGTAATAAATAAAATATTCCAAAATATTGTATTTCTAATTAGGAGGAGTGAAGAATGCAGGGGAGTTGGAGATATGGAAATTAACCAGTTAACATAGGCCAAAGCAAAAAAATCTGCTCCATACTCTTGAGTGTTAGGTGAAATCACTTAATAATACTAATACTAATAATAACAACAACAACCAACCCTGAGGACATTCAATCTTAATGACTGTGAAGCTTCTGTCTGTGAACTCCTCTTAATGCATAGCAGCAAGTGTATCCCTAGGAATGCCCACTTAACCTGAAGATTGTTCCTATATGTGTCATTTCACCATTTTATCCACAATGTTTGCCATCTCACTGTGGACAATCTATGCCTTCCCTACCTGAACTTTCATTCCAAAATGTCCTTGGTTTTCAGGGTGAGTGGACCTGTTTCCATGTGGGACGGAGCCTGGCCATTAGCCACAACTGGAGCATGTTGCAGCATGTGGTGATTTTTTAAAGAGTCTCTGGAGAGGCAGCTGTTCTACTTCATAATTTTTTTCTTTCTTTCCAAATATTAGAGAAACTAGAGCCTCCAGAGTTTTGGGTCAATAGACAATGACCATTTTTTTCCCTTGGGCATCTGCAGGGTCCTTGGGACACATCAGGAAGACAGAGTGATGTTTGCAGATAGAAATGGCCTCAAGTACTCAGTTTAGATCTCAGCTTATATTAAAATGCCTCATAGGGCTAGGGTGGGCCTGCAGGGATGGTGGAGGGAGGGGGGCCTCCATATCTCTCTATTTTAGGTGTTTCCTGTATTTTATGAAGGCTGAACCTGTTGATGACAGGAAGATTCAAATGCTTACTTACAAACTGCACTGAATTCAGTATCTGAGGCCTAGGAAGGGAGCATCTATGCTCCCCACAGTACAGTGTGTGATCCCTAATAAGCCTCCACAGTCCTTCACCTGGTACCCACAGGGGGTAGATAGGGCCCATCAGTGGTCATTCTACCTGGTGGCTGGATGCTCAGAAGCTTCAGGATCCCTGAGAGCCCTGGCTGATGGCACCTCAGGAACCTCACTGGAAAGGCTGTGTTGGTGGATAATGGGTCCTTGTGTTGGACGATGTGGGTGACTGAGAGCCTCCTGTTGAGCACAGACCAACTGATTTGTATCCACTTGGAATGTCATTATTTCCAATCAGGGAAATTTTGAATGATCCAATCTCAGTTTATTTATTCAATTATTTTTTTAACAATTTTGTCTGTAGACTTGTATTTGTTTTTACTCTTGGGTGTGACATTCTATCAAAAGAAGCCTTCAATGTCACTGAAGTGCCCCCTGCTCTTTTCAAAGGCACAGTGAGAGGTGACCCCTGCATTTCCCCAGTGCTATCTCCAGTCTCCCAAGGAATCCCTGACTCAGGCCATGGAGGGACATTGTCCAGTATAAGCATTTGACAAGGTCAAGGCAGACACACCCCAAATCCAGAAATAACTCAGAAAAAAAACATAGTGCCTGGAACAGCCAAGATGCCCTGCTCTACCTCAGGCCCAGGGCAGTGGAGTGGCCAACCATGGACTGAACATTGAAACCATGAGCACCAAGTAAATGTTCCTCCTCTGAATTTGTGTTTCTCAGGTCTTTTGGTCACAGTGTGAAAAGTTCACCATCACCCTGGGCCACCAGCTCTCAACCCCATTCATAAGTTTCATTCCTGAAGGACATTTGCCATTAACACTGCCCAGGCCTTTTTTCCTGGAGGGTTGCTCAGAAGGGACCAAGAAGAGTGAATCCTGTGCAGCCCCAGCACCTTTGCTAAGACCTGTGCCCACAGGGAGAACAGAGGAACCTCTAGGAGGGGTGAGCACTGAGGGCACTTCCACCCTCACCCTGGATTCCCAAAGAGTAGAGGGTCTCCTGGGTAGAGGTTGACAACTTCTGTGGCAGATGACACTAATGGATGAGGAGTACCCCAGCACCTCCATGTCTAGAATCTGCACCTTCTCTTGCCAAATGTTAGAGTCTGTAAACAAGTCAGGATGGCGCCTGGCATTTCGCCAGAGAAATGTTAGAGTTCGTAAACAAGTCTGGATGGTGCCTGGCATTTTGCCAGAGGGAGTGGTTTGTGAAGTAACGCCAGCGAGCCATTAAGTGTGGGGATTCCTTATTGGTTGACTGCTGTATATAGTTTATGCTAAGTAAGATAAGCTGTGTGGAATGTATAAATACCTCTGTTGTCCTACAATAAACGGCTTCCACTCCTGCTGTATCAACATACACAAGTTGTTCGTCACCCCCCGGTTATTTTGCTGCAGCCAGACTGCAGCAGCCAAATGCCCAGGGCTTTGAAAGACTCACCAGAAATAAATGGCAAATGTTTAAGGTGAGGAGTGTGATAATTAGAAAATTTTATGATGCTTAGCAGCTCCCAGGGGCTCTCAGGCCCAGGGCCAGCACTCAGCAGTTGAAGAGGGGTCACAAAGGGATCCTGGGGAGCAGCAGGGAATGTCCCAGAGGTGCTGCAGCTCTAGGTGCCACCAGACACTGGGCTTCTCTCCTCAGCTTCTGCAGGTGCTGAGCAAGGGAGCGAGCTAACCCTGGCCCCTGATGACCCCTGTCAGAACCCCACCTTCTCTATAGGAGTCCTGGGGCTGCAGGATCGCCTGTGACTAGAGTATTCTCTCCCCAGGTGAGAGTGACTTATATTTTTCTTTCTTAATCAAAACAGGTTTATTGGATTATTTTTTGTATCAAGAACAGACTCACCTGGAGGTGGACCAGGAGGATGGTGACCCTGGGGGCTCTGCAGGGGAGGATGTGTCAGGAGTTTGGTCCCTGGCTGAGCTCTGAAGTCTACTGTGGCTGGAGAGGTTCAGCACATCACAGCTGTGACTCATCCCAGCCACTAATATAGGGACAGAGGATATGGAAACAGGAGGGGGAAGGGTGTCCAAGGTCACCGACACAGGACCCTCTGTAGAGGTCAAGTTGAAGAAGAAAATAGATTATTTTGTAGCCCCTAGAAACAGACCAGAAAGTCACTTGTGAAGGGGGAAAAAGAGGATGATAAGTAAGGAATATCAGGCACATTTATGCCTTTTTAGTATTTGTAATATTGGCTCTTCTGGCTGGGGACTGTGGTCAATTAACTAGTGATTTTTATTTGAATTATATTGAAAAGGTTATCCATTACTGTAGGCCTGGTTGATTTTGCACACTGCAGAAGTAAAAAAAAAGATATCTATATATATTTTTCAGTAAACAGTATTCTTCTGAGATCTTGGTCTTTGCTTTTGTTGTCCTTTATTGGTCATGGGTATCCCATCTCCCAACTCAGATGCATCTCCAGATGCACCTGTGCCTTCCCTGATCCACAGAGGGGAAGAGCCACACCCTCCACACCCCATTCACCACAGCAGACCCACATGTAGTTCATCAGGGTTGAAATAATTCTGCCCATTTTCACTCCTGCAGCCACTGTTTCCTTCATGGCTTGGTCCCCACAACCACAAGGACATCAAAGCCTAGATCACACACTGGTTCAAGCACACTTGACCTCATGTAAGGGCTGTAGCTTGTTCCAGCAAACTCTGCCATGAACCTGAAAACCCTCAAACATCAGAGAATGTCTGGGTTTTATATTGAAAAAATAATGGTGAATTCCATTAAACTTCAGGAACAATTACTTTCTCAGTTGAAAAAAATAACTATTGGGAAATGGAAAAGATGGTTGCAAGAGCAACAATGATTTTTTGAAGTGATACAGAGATAGCTTGTGTGTAAAATATTGATAAAGTTTTAATGTACCCCAAATAGAGGAGGGAGAGACACAAGGAGGATTGTGCTTTATGCAAGGGTCAACCTTGGGAAGGCCGTTGGGACTGAGGAGCAGCCTCAGGACCAGGTGACTTATTTCAGCTCTCTTTCCTTGAGTTTTGACCTGAAGGGAGTGGGAAACACTCTACATGGACCTAGAGTATGTGGAGCAGAACTTGAAAATATTGTATTTCTAGTCCAGTGCACAGAGCTCACACACATGCACACCTGGTGTCCGATAGAAGCTGCCCCTCACTCAGCGTATTTTCATATTTGAATTCAATACTCATGGCACAATTCCAGGCTCTATGCTGAATATCATCTTGAAAAAGTGAAAGAGTAGATAGAAAACACTTTATTCTAAGATGCAGATTAGACCTCTGGGAATCAGCAGATTCAGAGCAAAGTTATAATTCATGCACAGAGACCAGGTGTCCATACCAAGTTTCCCTCTTACACTACACCTCATCATGACCTCACTCCGAGAACCATGAGGATTGTCCTCAGCAGTTAATGACAAGGGGTGGGGGGGCATGGAGAGGCTTTGACTTGACTGCATTAGCATCAAAAGATGGTACAGGTAAGGTGACTGCCCCCACAGTGTAGCCAGAATGATGAGTGGCTCTGATATATTTTATCAAGCCCATATTTAAGAAGGGTGTATGGTCACAAGCTCTGTGTGGAAAGATGTGTGTCCTTGTCAAAGATGTATGCATGCATTCCTGGAAAGCAGGTTGGTTCAGGGCATGGAGGGAGAAGACAGGAAATCAGAGTCCATGTGATCCTGAGAAGATATACACTAGTCAAAAGCAGAGGAGAGCTGTCTTCAAATGAAGATAGAAGAAACAAAAATAGGGAGGATATTTTAATTCCTATCCCTGCAAACACAGGGCTCAGCAGAGGCTGCAGCTTTGCTGTGTCAGGCTAGTGACAGAAAGAGGAAAGGGAAAAGTCACAGTGTGGATTTCTTAGTTTTCTGCTCCATGAAAACTTCCCTCAGTTCATGTGCCATGTGTGGTATTTGGTTACAGACCAAGAGTCACTGTTTTAAGAAACAAAACTTTGTGCTAGAATCAAAACAGTTTTGTTGATGTCATTGCATGTGCACTTCTGTAGACTGTGCTTTGGTTTCAACATCAGGTGACCCCCTACACCTACTGTGTTAATGCAGGAATATTCAGAGGTGAAATGACAAGACTAGGAGAACTGGGGTTATTCATCCCTTCCTGGCTGAGTGGACTAACAGGGTGGTGACTGAGGGCAGGGGCAAATGGCTGGAGGAGGTAGTCACTAGGGATGAGCCCTAGAAGGTGCATCCTCCTTGAGGCCCCTTCCCCTCTCTCCTTGCACTTCCTGGCCACCAAGGGTGAAGCAGCTCTCCTTCCCCACACCCTTCTTCCCTGAATTTCTGCCCACCTGGGTCCAGAGCAATGGGGTAAGCTGACCATGGACTGACTTTCTGAACCAATGTACTTAAATAAACTTTTTCTCCTCTAAGTTAGATGACTATTAGAATTTTGTCCCACTGATATGAAACAGACCATGAATACTTAAGAGGGTTTGTCTTGAATTCAGGCATCTGTAGGAACTAAGTGCTTCCAAGGAGAATGTGCTTCCTGGGCCTAGAAGGATAAGAAAAGTTTCTTAAGGGCAAGCTGTGGCCCTTTGCAGACCAGAAGTCAAAGCACTGGCACTAAATAGGAGCTTGCTAGATATTAAGAATTTTAGGCCTGTGAAGGGGCCCAATACCAGTAATATCCAGGTAAAAAGAAAACATTATTCATTATATGAAAACCTGGACTGACTCATGTGAATGAGAAACTTCAGTCAGTTCACATTAACACTGAGTTGAAATGTATCTAAGGATTATATGAATGGGATTTTAAAGGAGCCACCATAAAAGTGCATCAAGGAGCACCTGCAAATGTGTTTGAAAGAAATGAAAAACAATCAGAAAGCAGCAACAAGAGTATTGAAACTATACAAAGGCAAAGAATGAAAGTTTCAGAACTGAAAAATTCATTCACCACAATGAAAGCAGAGGTGAGCTGAGCAAGTGAATGGAGCAGACAGAGGAAGGAGGCAGCAGCAGGGACAGCAAAGGTCACACCCAGCTAGAGAACCATGGGAGAACCTGAGAAGGCAAATGCACAGGGACTCAGAATGAACCAGGAGGTGCCTCTCAGCTCCCCTCACAACCACACTGCCAACTTCTGAAGACGGAGACAGAATCCTTAGCTTTATGGGATAAGCAACTAGAATCAGCAGAGAATTTCTCCCCAGAAAACAGGGAGGACAAGGGAAAGAACACACTTTCAAGTGCTGAAGGACAATTCTGTTGACCTAGAACTCTAGATCCAGGGAAATGTACTTCAGAAATCAAGGTAAAATCAAGAGCCCCTCAGGTGTAGAAAAACAAAGAGAATAATACATAGCTAACCCCAAAGTGGGGGCAAAGTGCTGTATAAAGAAGTAAAGTGTGAGAGAAACATGGATCTTGGAACACAGGATGGAGAAGGACCATAAAGGGAGGACAGATGACAAATACTTGACAGCTGGGTCTGACCACTGCACATTGTGTACATCTGTCCAAACATCATTGTGACACCCCAGGTCACCAGGGAAATGCAAATTAAAACACATGAGAAAACATCTCCGTGAGGGAATGGCCAAGACACACTATGGACACATATCACTGTCCATTTGTCTAATTCCATAGAATGAAAAAAGGGACCCTAGAGTGACTATAAACGTAGGAAGAGGCTGATGAATTCTAAGAAATGCAATAGCATATGATAGATGCTGATGATGGAGGGGCTCTGGTAGAAGAGGGAACACTGGAGAACTCTGCACTTCACCCCATTTTTCTGGGACTTAATAAAAATAAATTCTTAAAATATTCCCATGTAGAATACATAGAGAAGCCTAGCTTTGCTACACAATCCCTGATACTGCTTAATTCCATCTTTTCAGGTCTTAAATTATTTTCTTTATCATTACAGGGAGAATATTGTCAAGGTTGCCTACTGGGGATGAACTGAAGAACATAGTCAGGGTGCAGAGGAGTCCCCCTGGATCCTCTGACTGACCCTCCTTGTAGTACTCAAGGCCTGGCTGCCTCTGAGCAGTGCCCTCTAGCAGGTGGAGGCAGCAGGAGGAGCAGCTGGGGCAGCCAAGCCTCACAATTCTGCTCCCTGGGAGGTTTTGTCATGGCCTGTATCAATGTGGGAGGGGAACTCCAACTCTGTTGACAGAAATAAGTGGAAACATCTTCAGTCTCCAGGCTGCTGATGGTGAGAGTGTAATCTGTCTCAGATCCACTGCCACTGAACCTCGATGGGACTGCAGGTTGCAGATTGGATGCACCATAAATTAGAAACATAGGAGCTTGACCTGGTTTCTGCTGATACCAGGGTAAATTATTGTAAATATCCTCACTGGCCCTGCACAAGACACAGGCAAGGAGGATGGAGACTGGGTCATCATAATGTCGCATCTGACACCTGCTTTTGGAAACATAAAAAGAAATATACTTGTAAATTGTGATGTTGCAAGAGGACTTTCATGAGTAGCCAGGCAGCACTGACCACACTGTGATTAGTAAATCCCCAGTGCTGTCCCTCCTTACCTGTGAGGCAGAGCAACAGGAGACCCAGGAGCTGAGCAGGGGCCCTAATGGCCATGCTGTGTCCTGACTGGAACTGACTCCTTCACAGGATGTGAGCAGCTTTTTATGAAGGCTCAGGGCAGTGGGCTGTGCTGTGGGCACATGCAAATCAGCAGGGCTGGGCAGGCTGGGCACAGCTGCAGGGCGGGCTTCTCCTGGTCAATCAACAGAGGCTCAGTGTGTCCAGGTGTCCCAGGTCAGACCAGGGCAGCTCAGATTTGCTTGGGGGAGCATGGTTCCCTGGGCACACAGGACACAGTCAGCCCCCTGAGCTGTGAGGGGTGATCTGTAGTCACTTTCTGGTTGAGGACAGGCTGTCCTTGTGTCTTAGCACAGTTCTGTGTTGGTGACCCTTGGAGGAGGAGGAGTCATTACAGAAGCAAAGGGGTAGGTAGTTTATACTTTGGAAGTAAAAACAGAAATAAAGACAGAAAGAGAGGAAGATGTGTAAACTCACTAAGGTGTTTGGGGTTTCTGAACATTGGCACAGCATGGGTAAGAGACAGGGAGGAGGGACCCACCCCTGGACCCAGCCCTCCCTGCCTCAGAGTCCCACAGAGCACACTCTCCCATCATGATTCCCATCTTCTCCAGAACAACAGGTCTAAGGCCAACCAAGCTCTTCCTTTTAACTATCCTTTAGGAGAAGAATAATTTTACAAACAAGTGAAAGTACTATAGAAGATTAGAGAATACAGGGCTGGTGCAGCATCTTGGTTAAAACAGCAAAGATCCTGAATCTTTACATATCTCTGCTTTTCAATTATTACCACACGGCTTTTTCATTCTTAGTAATGCCTCATGAGCTCAAGAGGGCTGCAGTATCTCTGAATGTCATGCTTGCTGTCACGTCCACTAGCAACTTTTCCAGGAATAAAAAAGGATAAAATTCTTCAGTTTTCATTTTCTTAGAGTCATCAGAAACCTTTATTATCCCTTCCTTCCTTCCTTCCTTCCTTCCTTCCTTCCTTCCTTCCTTCCTTCCTTCCTTCCTTCCTTCCCTCATTTTTTCTCTCATTCTTTCAATCCATTCTTCCTCCCTTTGGTGCTGATGATTGAAACCAAGTTCTGGTGCATGCTGCACGGTTCTATGCCTCTGAGTCAGAACCCCAGCCTCTCCATCCCTCCCTCAGTTACACATCATTTCTGGGATCATGAATTGTGTCCCCCTCCTGCCCTTGTCTGGGAGGGCTCACCTGTTCCTACCACAAATAGCAGGATGGAACTGGTGAACAGTAAACTAAAGGAAAAAGGGGAGGTTTAAAAGCTTCATCCTATTTTAAATATCCCTGTGCTTGTGCTAAGTTCCTTAGGGAAGAGAGACTACAATAAAATCTTTACTGTGGGGCTGGGAAAAATACATTCAGATCAATTTTCTCCTTAGCAAGGTGACAACCTGCAGTTGGACACTTGTGGAAATGTGTGCAGAGCATCTGATGAAGGAAGGATTTTGCTGGTGACATAGATGGGAGAAGCTGGGGCAGGAGCTCACACAGGCTGAGCTCAGGCTGGAGCTGCCTGAGAGCTGCAGGCTCTGGCCCTGGGCTCTGAAGAGGAGGTCTCCTGGACACATGGTGAGGACTTAGGGAAGCATAGGCCCTGCCCTCAGGCTGCCTGAAAGGGGAACCAGGTCAGGAAGGTGCTCCACACACTGGGGATGAGCCAAGCAGGGAGGCCATGGCCAAGGGAGATTCAGAGACCAGGAGTCAGTTCTCACCTGGCTCCAGACTCAGTGCTGAGCTCACTGACCCGCTAGACCAGAGAGGGGGTCAAAAAATACCCCCAGAGCCTCTTCTCAGCCAGAGTTCAATTTGCTTAGAACTAAAAGGAATACTACCTGCCACATATGTAATATTTAAAAGTATAAATCCTATGGACACACCTGTGTTTTCTCTATAACTCTAGTATGAATATATGTATGAACATAGATATCGTGACTTTTTGTTAAACATGTGACTTTATATTTATTTATTACTTATTTATTTGTTTATTTATTAGTTTCTCAGCTGCAGTGATGCACTCAGGGTTTTCACATGCTAGGCCAGGATAAACTACACCCAAGTCACCACCCTTTTGTTCACATACTATGTTCTACAATTTTTCTGGAGTGGCCTTGAACCTGCAGTCCTCCTCCTTCAGTCTCAAGGGGTATAGGATTATAGGCATGTGCCACCCTGCCCATGGGACTCTAAGTGCAGGCACCCTGAGCCTGGGCAGGTAAAGCTGGCATCTCTTGCCTAAACCCAAGGCTGCCTCTCCACTCTCAGGACTGAGCATGAGCATCATGAAGTTCAGGACCTGTATAGGGTCATCCTGCTGCCTGGAACAGTGACCTTCCCATTACTCAGGACACTGGGAGATGTGAAGGGCTCCAGTGACAGAGAGAAGAAAGTGTCATAGAGATAGGCAGTTGTTCTGGGGCCCAAAGAGAATTTCTATGTCCAGAGCTGGACATGGGCAGCTCCTGTATGGTAACTTCCCCTCACAGGGCAGAAGAGCTGGCACAGTGACTGCATGGCCACATGGAAAACCCTGCCACAGCTATTGGTGGCCACTCCTCTGACTGGAGAGATAGAGGTGCCTCTGGCAACTCCACAGCTCACATGACATAGGGACTCTGCTCACATTGGATCATGTTGGCCACACGTACATCCCCTGAACACCTGCTGCGCTCTTTTCTGGTCTCTAAAGACCACCAGGCACCACCTTTGACTCTCCCATGAGAATCCAAGGGGTAGAGTCAGAGGCAGGCCAAGCCCAGGATGTGCAGGAAAACAGGGTTGTGACCCATATGAGGATAGCCATGTGGGGAGTGAGGACTGACAGGTGTGAATTCAGAGTAGGAGGGGACAGGACAGACCAAACTCCAGGGACCTAGTCTTCATTCCTAGTCCTTCACTACATCTTTCAAGTGCAGTTCCCCAGCGAGGCATCTGCTCAGACCCACACAGATGCTGCTTCTTCTGGCTGTGTTAGAAGTATTCTTTTTTTCCAATTAATATTATAGCTCTCTCTGAGTCTTTCCTGGGTGCTCATTGCCCTACTGGAACAACAGGCAGTGAGAAAGGTGAAATGATTCCCAATGGAAAGTGTGAGTGTGACAGGGAGTGGTGAAGTGGAGACAGCTACAACCCCAGGGTCCTTTTGAACTCTGATTTCCAGGGTCATCTTTGAGGGCTGTCTGCCATCCCTGCTATACACTGGCGCCCTCTTGTGGCCCTGTGTGAAGAGGCACCCTGTGGGTTTCCTTTCCACCTGGTGGTTTTAGAGTGCTGTGCACTGTCTTGCACATTTGAAATACTTTCTGTTACTGTTGTGCTTGTTTAGATAGAAAAATCACATGTGATTTTGATGCACTCTGAAGGACTGAGGTTGTATTTGAAAATCATTCCTAGTGAGATGTTAGCTGCCCAGGAATTGAGATCCCGCACCGCATCTGGAGTTCAGATGCCACACAATATTTTGCCAGTCAACACACTCTAGGAGGCAGTGGAGGGACCATAGTGTCATGTTGATTGGAGGACAGGCAATTGGGTGAATCTTTGTTTGAAGCACTTGTTTTGTGACCTCTTTCAGTCATGATCTGTGGGGTGTGATCAATGGACATTGTGAGATGTCATCAATTTAATTATCAAGGCTGTAGGTTGCAGGGGAGATGAGGGAGTCATCAGTTAACAGCTTCTGGACACAACCAGCAAAAGCATCTTCTGTATCCTTCAATGTTTGCTGAAATCATGAACACACCCCCAGGGGGACCTGGCCACTGAGTCCCACTCACCAGGAACACACAATCCATAAGGACCAAGTGCTTGTCCTGAGGGACACTCTGTACCCAAGGGCTCTCCATTCTATGTAGTGTCACCCTCTCATTCATAGTCCTGTGGGCTCAGTGCAAATAATTCACCCTTTCCTTCCCCAATTTCCATTACAACAATATCATGTCCACTGGACGTGTTTCCTGCTGCCATGGAGCTTTGTTACTGGTCATTGCAGGTGCTAATTTAAGGACATGGTGCTGTCCATAAAAGGACCTCTACAAGCTCAATGCCCTTCATTTCAGTGAAACCCGTGTCTCCAGCACTTTGCTGTCACAGGCAGTAGCCCTTTTCCCTGCCTCAGCATCTGCAGAACCCTTGGACAGAGGTTAGGTTCACATGGAGAATGGCTCTCAAGTCCACAGTTCTGGCTGAGTCTCACTTTAGTCCACTGAATATCTTCCTGGGACCAGGCTGAGCCTGCAAGTATTGTGGAGGGAGGGACAGCTTCTCTCTTTCTACATCAATCACACCCTTGATATTATGAGCACTTCAGCCAATGTTAATGGGAAAATCCAAATACATTCTTGAAACTCTGTTAATTCTGTGACTGAGACCATAATCCACTATCAGGTGAACTGACATGTGTCCAATTCAATCAGTAGATGCTTTGTCAGGTCAGTGCCTCTGAGGCCGAGGAGGAAGAAAGAGAATGAGGGTTGATGGGAGCTCCCTGAGCCCTTTTACCAGAACCCCTAGTGCTCTTCATATCCTGGTGCCTCTAAGCAGTGTCCTCAGCAGGTGGAGGCAGCAGGAGGAGCAGCTGGGGCAGCCCAGCCTCACACTTCTGATTTCTGGGAGGTTTTTGTCATGGCCTGTGTCACTGTGGGAGGGTAATCCCAACACTGTTGACAGTAATAAGTGGCAACATCTTCAGGCTCCAGGCTGCTGATGGTGAGAGTAAAATCTGTCCCAGATACACTGCCAATGATCATCGAGGGGACCCCAGATTGCAAAGTGTTTGTATATCTGATGAGGAGCTTAGGAGCTTGTCCTGGTTTCTGCTGATACCAGTGTAAACCATTGCTAATGCCCTGACTGGCCCTGCTGGTGATGGTGACTCTGTCTCCATGAGACACAGACAAGGAGGATGGAGACTGGGTCCTTGTGATGTCACAATGAAAACAAAAACAAATATCCTTTTGAGTAGTAATGTTGCAAGAGGACTTTCCTGAGTAGCCATGCAGTACTGACCGCACTGTAATTAGTAAATCCCCAGTACTGTTTCTCCTTACCTGGGAGGAAGAGTAGCATGATCCCAGGAGCTGAGCAGAGGCCCTCATGGCCATGCTGTGTCCTGATTGGGACTGACTCCTGCACAAGGTGGGAGCAGCCTCTTAAGAAGTTTTCAGGGCAGTGAGCTGTACTGTGGGCACATGAAAATCAGCAGGGCTAGGCAAGCTGGGCACAGCTGCAGAGCAGGCTCCTACTGGTCAATCAACACAGGCTCAGTGTTTCAAGGTGTTCCAGTTCAGACCAGGGCAGCTCAGAATTGCTTGGGGAGGGGGCATAGTTCCCTGGAGCCACAGAACAGATTCAGCCCCCTGAGCTGTGAGTGGTGATCTGTAGTCACTTTCTGGTGCAGGACAGGCTGTCCTTGTGTCTTAAGTACAGTTCTCTGTTGTTGAACCTTGGAGGAGGACAAAGAAGCATTACAAAATCAAGGGGATAGTTTATGCTTTGGAAGTAAAAACAGAAATAAGGCAGTGTGAGAGAAAGATGTAAAAACTCACAGAGGTGTTTGGGGTTTCTGAACATTGGCACAGCATGGGTAAGAGGCAGGGAGACCCACCCTAGGACCCTACCTTTTCTGCCCAAGAGTCCCAGAGAGCACACTCACACCCATGATGATGCCCATCTTCTCCATACCAGCATGTCTTAGGCCAGCCAGGCTCTTCAACTTAACTATCTTTTAGGAGAAGTAAGAATAATTTTATAAACAATAGAGATTTTACAAACTTTAGAGATTGAATTTTGGAGAATTAGGGCATGGTCAGCATCTTAGTAAACACAGTAAAGATCCAGATTCTGTGTAAAATTCTGCTTTACCAGTATTACCATATGTGTTTTTAAGTCCTAGTAATGCCTCATGACCTCAAGAGGGCAGCAATGTCTTTAAACATTATGTCCTCCATCAGGTCCTCTTGTAACTTTTCCAGAAATAAAGCAAGTAAAATTTCTCACTGTTGTTCTTCTTTAGACTTATCAAAAAGCATTCTCAATAACTGTCCACAATCTTTTTTTTCTTTTCTTTCTTTTTTTTCCCTTTAATTTCCCCCTTTGATGCTGATGACTGAACCAAGGCCTGGCGCATTCTGCACAGTTCTCTACCTCTAAGTGAGAGCCCCAGCCCCTCTCTTCCTCACTTACCCATCATTTCTGAAATGATCAGTTGTCCCGTGATACTTCATCCTGCCCTGGTCTGGGAGGGCTCACCTGTTCCTACCCCAAACAACAGGACAGAGCTGGTGATCAGTAAATTAAAGAAAAAGTGGGAAGATTTAAAAGCTTCACCCTATTTTAAATATCCTTGTATTTGTGCTAAGTGCCTTAGGGAAAAGAGACTACAATGAAATATTTACTGTGGGCTTGAGAAAAGTACATTCAGGTCAAGTTTCTCCTTAGCAAGGTGACAACCTGCAGGTGGACAATTGTGGAAATGTGTACTGAGCTTTAGATGAAGGAAGGACTTTCTTGTGTAGTAGTGTCATGGTGAGATCACAATAAATCAATCCATGGATCTGAAAGCAGGAGACAGGACATGTTTTCATGAGCTGGGGTTCAAGGGGCAGGCACAAGTCTATACCCTTGGACCCCCTTCAGGGTTTGAGTCCACTTTTTATACCATAAGTAAAGAATGGCAGTACATTAATCACACGTGGCTGTTGCTGGTTCACAACCACAAACAAACATAACAGGATCTAAAATCATAAGCAGCAGGGAAGTGGGTCAAAATCACTCTAGTTGAGCACAAGTTAAAGAATGGTCACCAACATCTAGATGAGCATTCTCTGACAGGACACATGGCCCAGGAAACTTGAGAAACACAGAGAGAATAACTTTATATTGTATAAGAATCACCATTTTGTGCTGCCAAACTGCTATGCCAGCCCCTGTGGATGGGCACAGAGGCTGGGGTTCCCATGGGAGAAGCACTTTTTACAGGAGGTAGAGTCTCAGGATAAAATGGAGTCTGTATGGTCACCATTCATGTAGCCTGGCCCATAGGTGTAGATGGGAGAGCCTGGGCAGTGGCTCAGCCAGGCTGAGCTCAGGTGGGGCTGTCCCAGAGCTGCAGGCTCTGGCCCTGGGCTATGAGGACGCAGCTCTTTTGGGAAGTGGGACTGAGGACCTGGGGAAGCAGAGGCCCTGCCCTCAGGCTGTGGGCAACAGGTCCAGTGAAGGAAGATGCTTCACATCCTGGGCTGAAACAAGCTGAGAGGCCTTTGTCAGGGAGGTTCAGAAACCAGGAGTCAGTGCTGGGCCTGGCACTGTGGGGTGGCTGCACTCTGTGATGAGCTCAATGTCCTTGGCAGAGACCCTGCTGGACCTGAGAGGAGTGTCAGCAAAGACCCACAAGAGCCTCATCTCAGCCACAGTCCAATTTGCTTAGAAATGAATGAAAGGAATATTATATGTCACATATAGAATATTTAGGAGATAAATTATGTGAGTATATCTGTGTTTACTCTGCATCTCTAGTATGAGTGTATGTCTGCACATAGATATGTCTTGACTTTTGGTTAAATGTGTGATTTTAAGGTTGTTTTTGTTACTTTGTCTGTTCTGGTGATCTTTACAGAGTCTCCCACATGCTAGGCCAGCAATGAACTACATCCAAATAAGTTTCATTTTATTCATATACAATCCCAGGAACTTGATCTAGAAACCCTGAAATAGGAGCAGTAGGTTCCTGCTGAATTAGTCTTCTTAGGATAATAATGAGCATTTTTACCATGGAGACCACAACAACAGAATCCAGAGCCCCATGGGTTCTGTGTTAGATGCTGTTGAAAGGCCTGAACTTTGTAGATTGAAACCACAACTACAAGGAAGATGTTGTTGGTTTAACAGCTGCACACCTGACCTACCTACAGGTGCCACCATTCAATACACATGCATGAGTTTACCCACTGACTAGGCTAAGCCTCTCCTAACCCCCAAAGTTTACAGATTCATGTGGAAGCACAACACACCCATCAACAGATTCTCAGGTGCTCTCCTTAACAATTGTGGAAGTCTCTGTTTACACTCCTGATAAGGTGTCAACTAACATCATGATCAGTTAGTCAATATTCAATATTTATCCTTTAGATTTATTTTTAAAGGGTCCATTTTTTCACTTTCATTACACTGGAGGTCATACCAAATTCACCAAGACACACAAAGATATAAAAGACACACATTTTGAAAGAAAAAAATGAAATATATTTATATAATAATAACAAAATTCGTACATATTCTTAAAGATCATTATTAAATTATTATTTTCTTAAATTAGAAAATAATAATTGGCTATCCCATGTTGGTGAATTATCAGTATATACAGTAGGTGTTGTGCACTAAAGAAGATTTGTATAAATAAAGACTTTAGAATTTATCATGTTCATAAACTAGAAAACTTGATGATATTAAGGTTGCATTTAACCCAGAATTTAGACACACACACACAAACACACATACACACTCCATTCAAATCAAAATGTACAAATGACTCACTGAAATTGATGAACCTATGATAGAATTTATAAGGAAATTTAAAGTACCTGGTGTGACCACAGACAATTTAAAGGAGAAAAATATTAATAATCTCCTATTTTGAAACCTATTATTAGGAATATAGCTCAGTGATAGAACATTTAAGAATATTTGCCTAGAATATAGAGTGCCTGGGTTTGTTCCCCAGCACAGCAGGAAAAAAGAAAGAAAGAAAAGAAAGGCTTATAGATCTTCAATAAGAGTGCACTCTAGGGACAACTACAGTGGATATACAAACAACAACAACAAAGGCAACAACAACAAAACCCTGAGAGTCCATAAGGACCCATATGTACAGTGTCACCTGATTTCTAACAAAGTAGTAAACAGTGATATAAAAATTTATTTTAATTTTTTCCAAAAATTTGCAAAGAGAAATTGGATATGAAAATAAAATTAAATGGACTTTAGAAAAAAGTTCTCACAAATATCCTGTCAATAAAACTGTAAATTAACAGAGGACCAGAGTCCACAGGTAAGATCTAAATTAATGCAGCTTCTAAGGAAAGCTGAGGATGATATCCAGCCTAAAGCAGGTAATGTTTTAAACATAAAACATGTGTATAGAACCATCACAGGAGATCATTGACACATTAGACTTAATTACAGCTCATTAAAGAAATTATCAAAGACAAAAACAACTGAAGCTCAGTGGCAGAGCACCTCCCTCACACGTGTGAGGCACTGGGTTCAATCCTTAGCACCATATAAACAAATAAAAAAAAAGATTGTGTGTTCATCTACAAATAAAAAAAGTTAGAAAATAATAATTGGCTGTCCCATGTTGGTGAATTGAAAGATTCCCAAACTACACAATGTGATATAGAGATTCAATGCAATCCTTATCCAAAGCCCAAAGGTATTTTTAACATTTGTGTGGCGTCACAACAGACCCTAAAGAGCCAAAGCAATCTCAAGAAAGAAGAAGAATCTGGAAGCAATGTCTTTCCAGATCCCACTTCCTGATTTCAAACTGTACCGCAATAGTGGAGTAATGGAAATGCAATGTGTTGGAAAATCAGCCTGATACATAGACCTGTGGCACTAAACTGAGAACCCAGAAATACGCCCACATGTTAGTGGCCCACCAGTCTTTATAAAGCACTGAGAACACACACAGGGAAAGGAAGTCTGATCAATAAATAGTGTTAGGAAAAATGCACACACACACACACACACACACACACACACAGAATGAATCTGGAGCCTAGAGCAGCACTACATACAGAATTGAACTCAATTGGACTAAAGATGTAAATATAAGATTTGAAACTGTATAACCTAAAAGAAAACATATGAGGAAAGATCTTTGACATTGGTGTATCAGTGACTTCCCAGATATTACAACAAAAGCACAGGCAACAATAGCAATCATTGACAAAGGGACTAAAAACATCTGTACAGCAAAGGAAATAATAAGAGGAAGAGGAAATTTAGAGAATGAGAGATGATACTTGCAAACAAAATAAACCCTATAGAGTTAATATCCAAGATATATAAGATATTCACACAACTCAACAGCAAAAATCAAAAAAAATAAAATAAAAAATAAAAATGGACCAATGACCTGAGTAAACATTTTTCCAAAGAAGATGTGCAAGTAATCAACACATACTTGAAGGTGCTCAATGTCATTGTTACAATTTAAATATAAAGTGTCACCCAAAAGCTCATATATGAGATAATGAAAGAAAGTTTAGAGGTAAAATTGTGAGGTTAGGAGAGCCTTAGCCTAGTCAGTGGATAAATCCATGTATGTGGATTAAATGGTGGTAACTGTAGGTAGGTAAGGTGTGGCTGGAGGAAGCAGGTCGCTAGAGATGTGACTTTTGACGTTGTGTTTTTTCCCTGGCTAGAGGTGATCCCCCTGCTCCTTGATGCCATGTCCTGAGCTGGTGTCCTCCTCCACACCATTCCAACAATATGTTCTGCCCCAAATTTGGCCCAGTCCCATGGAGTCAGCCATCTATGGACTGAATCCTCTGAATCCACAAGTCAAAATAAACGTGTCCTCTTCTATGTTGTCTTGTCTGGTGTTTTGGTCACAGCAATGAAATTTTTAGGTTGACTAAAACAGAAATTGGTACCAAAAATGGGGGTCATTTTTGTGACTAACCTGGTCAAGTGTTTCAGATTCTTTGAAAATATGTGGAACTTGTGGGCATAAATTTGAAAATTTTAGAGATGTAAGTTGGAAAAAGCTTTAGATTGTTGTGAGCAGAGTTTACTGTGTGATTCTGCTGAAAGCTCAAAAGACCAGAATGCTGATAGTACTGTGGACTATAAAGACTTGGGCTCATGAGTTTTCAGAGAAAGTAGACTATTGGAAAAGGAATAGAGGTGACTTGTGTCGCTCTCTGGCAAAGAAGTCTACATTTTATACATGTCTTGAGACGGTGAGGTGAATTTAAAGCTGATGGACTAATTATTCTGATGGAGATAATTTCATGCTCCATACACTTTAAATCATCTCTTTATATAAATAATGGTTCCACTATATTGTGTAGAGGCTAATATCAAGAAAATATTGGTATAAATTCAGTTCTATATTCAATCTATGATTGATTGAATCCAGTTATGCAGAAACCCTGAATACAAAGTTTTGACTTTGCTTGTCAATACAATATTTTAAAATTGAAACATAGAAACCCAATTACCAAGTGATGGACTTGGAGAAGATATCCCAGTGCATATTACTAACTGTGGTTGTCAAAAAATGTGTCACCTGAATGGATTGAAGAATGATTAATGCATAGGTAAAGCCCACTTCTGGATGTGTGTTCCAAGGGTGAAGGTGTTCCAAGAAATGATAGGCAGGTGGTTCAGGAAAGTGAGTAGAGAAAACACAGCCTGAATGAGAGGACAAAAGTAGGAGAATATCTCACTTTTCTCTTTCCATCTCCACTCCTTACCATGTGCATCAGTCCAAATGATCACTGTTTGCTGCAGGCATCAAACTTCAGGATTCTCTGCTTTTGAATGTGAACTTAATCCACCACCAAGGCACCCTTGGGGGCCTTCAGACCTAAGGACTCAAACATGGGAGCATATTGTATTTTCTCCTTCTGAGATTTCCAGACTCTTGATTCAAGAAACTACCTGTTTCCATGGTTTTGCTACTTGAAAACAGCCACTGGGGAACATTTCAGCCTATGTGATGTGACCCAATGTAACTTTCTAAAGTATATAGATAGATGATAGATAGATAGAGATATATATTCTTATATGTACATGCACGTCTATGTGTATGCACGTGTGTGTGTGTGTGTGTATGTGTGCATGCACATGTATTCTATTTCTCTGGAGAATCCTGGATTACACACTGACAAAACATAATTTTCAAGATGTAAAAAGAACTACTGAAAATGGAGAAAAGCATAAATGTTTGTATGTTTTTATTTGATCACTAACCATTCTAAAAAAATTACTTAAATGGCTAAAGAAAGCACATCTGCAAAATTACTCAATATCATTCCTCTTCAAAGAAATGTATATTTTAACCACAATACGATTTCAAGATCTACCAATATGGACACAATTTCACAAAGTCTAACACTAGCAAATGTTATTGGGAAGGTTCTATAGCAGCTGAACTTTTGAGCATGGTGCAGTTTGGGAGATTGCAAACATGCTCACTAGTTTAGGAAATATATCACTATTTTATTTTAGTGTTCACTGAAGCTAAACTGTGCCAACCAACTCTCTAACTCACCACTCCCATTCCTAAGATTATACCCAAGAGAAGTGAATACATACTTCTAAAAGAGATCTTGACAGAATGTCTCTAAAAATTTACCAACAGAGTCAGAACCAAGCCAAATCATTAACATGAGGAATGACCAACATGTTCAAATATAATAGGGAACTGTCCTCAGTGAAAGGGATCCAATTGGAAACTCACCCACCACACAGGTGAATTTCAATAACCTGTTGATAAAAAGGAGCAACATGCCAGAAGGAAGGTCCAGGAGGTCCACAGACAGGAAGTTCCAGGAGATCTGACCTGTTTTGATGGGAAGTGGAAATGGTAGGTGAGTGGAAGAAAGGAGCAGGAGGGCCTGTGAGGGGCTGCGACACCTGTATTACCCATGGGACAGTGGCTAAGTGGTGCAGGAAGTTCATATTCACCTAGCTGGTCACTTTACATTCACTTACTGGCAGCACATTTGCTTTTCTGGATTTAACTGCATCTGGCTTTAAATGAAGGCATGAGTGGGAGTTATGTAGCCAGAGCCTCAGAGTCAGTTTCCATCTCCTCCTGCAAACACAGTATGTAAGCTGATCTCTGAGAACCTCCAAAGCCAAATCTGTACAGGATTACTAGAGGTCAGTCACTAGACACATGAGCCCTTAGTGTGGTTTCAACACCCAGCAATCTCCAAATCTCAGTCCCTAGCCAAAGGCTGTGTGAGTGTGCACTGCTGTTCAGTGTCCTTCATGGTGGTGGTAATGGGACAGCCTGCTTTCAGAATTCTGAAGTCCCTTTCAGGCCTTTACCATGAGCCCGGCCAGTACTTTCCACCAGATGCTGTGCCTCTGAGCATGCCCCATGGCAGAGGGCAGCAGGTGACACCATGTGACCTCCTTGTACTATTCCTAGGAGGAGGATTTGTGCATGGGGCTGTGACTGTGTGGGAAGGACTACAGAGTCCTACTGGCAGTCAGAGCTGGCAGCATCCTCAGCCTCTACTCTGCTGATTTTGAGAGTGAATTTTGTGTGAGACTGTACACCAGCAAAGCCATCTGGGATGTCAGATCATCACTTATCAGCTTCATAGATGAGAATCTTGGGAGCCTGGCCTGGTTTCTACTGGTACCAGGTTAGAGAATTGCTGATGCTCTCATTGGCATTGCAGATGATGGAGGTGCTCTCTCCTGGGAACACAGTCAGGGAGTCTGGTGACTGCATCAGCCCTGGGGTCCCACTGGAAGTTGGGAAGGAAGAAATAGCATTCCTGTTGTCAAATGTGTCACACTCCATTTCCTGCAGTAGACCTGGCTGTCCTGGTCCCCTAACCTCAGAGCACTGTGGGCCAGACGTGCAAACAACCCTGGGAGACTCTCACACTAGGAGGAGAGAACTCCATCAGCTCAGGCTGTCCCCTGTGCCCCAACCCCTATCTCCTGGACGCCAGAGCAGCAGAAGGCAGAAGAGTGTGGCCAGGTCACCCATGGTTAGACGGGCCCTGCCTGAGGTTCACAAGGACTTTGAGAAGCAGAAATGGGCTCTGGGGAAACTTGCAGATCAGCAAGGGTTGGGAAGCTGGTGTTCTGGGGGCTCAGATCCTGCTGGCGCCCAAACCCAGGCCCAGAGGAGTTTCTTGGCCTTGTGAGAGAAAAAACTTCCCTAATTATTCTGGTTCTTATTTGTGTAAGATTTTGTACTTAGAATGAGGCATCCTCCTTTTAAGAAAGTGTAAAAAAAGAAGCTACTTGATCTCATGTCTTAATCCTTAATATGAACATGTGATCCTTTTCCCAAAATCCTGTGGAATATCATCTTCTAGAAATGACTAAAAACGTGTCTCTGTGTTGACATATGGCTTAGAGGAGACACTAGAAGCCCTGGGCAGGGGTATTTATTGGAGTAAATCCATAGCATAACTCTTGGGGGCGCTGTGCACCAGAATAGACACACATTATTGGAGCACATTTTCATGGCCAGTGTGATCCCTTGTTTGAGAGACTAATGGATTTTGATTTTAACTTTTTCTTGTTTTATATATCATTTTAAACCATTTCTCTGCTAGCACTGTCATATTAAAGTGTGTTTTTTTTTTTTTTTTTGACTGAGAAAGTTCTTGGATGCTCATTAACACCAGTCCCTTTCTGTCCTCACAGTGCAACTCTGTGGTCCCTCTGCCTTCTGATTCTCCTGCCTCCAAATAATGAAATATTTCTTAACTAAAAATTATTAATATATGTCAAAATTAACAAATATTTTACATCATCTATCAATATGGTTGGGCTTTTTTACTGTAACACATTATTATGTTCAGTTCCACTAATTTATACAACTTGAACTCACTGGGGCTCTTGAGGATGATCATTATTTTGGTTAAACTGCACTTTCCAATAGCTACTCTTCTCAGAAAGCAGTCTTCAGAAACCAGAAGAGAGCAAGGACCACTGCAGTCCCAGCAGGTAAACTAGACTTCAGCACAAAACTGAACTGGGAATGAAGGGAAAGGTAATTACAGAGGACACCGGAGCCAGTTCATCAAGAAGCTGGAAATATAAGTGTATATGCACCCAACATTGGAGAACCTAATTATGGAAAGCAAACATTAATAGATCCACAGGGAAATGAAGACAGCAACACAATCATATCAGGGCACATGGGTCTCCTACATTCAGCAGTGAATAGACAGGAACCACCATTGTAGACAAAGAGACCCAATGGACATCTACCAGACTTCATTTCCAACAGCAACAGAACACACATTCTTTTCAATCAAACATGGACCATTCTCTTGAGCATATGTTAGACCACTAAACATGTCATGGCTACTTAAGAAGACTGAAATCACCAAGTGTCTTCTCCTGACACAATGCCATAAAACGAGAGTTCAGTACAGAAGAATTTTGGCAAAATCAGAAATGGGTGCAGATTTTAAAATATGGGCCTGAAAAACCAAATGGCCAAAGAAGAAATTATTTAAAAGTTTTTGTGCTAAGACAAATGAGAATACTAACAACACACCCGAGCCTATGGGGTGGAGCAAAGGCTGTTCAAAGAGGAAGGTTTATAGCAGTAGCTGCCTTCATTGAAAAAGGAGAGATGTCCAAACAGCTGGCTTTACATGCGGGGAGGAGGAACAGATTGACCAGCTAAGCCCAGTGTTACCATGAATAACAGACAATAAAAACATCAGAATAAAATAGAGAGCTGAGAACAACAATAGAAAAGAAGCAAAATTAAATATTGGTTTTAGGAAAAGATAGATATAATTGGCAGATTTTTCACTAGACTCAATTAAAAAGAGTCTCAAATGAAATTAGAAATAAAAGAAAATTTAGATCTAGTAAAAGCCATTCAAAGGATCATAAGAGAATAGAATGAACAATTTTCTGCCAATAAACAGAATAACCTAGAAAAAATGGATAAAGTTCTAGCAGAACCAACCAACAAGACTAAGTCATGGAGAAACAGACAATCTGAATGGAGCAATATAAAGAAGGAGATGGAGTCAGTAATCGAGACTCTCCTCTCAAGGGCTGGGGTGCAGCTCAGTGGTAGAAGTCTTACCTAGTGCATGACAGGCCCAGGGGCCATTCCATAAAACTTCAGGAAGAAAGGGAAAGAAGGAGAAAAAGAAATCATCTGTTAAAGAATATCTCAGAGTTCGATGGCTTCACTGTTGATTTTATGAAATATTTAAAATATTGCACTGTTGGGATTGAATTCAGGGCTTCTTACACACCAGCAAGTGTTCTACCACCCAGCTACATACCCAGCCCCTCAAATATTTTAAATAACAATTATTCTTGTTGTCCATCACAGAGGGCAAGTGTGTTTTCTTTTCCTGAGATCTCAGCTGCTCTGGGGGTTGAGGCAGGAGGATTGTAAGTTTTATGCCAGCCTCAATAAAAGTGAGGCACTAGGCAACTCAGTGAGACCATGTGTCTAAATAAAAAACAAAACAGGGTGGGGCATATGGCTTAGTGGTTGAGTGCACCTGAGTTCCATTCCACATACACCCCACCCAAAGAAAGTATTGAGGATTTTTAAACTACCAAAAATTGAAGAGGTTGGAGCACCCCCAAACTCTGGACTTGTTTGACTTATAGAACTTGTAAAGGCTGCACTGCCCAAGAACCCAGGGCTGACCCTGCAGCACCAACCACTTTTTACCCTTGGAATTTGAAAACTGAGGCTGTCCACTGGAGAGACAAAGGCCACCTGCAGAAGAAGCACCTAGCCCACAGCCACACTCACCACCACACCTGTGGGCAGCCTAGCCCTGGCACAGCAGGGATCTAGCCAAGGACTGTGAGCAGCTATTTCTTGTGGGGAGGAGTGCTCTGTCTCTGGTCCTGTATAGAAGAGCTCAGGAACATTGACAGAAAACAAAATAAAACAATCAAAAACTGTCACCCATGAATCCTCCAATTGGCTTGTCATTAAGAGGAGGACCCAGGAACCCTGGCTGAAAGACAACTACAACTGTGAGGCAGGTAGATGAAGCCAGCATGAGCCTCCTGCCCAGCGAAGCTGCTGTGGAGAGCTGCATGCAGCAACCAGGCACAGCTGCAGGGGTCTCAGCGCCATGCCATAGCCTCTCAGGAAGAAATGAACCATCACTCAGTCTGAGGGTCAGGGGCTCAATTATGCAGTGATCCATGATGAAAGCCTTCAGCCATAAGTTCCTCAGCACTCTCCCCTGGGGTGAAATGTGAGTTGCCCACTATCCCCTGCCCCTGCTTCAGCAGATCAGAAAGCACAGCTCTGAGAACCTGCAGAGCTGCAGAAAGGGTTCTTCACACATCTCAGGCTGAACCTCCTGCAGGGAGCAGGTGTCTGAACCAGGGCAGGGTCTGGAGCACACAGGGTACATTTCTGCTTGGGCTCAGTCACTGTGAGAGTCTGGCTGAAGTGCTGCTGTCAGGAAAACACCCCAGCACCTTCAGCTTCCACTCCATGGATAGACAGGGAGAAGTTAAAACCAGAGCCACATCCCCAGATCCAGGAAGTGGTTCCAACAGCCCTGGCAGATGCCCCAAAGATGAGCAGCCTGGGAGCCTCCTGGAGTCACTGTCAGTACCAGGCCATGGAGGTACTTATTGCCATGCTGCTTCTACAGGTGATAGAGACAAAGTCACCTTGAGAGGCTGCCAGGGTCTCTGGGGATTGAGTCAGGGTGATCTTTCCCCTGCAGCCTGCAAGGACACAGCATCCAGGGTGCACTCAGTTACTTCTCTCAAAGGACTGATAGAAAAACAGTCCCCCCTTCCTCAGAGAGGCCCAAGACAGATTCACAGCTCCCTGCCTCTGCCTATCTGTCACCCTGAGACTCGGCCTGGGTTTCTCAGTAGTAAAAACAACTCGAAACAACAGAAAGTGAAGACAGTGCTGGCTGGTGCAGGAGTCCTTCCACTAGTGCCCTGGGCCTGTCTCATAAAGAGACCCAGCCTTCTGTACTCCAAAATCCTGAACATTTGTCTGCTGTTTTAAGGCAACAGCTTTTTGATCCTGTGTTATGAGCCCTAATTGGCTGACACAAATAGGGCTTACAAAACCCAGACTGAAGGGGCTGAGGTTATTTGTATCTCATTGATTTTCTAATGCTGAACATAGTGGATAGAAAGAGGCTTCTCTGGTGGAACAAATGCACATCTGTCCACTGTGTGTATGATACCAAGCCAGAGCTTGCGGCCCCAACGGTGGAGAAGACAGGCATGTGCACACCACGGCCTGGGGTTGTAACAAAGGGAAGGACTTCACTGCAGATCAACCCACAGAGAGACAGGAGGACAGCTTACACCTATATCCCCTTCTGGCCAGTGAAGTGGGCTTCTAAGGGTTATGGGAAGTCAATGATGTCCTGGGTGGTCTTGATTGGATGCAGTTGTATCTTTGAAAATTTTTATTACTTTTTTCTGTGTTCTGATTTCATGGTCAGCACTCCAGCTCTTAATCTTAGGGGGCAGAACTCAAAGTCCTGGGTCTAAGGTTCTGTTGGTTTGAAGATTTTGGTTCTTCTAGGCTCAGGGTCAACCTTAGGTGAGACTTCTACATGTGTCCCAGGGTGTTTTCTATAAAACATCACACGATAGCTAGAAATGAGACAGTTATTTGGAAAGCAAGCAGTAGGAGAGAAGGCTTAACTCCACTCTGATTGGAATGATTAGGAGGCCTGGGGCATGTGGATGTTCAGGAGAGACAGAGAGCAAAGAATCATGGGGAGATCAGTGACTATGGCTGGCATGGCCAAAGCAAGGATTCTGCCTCCTGTGGAGTCCTGGGGACATGGCTCCTGTTCCTTTGATGATTCCATTCATGGCAAATGAACTTGGGTCCTGAGAGATGCTTCGGAGTTGTAATGGGTTTACATAGGCCTTAGTGGTGCCCAGGAGGAGGCTTGGCCTAGAGCAGGGGCAGGCTCCAGAGAATCAGGTGACCCTAAGCACTTTCAGTTAAGAATGAAAGCTGACTAGGAATATCTTATACAATGTTTTCATTCTAAGGTATTCAAGGGTGCATAAAAAAGCCCTATGATTTTCTCGAATTTGTGTGTATATCTCATGGTCTATGGTTTGGTCCAGATCCAGGCATCCTTCGAATATTTAGTATTCCATTCACAGATGAGGGACATTCACAGGGTGGGTCATTTGCCCAGAGCCACATGGAGAGAGGGACGGAGAAGGGGGCTGTCAGAGCTGTCCCCAGTCTGCCTCCTGGGATGGCCTGAGACCCTCAGCAGCCTCCTGGTGGAGCAGAAGCTGGAGTGAGATTGATGTCTTACAGGTAACAGAGGAGGCACATGCCCTGAAAACAGCACAGCTATTGGCAGAGTAGCCTCAGTCCAGATGCACCAGGCACCATGGCCAGGTCAGCGAGAGCCAGCAGGAGCTGGGAGCCAGGCCTGGTTTGTGCTGCTGCCAGACTGGGACCCTTTTGGTCCTCAGGCAGACCCTAGAGAGGATAGAGATCCTCTCTTCTACAACAGAAGGAGGGAAACTAGCAACATGGTCCATTTTAGGATTCACTAGCCTCTAATCAGAAGTAACATGAAGACCCTCAAGTATCAACAGCAAGCACGTGTTCACTCCATGTACTGACTGTGATCAGAGACAAAACAGGTGGACAACATCATCTGCAAAAAAACATCACATGTCACACACTGAGTATGAGGATCCTCCTTCCTCAGGTCAGAGGAGCAGGAGAGAGAGGAGCCCGGCAGGTCCATGTGCATGAGGTTGGTCCTGAGGCTGCTCCTGCTCAGAGAAGGTTGAGATTCTGAAGTAATATTCAGGGACTGTCATAGGGAGACACATCTCCCTGGTCTTAGTGGCTCAGAGAATAAAGGTGTGTCTTATTAATTTTCTGCAGCCTGAAGGTCCGAAGTCAAGGGGCGGCAGATGACACTTCTGTTGTAGGCTCTCTTCCTAGGGCTCCCTTCCTGTCCTCACAGGCTTCTCCTTGTGGCCTTATAGAAATGGAGAAAGCTCCATGGACAGAGAGCTCCCTGGATGTCTATTCAGAACAATACAGTTCCTGTGGGATCAGCCTCATCTGGATGACCTTGTTTAACTTCCATCCCTTCTTATAGACTACTTCTGCAAACACAACAACAATGATGTTAAGCATCAACATATGAATGGGGGCAGTTTAACTAACACTAAAGAAGTGGCCTTAGTGACTAGATATAGGGGTGCAAAGGCAAGGCTGGGCATTTAGTCTCAGAGAACCAATACAGAGAGGTTTGTCCACACCTCAGCCCCCAGGCAAGTCCTCCACATGCTCCTCTCCACACAGAGTCCCCTATTCAATCCCGGGGATCTTTCTGTAGGTAAGGGACAGTATCACTCTATTAGTTACCTACTATTTCCAAGAGCAAGAGTCTCTTTGCAAATTGTGGTCTCTTCTGACACCTACTGGTTGCTTATTGTTATTGCACCTCACAGGGTCAGAGTTTGGTCCCAAGGAGGCTTCCTAGAGTCCCTTCTCTGTTCCTGATAATGATATTTCTATTGCTACCATCACCAGAAGGATTCTGTACAGAACAGAAAATGACCCCTCCTCTGGTGCAGACACCAACTTGAGAGCACAAGAAAAACAGATAATTTCATATTCAGAAAATAAAATAGTCCTAGGACAGTAGCGGCTGGACACTGTGATCCAGGTGAGATGCCACAGGTGTGAATTTACAAAGGCTCCTGAGGGCTGCAGGGCATATTGTCAGAGGTGGCTGGAACCCTCTTTTCCTGATCTAGACCTGTCCATGCAGCCCCATTCCTACCATCCCAGAAACGTGCCAGAGCAGACTCTAAACCACAGTAGCTATAATAGATGAGGAAGGACAGGCTTGTGCCCAGTGGCTCAGGAGGTGTGTGTTCTGAGCTACAGTTCCATGAAAAACCTTGTGAATTTTTTAGAACAATACTGGCCAACAGAATCTCCTGCTGTGATGAAGAGATCTATGTTTGAGCTGTCCCCTGTGGCAGCCTTTAGCCACACATGGCCTGTGAGATGAAGCATGGGAAAGATCCAAGTGCAAAGGAAATGTTCGTTGTAAAATTTAAATGAATCTAAGTTTATAGAGTCACTGTGCCTAGTGTGCTCCATGTGAGACAGCACAGTTCTAAAAGCAATATCAGCACAATTTCTTCTGCCACCAGGATGCTAACTGACAGGCACACAGTCTGCCCCATGCCATGGCAATAGTAATGGACAGTGACATACTCAGCCTCCAAGCTGCCTCTGTAAGGCAGACATTAAAAATGTGATGTCCTGTCACTCTGTCTTTTTCTGCTGGGATGGTTTCTAAAGATTTTTGTTTCTTCGAATAGCTCATGTTTCCCTGCTCCTTAGTGTGCCTTGCCTTCTTCTGTTGAACTGCAGACTTTGAAATAAACATTCACCTGCCCAGTCTTTGAATTCTCATGTGGAACCACTTCACTGATGATCTGAGGCCTGGGGTCTGTCTGGGTAAAGGCTTTGATCTTTCTTGGGCATGCTGGTGCCTGAGTATGTGCTTCCCCTCCCAATTTCCCCAGAATCCATGGCTATTTAGAAATGAGCTCATTATACTGAGGGTCCTGTGGAAGCTTTTTTAGGGCTAGGTTGCTGTGTGTTTCCTGATCCCTTTTCCTTCATGCAGTGGTCACACAGAGTGGCACCCACCACTGCTGTCCACAGTTTCCTCACCTGAGAACTGAGCCCTGAACTTATCCCTATCTGTGTTTGGAGTCAAGTGATAGAGAGAGCAGTCCACCAGGCAGTCTACAGATGAGGTAGAAAGTCACAAGTAAGTGCTGCTCTGTTCCTCATAGGCCACTGGAGGGATCAGAGAATTGGGCCCTTTGTTCTCTATCTTGCCTCTTCCCTCTGGGATGTGGTAGGGAAAGGTGTACAAAGGTCCAAGTGATTCCTGCTGTAACTCTAGTAGTCTTTTCTTGACAAGATATCATTTTTATGTTTCAGAAGAATTTGGACTGTAATCAGAATTTTTATCAGGTTTTCCCATTTAGTTTTCAGTTTTTTTAATTTATTTTATTTTTATGTTTAAATAGGGAAAAAATTCCCAGAAATCTTTATTTAAATATTGTTATGCTGACCCTGTCATCAATTACAAAACTATTCATTGATGAAACTGATTTAAATTAAAAAAATATTTAATGAGGCCATTCTTTTCAATTTTAAGGATTGAGTTTTCTAACTGCTCTGAAATATTTTTTACATTATACTAACAAATTACTTATTTTAACTTTAGTTGTATTCTTGATAGAATATATTAAATTTTAAGTCTAAACCGTAAGCATAGTATATTTTTCAAAGTAGGATAATTTGTTCATTTAGTTCATTTTTAAAAAATTTCTGTTATACAATATTAAAACATTTGTTCATGGATCACTGTAGTTAGTTGAATACAGTTTGAAGCAGATGAAATGAAGCATCATGGCCCTGCCCTTACCCTGAAATATGGAGCCCTTCCCTCTCAGTCATGTGAGCTCGGCTTCAACTATCATCATTTCTTTAGTCTTTTCTTTATTTTCACCATTTGTGTCCATATAGGATACAGGTTTTACTATCTCTAGATCTAGATGTTTAAAAAGCTGGAACCCATCCATGATATTCAGTTTACAAAATGAACTTCCAGTTTCACTTAGGATTTAGTAGGCCTCAGCAGGTTATCAGAATCACTTCACTAAGTACAGAAGAAAATAACTATAAAATAACCACTTTACACTCAAGCTTGTCACATTTAGAAGCCTTGGAAGAAATGAAAAGGAGACCTACAACTTCTGAGACAACTCCCCTAAAAGGCCCAAAACATCATTTTTTTTGTGTTTCCCCTATAACATCTTGAGTGTCCCCAGCACACTGTCATGGCTCTGGCAGAAGACCCTTCACCCTCCCTTCTGCTCCTGCCCTGCCCCTCTGACGAGGTCTTAAAAAAAATCTTGAGCTCTAAGTTAGGTACATGGTCCAGAGTCCTTGACTATGCTCTGTGCCCCTAAGATCCCAGGATCTTTCTCTTCAACAGACAGAATCTGCAGTGCTTCTCCCCTGACAAGCAGCATATGTGGCAGCTGGGCCACCCAGCAGGGAGGTTTGTGGGGTTTTATACCTTTTTTTAAAATTAATTTTTATAGCTTTCACAAAGCAATAACACCAGCCTCCTCAGCCTCCACTCTCCTGAAGTCCAGCATGAAATCTGTCCCTGACCCTCTGCTACTAAAGTTGCCTGAGACTCAGAGACAATCAGAAGCCCAAAAGATCAGAAGCTACATAGACTCTCCTTCCTTCTGCAAGAATCAATGTATCCATCTGACTGTGAAAGGCTCTGTGTGGATCTGCAGGAGGTCGATGGGTGAGAGGCAGGAGGGAGGAGCCTGGGTCATCACAGTAGCACCTGTAGGTCCTCAAATGAGAGAGAAATGAAAGGTTATGCTACCATTATGAGCCATGTTCATGATTTCTCTCCCAACCTTAAACTCAGGCTACTGTGAGGTGTGTGTGTGTGTGTGTGTGTGTGTGTGTGTGTGTGTGTTTGTGTGTGTGTGTATGTATGTGTGTGTGGCAGTGTAGGGGACTAAAATTGGTTCATGTTCAAAAAATACCCACATTCTATTGGAATATAGAATTGCCAGGTCAGTGTCTCCCAAACTCACCAGCGGAAACCTCTCTTTATATCTCCCAGTATCCACTGTTACCAAGATTGTTTACCTTCATAAATCTTCTTCAATTTTATCCATCACAACCCTACATGTCCATCCTGGAGTGAAAACTCACATTTTTAGCACAAAGAAAGAGCAAACATGGGGGGCAGTGGGGCCCCAGATTTCACCCTCCTCCCCTTCTCCTTTCTCATACCCTCTCTCCTCACCAAGGATCCAGGGGATCAGCAGCCCCAGGAGCTGAGAAAGGAGCTTAACATTTTTTTTTTTGGGGGGGGTTACAGGTATCAGGATTGAACTCAGGGGCACTTGATCACTGAGCCACATCCCAGGACTGTTTTGTGTTTTATTTAGAGACAGGGTCTCAATGAGCTGCTTAGCACCTTGTTGTTGCTGAGTTTGACTTTGAACTCGTGATTCTCCTGACTCAGCCTCGTGAGCTGCTGGCACCACCGGTCTGCACCACTGTACCAGACCAGGAAGCCTCATTTTATGAAGTTGAGATAAGGAGTCCTGGTCAGTCAAGGCCAGATTTAGCTGAGCTCTTATCTCAGACTTCATCTCAGATGCCACAGTGTGCAGGACACCAAGAGGACATGGGTTCTGTCCTTCGAACAAAGTCATTTAAAATATCTTGTAGGTTTGGAGGAAAACCAGTGAGAAAAAGTCCATGCTGCTGCCTGCAGTAGAGGGTGAGATCTCACTGTGGACGTTTAAATCCATGTGGAAGACATGTTGAGATGAAGGGATCCCTTAAAAAGACTCAGGTAACTTACACTGTTTTGCAGGAACTCTTTGTTTTTCCATTTCCCTTACCTGACATGTGGGGGACTAGGAGGCTTTCATATTTCAGTGGTTTTCATATTTTAGAATCTTTGAGTCAACTTAACCATCTGAGCATCCAATCCCCAATTCCAAACCTCCCTGGAACCATCCAATGTCTCATATTGTGGAACACTTTGGATTCTGGATGTTAGGAGAGGTGGTGCTCAGCTTGTCCTAGAGTAGAATGACACAGACTGAAAATCACAGGGGGTGCCCTATAAGGAAGGTGTGACTGTGTGTGTGCATGTGTGTGAGTGTGTGGGTGTCTGTGTGTGTGTCAGTATGTGAAGTATGTGTTTCTGTGAGTATGTGTCTGTGTCAGTGTGTGTCTGTGAGTGTGTGTTTGTTTGTGTGTGTCTATGGGTGTGAATATGTGTGTGTCTGTTTGTGTGACTGTGTGTGTGAGTCTGAGTGTATATGTATGTTTGTGTGAGTGTGTGTGTTTCTCTGTGTGTGAATGTGTGTGTGTGTCTCTGTGGGTCTATGTGAGTGTGTCTGTGTATGTGAGTATGTGTTATTATGTGTAGTATGTGTGTCTATGAGTGTGAGTGTATGTGTCTGTATGTGAGTGTGTGTGTGTCTGTGAATGTGTGTATGTCTGCCTGTGTAAGTGTGTGTGTCTCTGTGAGTGTGTGTGAGTGTGACTGTGTGTGAGTGTGTGTCTGTGTGTGAGTGTGTGTGTCTGTGGGTATGTGTTTGTCTGTGTGTGTCTCTGTGAGTGTGTGTGAGTATGACTGTGTGTGAGTGTGTGTGTATTTGTGTGTGTGTATGTGTGTGTGTATTTATCTGTGTGTGCGTATGTGCATATGTCAGTGTGTTTGTGTCTGTGTCTTTGTGTGTCTCTGTGTGAGTGTGTGCAAGTGTGTCTGTGCCTGTGTGAGTCTGTGTGTGTGTGTGTGTGCCCCAGGAGTGGTGATCAACACCTAAGGGTCCCATCCCCAGGAGGCCTGCTCTCACCTGATGAGCAGGGGCTGCTCTTTCACTGCTGGGCTCCCCTAATTCCACCTGTCTGAGATCAACGCAAGAGGATCCTGAGGTGAGGGCCTCAGAGACCACCCCTGGCTGGTGTTGTGCAGCTGGGAAGAGAGCAAGTGGGCAGAGCAGCTTGGAGCTTCACAGACACACCTGCATCACATGTGGCTATGTCTCCTGACCTCGGCACAAACAAACCCAGGGGGTGAGGGTGTTGGGGCTGCAAGTAGCCTGAACCTGCTACTCCTGGCTTCTGATCCTGGTCCATGGCCATGATCAGACCTTGGCTTAAGCGCCCAGGATGGCTTCTGTCATATCCAGGTGACACTATGACATCACAGTGAGGAAGGAAGGGAATGGATCCCATGATTCTCAGCCTCAGGCTGACCAAGAGGCTGTGGCTGGAGGTCACATCTCCCTGTCTCTGTGCAGGTCACATTTCCTGTGCCCCATGACACTGCCTGGATCTATGCTGGCCACCTCCTGCATCACCTGAAACTTCATGCTGACACCTGTTAAACTGTCCTACCAGCTTTCACCAGTGGCAATGTCATCAGAAGAACGATTCCTGAAGCTCTTCCAGAATTGACACATTTTCCAGTCACTTTCTTAAAATGTGGAGATAGATTTCTATTAGCCATAGATCACCAGGATCTATAGTCCTTGCCTCAAAAATGGAACCCTTTCTTCATAATTAGTCCCTTGTACTATGGGATCTGATGACCTTGTATTCATCATTTCACTCAGTTTAATGGAAGAGTGAACATGACAATCCTTTGGGTCAAGAACTTTAACCAGAAGACCAAAGTGAGTAGATACAAGTTTCCAAGGTGCTCCATGGGCACAATAGAGAGGGTGGGGATGGCCCTGCGATTTTGAAGAGCTAATATTCTATGTCTGAGAGAAACAGAACTACAAAGGGTCAGTGCCTCTGAGCCTTCTCCATACCAGGCAGGACAGGGAATCAACTCCATGGGGCTCAGGACCAGTATAGCTTGATTTGTGTGGGTTTGTCTTCTGTTAACACCACTGCACCTGCATTTATAATAATATCATGGTCAAGTGCACTAGGTTGATTATTTTTCTGTAAATGAGTTGCTTCGTTGAATGGTGTATTATATAAGAATTATAACACCATGAAAACTCTCAGGAGCTCTCCACATGTTTCTGGCTGACACAGGACTGAAAGCAAAGGCACAAACAATAACCTCCCCAGCTTTCCAGTGATGGCCAGGTCAACTGTGGTAAGATGGATGTCGGGTGTCAGTCGGGTCTCATGGTGTGGATAGAATAATGGGGGTCAACAGTGTCCAGCCCTCTTGGTGAGTTGGATGCCTTCAAGTGCCAGTGGTCACATGAACTGGGTGAAAAGAGACTGATACTGTAGGAGTCCAAGGAGGGACCTCCATGACTTTGGTTCATGAGCCTAAATGGGGGAGTAGATGGCTATGTAGAATCTTTGTTTGTTCTTGCTAATTATTGGCAGTCCCTGCTCAATAATGACCTTTAAATGATCATTTATTTGGCAAGTACTTATTTTAAATTCTGACCCATTTTTAAATATCTGGCCATACTTGTTCCAAAGGGAATTGTTCCTAATGCACCCACTTTGTTTCTTCCAAGGCATGGTAATCAGTCAAAACAGGTTGTCAACAGCATTGCCTTGCCCATCTCTGTTTGGATCTCAGTCCACGAGGACACAAACCTCAGAAGGAGAGAGACCATGGTGCATTCCCAGTCCAGGTCTCCAGGTCTCTTAGCCCAAGAGAGGACAGTAGGTACAATTCCAGGTCCACAGGCCAAAAAAACTCTGGGTTGATATCCATGCAACCTAGCAAGGACCTAAAAACTTAGAGAGATCCTGTATCAAATAAATAGATAGATATATAGATATAAATACAAATATGACCATGAATGTAGCTGAGTGGTAGTGCATGTCTGGATATACCAAGTTTGAATAAAATATTGAAAAAAATAAAAAGAAAAGGAAAGAGTTATCTATGCTGTAATTAAAACCCCTAGAGAAGTTTGTGTGCACAGCACTCAGGGTGAGAAGCCAGTCTTAACATCATCATCCTATGAGTGCCAGGCAGGCGTCACCCAGCCAGGTGAAACTACAGGGATGGAAAATCATGAAGGTCTGCAGCAGAGAGGGGGGTGAGGAGCAGCTGGAGCTCAGGCAGTGTGAGGGCAGGACCTGCACTGTGCCAGACCACACTGTTGGACACACGTCTCTGTCCACTTGTCTAGTTCCACAGAATGCACAAAGTTACCCTGGTGTTATCTGTAGACTTGTGGAGAGGTGGATGAATTGTAACAAAAGCAACAGAGTCTGGGGGGGTGGAGGGGCTGTGGGAGCAGGGGGGACACAGGAGAAGTCTGTACCTCACCCAGTGTTGCTGGCAAATTAAACTACACTGAAGTCTTAATATATTCCCGTGTGGAATACATGAAGAGGCCTGTCTTTGCTGCACGACACCAACTATTGCCATTAGAGTCCCTTGAAGTCTAAATTCTATCCTGTAACATATCATTGAGGCTATTATTATGGTCATCTGCTGGGACCAAGATTAAGGAAAGAGGGTGCAGAGGAAACTTATGGACCCTTCCACAAACCCTCCCTATGCCCCTGAGACCCTGATGCCTCTGAGCAGTGCCCTCAGCAGGTGGAGGCAGCAGGAGGAGCAGCTGGGGCAGCCCAGCCTCACACTTCTGCTCCTGGGAGGTTTTTGTCATGGACTATATCACTGTGGGAGGGTAACTGCTATCTTGTTGACAATAATAAGTGGCAAAATCTTCAGGCTCCAGGCTGCTGATGGTGAGAGTAAAATCTGTCCCAGATCCACTGCCACTGAACCTCGAGGGGATCCCAGGTTGCAAACTGGTTGAAAGATAGATGAGGAGCTTAGGAGCTTGCCCTGGTTTCTGCTAGTACCAGTTTAAATTACTGCCAATACCCTGACTGGCCCTGCAGGTGAGGGTGACTCTGTCTCCATGAGACACAGGCAAGGAGGATGGAGACTGAGTCATCGTGATGTCACATCTGACACCTGCCATTGGAAACATAAAAGGAAATATCCTTGTAAGTAGGGATGTTGCAAGAGGACTTTCCTAAGTAGCCAGGCAGCACTGACCACACTGTGATTAGTAAATCCCCAGTGCTGTTCTTCCTTACCTGGGAGGCAGAGCAGCAGGAGACCCAGGAGCTGAGCAGGGGCCCTCATGGCCATGCTGTGCCCTGACTGGGACTGACTCCTGCACAGCGTGTGAGCAGACTCTTAAGAAGTTCTCAGGGCAGTGGACTGTGCTGTGGGCACATGCAAATCAGCAGTGCTGGGCAGGCTGGGCACAGCTGCAGGGCAGGCTGCTACTGGTCAATCAACACAGGCTCAGTGTGTCTAGCTGTTCCAGTTCAGACCAGGGCAGCTCAGATTTGCTTGGGGGAACATGGTTCTCTGGGGACACAGGACACAGTCAGCGCCCTGAGCTGTGAGGGTCAGCAAAAGACTCACCAGAGCCTCATCTCAGGCTGAGTCCAATTTTCTTAGAAATGAACGAAAGGAATATTATATGTCACATATATAATATTTAGGGGATAAATTATGTGGATATACCTGTGTTTACTCTGCATCTCTATTATATGTCTGCACAAAGATATGCCATGACTTTTGGTTTAATGTGTGATTTTATTTTTTTTTCTTTTTTCTTTGTTACTTTGTCAGTTCTGGTAATCTACACAGAGTCTCAGCAATGAGCTACACACAAATTGGTTTCATTTTATTTATGTTCAGTGATTCTATGATTTTTCTGGGGTGCTCTTGAACCTGTAATCCTCCTCCCTCAGTCACAAGGTGTCCGGGACAATAGCTGTATGCCACCCTGCCCATGGGACTCTAAGTGCAGACACCCTGAGCCTGGGAAGGTAAAGCTAGCATCTCTTGCCTAAACCCACAGCTGCCTCTCTACTCTCAAGACTGAGCATGAGCACCATGGAGTTCAGGACCTGCACAGCGTCACCCTGCTACCTGGAACAGTGACCTTCTCATTGCTCAGGACACTGGGTGACCCCCGGGGCTATGGTTACAGATAGGAGCAGATGTGATACAGATGATCAGTTGTTCTTGACCCCAAGGGGACAGAAGTTCTGTGTCCAGAGTTGTGCAAGGGCAGCTCCTCCTGCTGGCTTCCCCCACACAGGGCAGAAGAGCTGGCTCAGTTTCTGCTTGGCCACAGGACAAACCCATCCACAGTGGCTGCTGGCCACCCCTCAGACTGCACAAACAGAGGTGACTCTGGCAGGTCACAGCTGACATGATGCAGGGACTCTGCTCTCAGTGGACCATGGCAAACCTACATACAGCCCTGAACATCTGCTAGTCTCATTTCTACTCTCTAAAGAATTAACTTTGACTCTCCTATGAGAATCCAAGGGGTGGAGTCAGAGGCAGGCCAAAGGCTAGGGTGTGCAGGAGAACAGGGTTGTGACCCACATGAGGACAGCCATGTGGGAAGTGAGGTGTGACCAGTGTGAACTCAGAGTAGGAGGGGACAAGACATAGAAGACCCAGGCAGAAGGGAAGAGGAGAGACACTGGAGGAGCCCAGGATCCAGAGAGAAGGCATGGGTGGTGGAGGGAATGGTGTGACTTCACATCTTTCCCCAATCTTCTCTCCTGAGGGTCCTCAGACTGTCAGCATCCCTGTGCACAAGCAGCATCTGAGTGGAGGTTTTTCCCCTAGTGGGGGCAGGAAGAAGTTCATATTCCTTGAAAGAAGTGCAGCTGCTGGTTTCCAGAATGACCTGTGTCCCTGCCCCACAGCCCTCCCAGGCAGGCAGGATGTGCAGAGGGCAGCAGGAGGCAGCAGGAGCTCAGCAGCCACGCCTGGTCCTGATGGTGCCAGGCTGGAACCTGCTAATACTCTTGCTGAGTCAGTAAGGGATTGTCTCCTGGGACACAGAAAGAAAGACTAACATGAGTGAGACCCTGTGTTTTCTCACTTTACCAGAAGTGAGTCCTCTCTCCACATTTCTGATGAACAGTGAGAGGAACATCTCTGGACAAAAGCAGGAGGAATTGCCCTGGGGTTTCAGGAGGCAGTAGGTTATGTCAGGGTGCAGGATGGTTGGGAAGGATTTTACTGACATCTGGCAATCAGGAGGGCAGCACAGTACCGTAGTGTCTGTTTTGCAGAGGAAAAGGTGGCCCTTCCATAAATGTCCTCTTGGGCCTGAGCCCTCAGCAAGGAGAAACAAAGCGTCTCTGTGGACATCCTAGCCATGCACTGGATGGACTTTGCACACAAGTGTCCATGCTTTGGCTCAGGCCTGCCTGGCCTCCTCCAAGGCTCTGCAATGTCCCCCCAGAGTCCAGCCTGGTGTCCAGCATCCCCTGGGCTCTGCAGCTGGAGGCTGCCCTCCCTTGGGGCTGGTGCTTGGACTGCTACACCTGCAGGGCATGGTGAGGGTCTTGCTCAGGAGAGTGGGCGGCAGCTCCAGTACACACTCAGGGGACTGTGCAGGTGACATGCATACAAGCTTTGATGTATGTGTGTTCACACTTGTGCACAGGTGTAGAAGTGCAATCTGAAGATGAGCTATAGCCACCTTTGATATTTTTTTTTCTTTGTGAAATACAGTTAGATGAAAAATTGAAATCTTCAACTTGGAGTAAGCTAACAGTGTAAAATAGGTTCCTTCCATATATAAGGCATTGTTGTCCTGGATTAAAACCTTTTTCTCTTTTTTTCTAAATGACATGTTGGGTAATTGAATAAACCCAATTTTAATGAGAATCTAACAAACATTTCTGTACAACCTTTTGCTGGAATATACAAGTCAGATTAATTTGACAGGGGCTGGGGGTTAAGGAAGCAGTTTCTCCATGCTCACCTACCCACACACTCAGAGGCTGAGGCAGACGTAATCCCTAGAGCCTGGGCTACTGTTCAAGATGTTGACACATCTTGGTGTCAACCACATGGTGCTAGTTCTGCAGGAATGCAGGATGATAGAGTTAAGGGTTCGTAGATGCTGCCACTCAGATTTCACAGGGATTCCTGGGTGGCCAGACAAAGTGCCCCAGTGTTGGAGTCCCTGAAGGATTGCCCCTGAGAGGGGGCACTGCATGGAACAGAGGAAGGAGGCAGACACTGCAGTGGCGATTTCAAAAACTGAGAAAATCCAGTAGCACAGACCGTGTGCTGAGGAGAGCTGCAGGGATAGAAATGGACAAAGTATGTTTCACACTGTCAGATGGGCATGATCTTTTGGGGATAGGAACATAATTTTTGATATGAAATTCAGATGTCCCTCAAAACTCATGTGTGAGACAATGCAAGGCTATCTAGAGGTAAATAATTGCATTTTGAGAGTCTTCGCCTGTTCTAATCAGTGCTTTAATCACCCAATTTAAATAAGCTTGGTGGTTACTCCAGGCAGTCAGGGTGTGGACAGAGAAGGCCGCTTTGGGGGCATGGCTCTGAGTGATATATTTTGCCCCTCATCTGTAGTGTCCTTCTCTTGGTCCCTGGTGCCACTTCCTAAACCATACTCCTCCACCTCACCCTTCCACCAGGAAGTTCTGTCTCACCAGAGGCCCAGGGTAGTGTTGAAGGCTGTCTATTGATTGAGAATCTGAACAGAGAGCCCCCAAATAAACCTATCCTCCTCTGATTGTTCTTGCCACGTCATGTGGTAACAGCAGTGAAAAGGGGGACAAAAAGGACTTCTGACTTTGTTAGGGTGGAAGCTGGTCGAGTTTGGGGGAAGCCATGGTTGAAGGAAACCTGAGAGAGAAGCCTGGGCTGGGGTGAGTGGGGCACATAAATTGTGGACATGGCCCATAGGAAGGGGTCTCAGGACCTGAGTTATTTGAATAAGGTTTGAGGCTCAGACTGGACAATACTCACAGAAGAGTTAAACCTTTTTACATTTTCTTTCTTTCTTTCTTTCTTTCTTTCTTTCTTTCTTTCTTTCTTTCTTTCTTTCTTTCTTTCCTCCTCCTCCTTCTCCTCCTCCTCCCCTCCTCTTCCTCCTCCTCCTCTTCTCCTCCTCCTCCTCCTCCTCCCCCTCCTCCTCCTCCTCCTCCTCCTCAAGGAAACACAAGTTGGGGCCCAGAGCTTCAGAGCTTCACTTCAGATCATGGATCCTTGAATGCTTTCCTCTACTCCCACAGTGAGGCCCACAGCAGAAGGGCATGGAGGAGAGAAGCTGCTCACCTCCTGGTGCCTAGGAAGCAGAGTGAGAAATTGAGGTGCCTTGAGGACAAGATAGAATTCTCAAGAACCTGTCCCCAGTACCCTTTCTCCAGGAATTCCCAGAATGCCTGGTCACCACCCAGTTAGTCCATTGAATTATAAATCCACTGAATGGATTAATTGCAATTTTCATGCCCTCATCCTTCCACCTCTGAATGTCCCTGCAGTAATGGGAGCTTTCAGGTGATGACACCTCACATCCACACAATAACATTCTGCACCTGGACCCCTGAAACTCAAGGTGTGACTCAATAGACAAAATGCATGGAGTCCACCTGCAAGAGTCCCCATAGTCTTAACAATTCCAGCTGGTCCAAAAATCCAAGCCAAACTCTTATGATCCCAATGCTGTGTGAAGGAGAAAAAGAAACGAAAAGAAAAAGAAAACTTTGGCCAATTTGATTTTTTTTTTTTTGTCAATAGGGATTGAACCCAGGGGCACTTAAACATTGAGCCAATCCCCACCAGTTTTATTTTTTATTTTTTTATTTTGAGACAATATCTTGCTAAATTGCTAGATCTTCACTAGGTTGCTGAGGCAGGTATTGATCTTGCAATCCTCCTGCCACAGGCTCCTAAGTTGCTGGACTTCACAGGTGCAACACCACAGCCTGTCCATTTTTCTTTTCTGAATATCATCATCGATATGGATCTGATTAAATATACTTTTTCTCTTTGTTCCTTTAATCACTAAGTCATTCAGCCCACCATCCTGAGGAGCTGGGAACCCAGAGTCTGTCCCTCTTGGAGCTCTAAGGACACTGTGGTTGGGAGCAATGTGAGTCTCATCTGTAGGCCTTCAAAGCTTCAACCCTGGCCTTAGGGGCCTGCAGGTGTTGCACTTCTTCCTAGCTGGGTGAGGAGCACCATGATCCTGTCACCCTGATGCCCATCAAGGACAAGACCAAATTCCAGTGACCTAATCCTCATTCCTATTCCTTCACTACGAGGACCCTCTTTCAAGTGCAGTTCCCCAGTGAGGCATCTGCTCAGACCCACACACCTGCTGCTTCTCCCTGAGTGCTCACTCTGAGTCTTTACTGGGTACCCATGGCCCTAAGGACATGGAGTCTGCTGGAACAATGGGCAGTGGGAGGAAGTGATGTGATTCCTCAATGGAAAGTGTGAGTCTGACAAGGGGTGGTGAAGTGGTGACAGCAATAACCCCAGGTCAGTCTAGGCTCATGATTTCCAGGGACAACATGGAGGGCTATTTGCCATCCCTACTGTGCTTTGACGGCCTCTTTTGGCCAAGTGTGGAGATGCTGTCTGAGAATTTTTCTGTTGGCAGTGCCATTTTAGAGTAATACACACTTTCTTGCACATGTGAAACACATTTTGCTATTGTGCTTGTTTAGACAAAACAGTCACAAGTGATTTTCAAACTAGGCAGGATTATGGTTATATTAGAAATGATACATAATTTCTTTTTAAATGTTAGCTGTCCAGGGGTTGGGATCCTGGAACTCCAAAGCCTAAGAATATTAGGATTCTCAACACTCTAGGTAGCAATGCACGATGCTTGGGGTTTGAGCAAGTCAGTTTCTCTTTGGTTGAGGGACACATTTGTTGACCTCTTCCAGTCATGATCTGTGAGGTGTGATGAATGGAAATTGTGTGATGTCATCAATTTAATTAAAAGGACTAGAGGAGGAAGCGGGAAGATGAGGAAAGTCATCAGCTAACAGCTACTGGACAAAACCAGCAAAAGTATCTTCCACATTCTTCAATGTTTTCTTAAACCATGAACAAAAACCTAGGTGGACATTACCTGCCCACTGTGTCTCACTCACCAAGAACCTTTCTGAATGGCAACCCCACACAACCCATAACCACAAAAAAATTCTCCTGAGGGCCATCATTCCCCAGAACTTTCCCTCCTGTGTAGCATAACCCCCTTTTGTTCATAGTATATGTGGTTTGAGGGCCAAAAATTCATGCTTTCTTTCCACACATTTCCATTACATCAACAGCATGCCCACTGGACATGTTTTCTGTTGCAATCAATCCTTGCAACTGGTCACTGCAGAAGCTTCTCCCCAGACCTGGTGCTGCTCAAAGAAACAACTGTTAAGCCTCAATGGCCTCCTTCAACAAAACCACCCAAGGACCTTCAGAGCTTGGCTGCCTCTGAGCAGTGCCCTCAGCAGGTGGAGGCAGCAGGAGGAGCAGCTGGGGCAGCCCAGCCTCACATTTCTGCTCCCTGGTAGGTTTTTGTCATGGCCTATATCACTGTGGGAGGGAAACTGTTATACTGTAGACAGCAATAAGTGGTAACATCATCAGGCTCCAGGTCACTGATGGTGAGAGTGAAATCTGTTCCATATCCACTGCCACTGAACCTCAGGGAGACCCCAGATTGCAAATTGTTGCAGCATTGATCAGTAGCTTAGGAGCTTGCTCTTGTTTCTGCTGATACCAGGCTACATTGTTGTAAATAGTCTCACTTGCCTGGCAAGTAATGGTGACTCTGTCTCCTTGAGATACAGACAGAGTGGATATAGACTGGGTCATCTGGATGTCACATCTTATACCTGACATTGGAAACAAACACAAATATACACACATTTATTAATGTCACAAGAGACTTTTCTGGAAGGCTGAGACCTTGTGCAATGTTTTCTCCCCTTACCTGGGAGGCAGAGCAGCAGGAGTCCCAGGAGCTGAGAAGGGGCCCTCATGGCCATGCTGTGTCCTGACAGGGACTGACTCCTACACAGGATGCGAGCAGCCTCTTGAGAAGTCCTCAGGGCAGTGGGGCTGTGCTGTGGGAACATGCAAATCAGCAGGCCTGGGCAGGCTGTGCAGGAATGAGCCTAGCTCCAGATCTGGTTTCTCTCAGTCCCTCAACACTGACCAAGTGTCCCCATGTGTTCCAGGTCAGACCAGGGCTGCTCAGATTTGCCTTTTAGAGAGTCTGTTTCTCTCTGGTGATATTTTGTTACTAAGGATTTTTTAGGACAACTATCGCATGTTGATGAAGACTTAAGGTCTGGATTGAGCAAATTATTTCATACCTAATATGAGGATTATGTAGGAGAAGGTTCTTGTAGAGAATATGTAGTGAAGTGTTACAGAGGAGAACATCAGGCCATTAATATGCTCTCACATGTTCCTGGTGTGAGGATACCTTGGGTTTCATTTGAAATTGTGAGCATGTGAAATAATTTTTAAAATAATTAAAAAAAACCACATTAGAAGAACTTGGCTTTATTCAAAAGCATTTGGATCGGCTCTAGAGCAGAACTACATTTATATTGGGCAAGGTCCCGCAGAAGCACAAAGATAATACCAAGTTTACTTGGTGAGTGTGCCACATGGAGATCCCCCTGGACGTCTTTCATACCAGGGATTCAGTGGTCCTGGTTTGGTTTGGGGACTCCCATATCAGCCCCCTTTGCTGCCACTTCATCACATTCCCATGGCCCATCAGCATGGTGGCTGACTAGTGGCATCAACCTGATGACTTCGCAATCCTCTGCTTCTTCCTCCAGCTCCGGCAGTTGCCTTAGCACAGCCTGAGCCCTGGAGGAGTCCAGCTCACAAGAAAGTAGACAGAGCACATGGCCTGGGCCTGCTGTGAGCTGCATCCCTTCCGCTGGCACCTGCAGTGGCTCTAAGCTTTATGTGGCCCCAGCCACTCCAGGGAGGAATGCAGAGTAAATCCCTCCACATTCTCTCCTCACAAAGTTCAAGATTGTGCTTGTGCTGCCTGTTCCTTTACCCTCTTGTGTCTCATCTCTGAGCTGGTGGCAGATGCCCTCTAATCCCTGCTCCCATCCTGCAGTGGAAGAGGCTCTCCTGTTCTTACCACACACATCAGGACAGAGCAGGTGCTCAGTGAATCAGAACTCAAGATGGCACTGACTGCAGACTCTGGTTTCTGGTGAGCATCTTGGTTTACCATGGTGGGAATGGGGCTCTACATTTACACACAGAGCAGACTCAGGCCCTGGACTACATGGGAGAGGCTGGAGCAGGGGCTCACACAGGGCTAGCTCAGGCTGGCACTGCCTGAGAGCTGGGCTGTGGCCTGGGTATGGGAGAAAGCAGCTCTCCTGGGCAGTGGGGCTTAGGGCCTGGGGAAGCAGAGCCCTGAGCATTAGCTGCCAGTCAGGGGAGCCACAGGAGACATCCCTCCACAGCTCTAGGTGCTGAGCAGAGCTCTGAGCCCACAGCCGAGGTGAGAGTCCAAGACAAGGAGCTCAGCCCTGGGCCTGGCTCTGTGGGGCTGCTGAGCTCAGCACATGCTCCATGGTCCTAGGGACTGACACCAAGAAGAAGGTGAACAAACCTTCTGTCTTAAAGTCTCACCAGAGCATGAGTCCATGATGGTTAGAAAGATAAGGAGCAAGTGTCATACACATGGATAAACTGTTTGCATGTAAGATATAATTACTAAATCAACATATTATTGACTTATATTTTTATTTGGAATTCCTAGCATCAAGTAAAATGCATATTATGGTAACTGTAGATAATAACAGCATAACCAGTTTTAAAAAATATAGATGACACATGCTGGTGTTGTGGCTCAGTGGTAGAGTGTTTACTAAGCATGTGTGAGCACTGGGTTTGATTTTCACTATCATATAAAAATAAAATAAAGGTATTGTGTCCACCTACAACTAAAAATATCAATGAAAAAATGCAGATAATAAGCCAAGTGCAGTGGTGTACACCTGTAATCATAGCAACATGTAAGCCTGAGACAGGAGGATCAGAAGTTCAAGATCTGCCTCCTCAATTTAGCAAAGCCCTGTCTCAAAATAAAAAGAAAATAAATAGATAGATAAATAAATAAATAAATAAATAAATAAAAAGGGCTACAGATGTTGCTCTGTAGTTAAGCATCCCTGGGTTCAATACTCAGTACCAAATATATATATATATATATATATATATATATACAGATAATAGAGTATATTAAAAGGTTAAATTTTAGTATTTTAATATACACAAAAAAGGGATAAACACGAGTAGTGCCCTAACAGGACATAGTTCATTATATAGAAAAAGGACTGTATCAATAGTTCACAAAGAGCACCTCAAATCAATAATAAAAATTTTTTAAAAAATCAAAGATAAGGGGTCATGACCTGGAATTCACAAATCACAGGAGAAAAAATATTAAATAAATATATGAAAACCCATTATAAATTATAAAAATAACAAATAAGATATAATGTTATTTTTGACATGAATTTGAGGGCAGATTTTTAAGAAGAATCTGGCATGAACCAGTGTTAGGGAGAGTGACGCCCTGCTGGTGGTGACAGTTGTTCCTGGTGGAATGGCGTTTGTCTTGCATGGTCTGCTGATGGCACTCAAATGGAAATTTTTCTGGATCCAGGGGTTATTTGCACACAAACTCACCCTCCAAAGGTGTTCAGGGCTGAGACCTGTACACTCAATACTGACCACTGTGGCATGTTTGAGTGGTTGAATAGCTGGGAGCAATCCAAATATCCCCTTAGATGACAGACCCTGGGCTGGGTATGCTGCTCCGAGGTGGAGTCCCTGTCCTGCAGACAGGGGCCTGGGTTCAGCCCACACAGAGGGTGAAGAGAGTGGGATCCCCATCTCCTTCATGTTTGCCTTTCCTGGAACTCCAGCCTTACTGGTGAGGATCTCTGTTCCTGCCCATCTTCCAGGACCTGGAACAACTCTGCAGGGCCGTGGGCTTGAAGCACTTGAGTGAAGGCCTGTTCACCAGAGTCCAGGCTAAGAGCTGCTGTTCCCATGTCTGGAGTAGCTGTTCCTCCTCAGATGGGATCCCTCTCTAGCAGTGTTGTCTCTTGTGGGGGCTCCAGGTGCACTAAGGCCACCTGGGCCCCTATGGAGTGATCAGTGACCACACATAGCTTAGCACCCTGGGGACAGCCTGAGGACAGTACTGACATTGCTGCCTCTCCTCCCCTCCCCCTCCTTTCCCCTCCTCCATGTGATGTCCTCAGTGTCTGTTCCACACGACAGTGGAGCCTGCAGTGGGATTTGTCCCCTCGTGGTGATTCATGAGGACAACTCACCCACTGCACACATGGCTGCACGGTCTTCAGAGCTGTGGCCCTGTCCTCTTTCTCATCCAGGCTCACTGCTGACCCTTAGTTCTGACCCCACACCATGAGTCCTCAGAGGAGGGTCATTCTTCTCAGGTTGTGATAATCACAGGTTATAAAGCAAAATAGAAAACATTCAGGAACTTTCTTGGGAGGAGACTTAGTCCACTGTGCACAGATGCCCAGCAGCCATGAGCCTGGGCACTGGGCAGAGATCCCAAGCCTGAGGGCTTCACATGGAAAGAGATCTCTGCTGCTTTCCCAGGGCCTCTGAGGACAGGACCCTAGGCTGGGTTCTTTGTGGGTTTTATTTGCCACCTAGTGGCAGAGTTGAAAAGGCATAGCAACTTGGTAATTTGGGGGTGTGGAAATCCCAGATTCATGAAACTGATCCTCCTCCATCCATCACTAGGGCAGATTCTGAAGGAAACTCAAAATGATCCCTCTCCTTAGTAAGTTGTTCAACTAGTTGAGTACAGAAGACCAACACTGCCCCAGGGATTCAGACAATATTCTGGCCTTGAGGGAGCTGGCGTCTATTTGTGTAACTCAAGATATGCAAAAGCTAGGGTTTTGCCAGAGAAGAGAAGGGGCCTGCGAGACCCTGAGGGGTCACTTTTAAAGGTAAGGGAGCGTGAGGGCTCCTGATCTAGAGAAGCCAACCCAGCCTCATGCTTTCCATGCAAAACTCTTCCAGAGTTGCTGAGGGTCTCGCAGGGCTCCCAGGAAGAACTTCCATGCCCAGCAGTTGGGCCAGGGCAGCTGAGGCAGCTGAAGAGCAGTCCAGAGTGTCCCAGAGATGTCCAGGCTCCAGTCACCACTGCCACAATTGGCCCTTCCTCCCAGCCTCCGCAGGGTGCTGAGGAAGGGAAGGGACCTGCCCTTGCAGCCCCAGCATGCCCGGCTTCCCACACTGCATCTTTCCTTAAAGGAGTCCCAGATCACCACATGCACACAGGACACTTTACACCCTCTCGGGGAGCAAGTGAGATGACCTTTTATCTAAAACCCTAAACTTGTACAGGAGCAGGAGGATGGTGGTGGTGGGGCCCTAGAGATCAGGTGAGTCAGGAGCTCAGTTCCTGGCTTGAGTCTTGGCTCTGCACAGCAGGGGCTCAGCACAGGAGATGACAAGTGCTATGCCCATGAAAAATGGAAAAATTGGCTTGGGGACATATCAGGAATTGACAGACCACACCAATGTCACCATTAAAGATGTAAAAATTAAATTTCCTTTGAAAAGAGACCATGACGCACCCTGCTTGCATGGGGGCTCCTAGGAACTAGTTTCCTGTGCTCAGCCAACCAGGCTCAAAGGAAGGTATATCTATGGTCCCAGAAAGCTTGTTGACAGCTCAAGATGGTGGCAGACATGGGCCTTACACACATGGAGCTGGTTCTGCAGTAATGCAGGATGCAGGAGACAGGGGTCATGAGGTTCCACTGAGATTTCAAAGGAGGCCCTAAAATCCAGGCAGGGTGCATCAGGGCTGAATCCCTGCAGCAGCCCTGAGAAGACAAGGTGTGGAGATGTGAGAATGGAGATGGCACTGCAGTTGAGACCCTGAGACTGAGAGATGCCAACAGAATGGTACATTGGTTAAGGGAAACTCTGAATCCAGCAGACACAAGTGGGAAGGAAGGCCATGTGGGCTGTAGCCAGCAAGTCCACAGGGGCAGAGTCCTGTGTCAACCCTTTGGAAAGAACTTCACTGTGCCACATGCCCAGGTGCTGGACAGGGGCTGCAGGGTGGGTTTGCCCAACTGGATTTTACAGTCCAGCTTTAGCACTATCCCTTCTTGCTGTGGTCCTGTTCCTCTTTTTTTAAATGAAAAAGGTGACATTCAGCCACTGGACAATGGACATATGTAACTTGCTTTAGACTTTCACAGGGGCTCACCACCCTGAGTTTTCCTTGGGTCTCAGAGACTGTGAACTTGGACTTTAAGGTGATGCTGAATTGTGAAGACTGTGGGATTCTTGAAGATGGACTCAATGCATTTTGCATTGTGATATGGAAATAAGCTTTTCGAGGTCAGGGGTGTATTGTTAGGATTTGAATGTGAAATGTCTCCCCAAAGCCTCTGTTAACCTGGAGTCTTCAGGGGTCAACCATTCAGATTAGGAGAGTGTGACATCATCAGTCCATCTTATTCTTAATGGACAGTGTGTGGAATAACTGTAAGCAGGTAGAGCAGGGCTAGAGGGGGTGGGACCCTCGGAGTATGCCCTGGAGAGTTGACCTCCCTGTGTCCCTTCCTCTCTCTCTCCATCCCTCTCCTGTTGAAATGACCTGAGGTGCTTCTCTCTGCCATGTCCCCTCCTGTGACATAATGCCCCACCTTGTCCCTAGGGCTATAGAGCCAGTTGACCATGGACTGAACCTCCAAAACCATGAGCCAAAAAAATCCCTGTCTTTCTCTCAGTGTTCATGTCTGCTCTCTTGGTCCCAGAAATGAAGATCTCACTAAAACATTTTATTTGAGCCAACTCTTATATGAGTGCATTATCTTTCTTCATATTTCTGAATTTTCCTGTTCACTTTTGGCTGTTAACTTGTAACTTCATACCATCATCATTAGAGGAGAAAATATGCATGTTCTATGTTCTAAATCTTTATAATTTCATTGAGATGTGTTTTGTGGCCTAACATATGCAGGATCTTGGAGAACATTCCATGTGCACTTGAGCAATCATGCAGCAAGTCATTGTGGGTGGAATCCGCCTACATGTCTATTAGGTGGGTAGCATTGATTCAGGTCTCTGTTTCCTGACTTGTCCTCAGCCTTCGGGTCCCAGGGACTATTGAAACTACAGTAGTGGGGTCCCATCTGTTACTGTATTGTTGTCTATTTGTCCCTCAAATCTGTCCTCACTTTTAGATGTGTTTGGAGCCTTGATTTTTGGTGCATGTATGTTTATAACATTTATCACCTTGGAGAACAGACACCATTATCATTGTATAATTTTTTCCCTCCTATCAAATTTTAAAAAAATTATGTATTTCTGATACATAATACATAAAAGTAGCATGACTACTTTTCCTGATGTTTTTTCATGTTTTTACCATCAAGCTCTGCTTGTTCGGAGGTCTAAGGTGAGATTATTAAATGAACATGTACATACACAATTTCAATGCATTTTGCCAATCTACACATTTTGAATGGATGTTCACCTGTTTACATTCAGCAAAATTACAGACAGGGAGGAGCTTCCCTTGGCCATTCTTCTGTGATTTCTCTCTTCCTCCTGCCTTTTTAATCCCTGAATCTCCTCCAGTACAACCACCTTTCTCTTTAGTTTATTTTGGGAGTACAATGTGTTAATTCCCTTCTCATTATTTCTGTTTATATGATAGCCTTTTCCCCCTATTTTTGTTAATTTGGGGTAAATTATAACATACTAATTTCTAACAACTTATCAAAAGGTGTTGACAATTTGACTTCAATCTCATTAGTGTACTACCACCCTTACCCCTCAGCCCCCCTGACTGTTACTAATTTTGTTGTGCATGCATGAACACAACAGGATGAGTATATTCAATAACTATTTATTAAAAATACTTTGGAAAATAAAGAATAGATTCATACTGAAAATATTTCCCATCTTTATTTTGACAGAAGAACTCTGTATTTTTGCATAGCTCTTAGGGCCTCTTTAGCTGAATTAATTTCAACATGGAAAATTCCAACTCTATTCCCCAGGGTCTCCCTTCTGCTGTTGCCATGCCAGGGCTTTTGCACCTTGATATGTGGTGACTGAGCTGTGGCCATGACACTCAAGGTCCACAGGACCCAGTTGCAGTTTCTTTCTCTCAGACAATCTGCAGAGCTGCTGCCCAGTGAAGCAGCACAGATGGCACCTGGCCCACCCAGGCAGGGAGGTTTTTGTTAGGGACTGTAAAACTGTGGGAGGACTCTCTGTGGTTTGCAAGCAGTAATACACCCCAGCATCCTCAGCCTCCACCCTGCTGATTCTCAGTGTGAAATCTGTCCCAGACCCACTGCCACTGAAACTGTCTGGGACCCCAGTGTACCGGTTGGAAACCTTATATATTAGACTCTGTGGAGACTGGCCTGGCTTGTGCACAACCCAACGCAAATAGGTGTTTCCATCACTGTGTAGGAGTCTCTGTCTGGACCTGCAGGAGATGGAAGCTGGCTGTCCAGCGGTGATAGACAGTGAGAGAGGACTCTGAGTCATCACAGTGTCCCCACTGGACCCTGAAATAATGACAGAAATGAAAGTTTATTCATAATATTATGAAACCTTTTAATTATTTTGTTCCTTTCTCAACTAAATTATTTGTGTATTCTTGAGTACATAGTTTGGGTTTCTATCCAGAAATACCCAATGTCATATAAGATAGAGTTTTACGTGTACAATGCCTGTCTAGAGGTTGACCACACCACTCTCGTCTTCTTATGTCCCTGTCTTCACCAGTAGATGATTTGGTTTTCCTCTAGAAACTTCCTCCCGTTCATGGATCTGAACATCACATGCCCCATCCTATGCAGTGACATCCACACAACTGACATGTACAGAGCTCAGATCTAGGAAGCACTGAGCTCACCTCCCTCCCCCTTCTCCTCCCCATTCCCTCTGTCCTCACCAGGGATCCAGAGCAGCAGCAGCCCCAGGAACTTAGCAGGGAGCCTCATTTTGAGAAGCTGAGCTGAAGAGTCCTTGTGAGTCAAGGCCAGGTTAGAGCTGAGCATTTATGTCAGCCTTACTGGAAGGTCTTCCCCAGGAAGCAGCATGCAAATGCCCTGGTAGGTGCAGCTATGTGGAAAGAGACAATGGGGGGTGTGGACTGAATTTGAATAAATAAAATGTCTTCCGTGATTGGAGGGAAAGCAATGAAATTAAGTCCATGCTGAGTCAGGAGGATCATGATTTCAAAGCCAGCCTCAGCAAAAGTGAGGCACTAAGCAAATCAGTGAGACCCGCATCCTATTCAAAAGGTTCAGGGTGAGCAGCATCATCAGCCTCATTAAGAGCTGTTCCAGTGTAGAATTCCAGAACCTGAGGAGACAAGGTGTGGAGATGTGAGAATGGAGGTGGTGTTGAAGAGGAGACCCTGAGACTGAGAGATGCCAAAAGCATGGGACAATCTGCTGAGGGAAACTCTGAATCCAGCAGAGACAAGTGGGAAGGGAGGCCATGTGGGCTGCAGCCTTCAAGTCCACAGGGGCAGAGCCCTGTGTTAACCCTTTGGACAGAACTTCACTGTGCCACATGCCCAGGTGCTGGATAGGGGATGCAGGGTGGGTTTGCCCAACTCGATTTTACAGTCCAGCTTTGGCACCATCCCTTTCTGCTGTGCTCATATTCCTCCCCTTTGAAATGGGAATGGTGACATTCAGCCCCTGGACTATGGACATATGTAACTTGCTGTAGACTTTTACAGGGGTTCACCACCCTGAGTTTTTCCTTGGGTCTCAGAGACTTTGAACTTGGACTTTAAGGTAACGCTGAATTGTGAAGACTGTGGGATTCTCAAAAATGGACTAAATGCACTTTTCATTGTGATTTGGACATAAGCTTTTCAAGTTCAAGAGTGGATTGTTATGATTTGAATGTGAAATGTCTCCCAAAAGCCTCTGTTAACCTGGGCGTCTTCAGGGGTCAACTATTCAGATTAGGAGAGTGTGACATCATCAGTCCATCTTAGTCTGAATGGGCAGTGTCAGGGATAACTGTAAATAGATGGAGCAGGGCTAGAGGAGGTGGGCCACTGGGGGCATGTCCTCGATGAGTTGACCTTCCTGTGTCCCTTCCTCTTTCTCCCCATCCCTCTCCTGTTAACATGACATGATTTGCTTCTCTCTGCCACATCCCCTCCTGTGACGTTCTGCCTCACCTTGGCCCTAGGACTATAGAGCCAGTTGACCATGGACTGAACCTCCAAAACCATGAGCCAAAATAAACTTGTCCTCTCAGTGTTCTTGTCTGGTCTTTGTGTCCCAGAAATGAAGAGCTCACTACAGCATTCCATTTGTGCCAGCTCTTATAAGAGTGCATTATCTTTCTTCATATTTGTGAATTTCCCCATTCGCTTTCTGCTGTTAACTTGTAACTTCATACCATTGTCATCAGAGGAGCTAATATGCATGTTCTACATTCTAAGTCTTTATTATGTCATTGAGATTTGGTTTGTGTCCTAACACATACAGGATCTTGGAGAATATTCCATGTGCACTTGAGCAATCATGCAGCAAGCCATTGTGGGTAGAATTCACCTACATGTCTGTTAGGTATCTGGCATGGCTGCAGGTCTCTGTTTCCTGACTTATCCTCTATCTGGTTGTTTCAGGGACTATTGAAAGTACAATAATTGGGTACGCTCTGTTACTGTATTGTTGTCTATTTGTCCCTCACAACTGTCCCTGCTTTTAGATGGGTTTTGCAGCCTTGATTTTTGGTGCATGTATGTTTGTAACATTTATACCCAGGAGAACAGACCCCATTATCACTGTATAATTTTTTTTTGTCTCCCAATCAAATTTGAAAAAATTCTATATTTCTGATAGTAGCATGACTACTTTTTCTGATTTTTTTTCATGTTTTACCATCAAGCTCTGCTTGTTCTAAGACCTAACATGAGATTACTAAATGAACATGTATATACACAATTTCAATCCATTTTTCCAATCTACACATTTTGACTGGATGTTCACCTATTTACATTCAGCAAAGTTACAAACAGGAAGGAACTTCCCCTTGCCATTCTTCTGTGCTTTCTCTCTTCCTGGTGCCTTTTTAATCCCCGAATCTCCTCCACTACAACCACCTTTCTCTTTAGTTTATTTTGGGATATAATGTTTCAATTCTTTCCCATTTTTTTTCTGTTTATGTGATAGTTTTTTCCCCTATTTCTGTTAATTTGGGGTAAATTATAACATACAAAATTTCTAACACCTTGGTAAAAGCTTGTGAAAATTTGACTTGAATCTCATTTATATAGGACCCCTCCCTTACCCCTCAGCACCCCTGGGTGTTACTGATGTCATCATTTGCATCTTTTTGTTATGCATGCATTAACACAATAGGATGAGTGCTTCCAATACCTATTTCTTAAATATACTGTGGAAAATAAAGATTAGATTTATAATGAAAATATTTCTCATCTTTGTTTTGACAGAAGAACTCTGTGTTTTTGCATAGCTCTTAGGGCTGCTTCAGCTGACTTCATTTCAACATGGAGCACTCCAACTCTATTTCACAGGGTCTCCCTTCTGCTGGTGCCACACCAGGGCTTATGCAGCTGGTGGGATCTTGATAGGTGGTGACTGAGCTGTGGCCATAGCACTCAAGATCCAAGGCCCTCAGCTGCAACTACTTTCTCTCAGATAATCTGCTCTGCTGCTGCCCAGACCAGCAGCTCAGGTGGCAGCTGGACCACCCAGGCAGGGAGTTTTTTTGTCAGAGGCTGCACCACTGTGCTAGGAACATGTGTACTTTGCAAGCAGTAATACACCCCAGCATCCTCAGCCTCCACTCTGCTGATTCTCAGTGTGAAATCAGTCCCTGACCCACTACCACTGAACCTGTCTGGGACCCCAGTGAACCAGTTGGAAACCCCATATAATAGGCCCCTTGGATCCTGGCCTGGCTTGTGCACAACCAAATACAAATAAGTGATTATATTACTGTGTAAGAGGCTCTGACTGGACCTGCAGGAGATGGAGGCTGACTTTCCAGGGGTGACAGACAGGGAGAGGGAACTCTGAGTCATCACAGTGTCCTGACTGGATCCTGAAACAATAATAGAAATGAAAGTTTATTCATAATATTATGAAACATTTTAATTATTTCTATTTTGTTCCATTCTCAAATAAATTATTTGTGCATTCTTGAGTATATAGTTTGGGTTTCTATCCAGAAATACCCAATGTCATATAACATAGAATTTTACATGTACAATGCCTGTCTAGAGGTTGACCACACCACTCTCTTCTTTCTATGTCCTAGTCTTCACCAGTAGATGATTTGTTTTTCCTCTAGTAACTTCCTCACTTTCATGGATCTGAACATCACATGCCCCATCCTATGCAGTGACACCCACACAACTAACATGCACAGAGATCACATGTAGGAAGCACTGAGCTCACCACCTCCCTCTTCTCTTTCCTCATCCCCTCTACCCTCACCAGGGATCCAGAGCAGCAGCAGCCTCAGGAGCTGAGCAGGGAACCTCATTTTGAGAAGCTGAACTTTGTAGTCCTGGTGAGTCAAGGGCACGTTAGACCTGAGATTTTTATATCAGTTTTGCAGGAAGGCCCTCCCCAGGGAGCAGCATGCAAATTGCCTGGTGGGTGTAGCTGGGTGGAAAGAGCCAATGGGAGGGGGTAGACTGACTTTGAATAAATATGTCTTCTGTGACTGCAGGGAAAGCGATGAGATGAAGACCATCCTTGTGGGCATAAGATCTGATGGCAAAAGGGAAAATCTTTGCCAAAGTCTCAGTGAGTTCAATAGGAAGCACCAGTACAGCATCTGATATGATAAAGTGGACAGTGTGTCCAGGGCAATGTCTGGGGAGTGAATGTCCAGGCAGTTTGACTCCCTCCCATGTAACCTGGAGAAGAAAGACACCCCACACCCACTAGAACTGACAGAGGAAGTTTTCTCCCCACAAACCCACCTGCTTTAGCTCTTTTAAGACTCCTGTGGTGGCTTCTGTTACCATGTTAACAAGTGCTGAAAATGGTCTCTCCCTGGGTCCTTGAAAAAGTCACAAGAACCTAACAGGAGAAAGAAATCTTTCTCTCACATTCAAAATCAATAATTTACTCTTAATTTCCAATGTTTTTTGGGGAAAAGATCTTCCCACAGTAATCTTCTAACTGTGTACAATCATGTCCTCTCAGGGGTCCTGTTCCTTCCTTGACTTGGATGATAAACTGTCTCTCTCTCCTGGCCTTTGTGTGAGGTGGCCACACCATGAGTCCCCAGCTCAGAAAAACACACAGAACATGAGTGACAAAAAAACAGCACACTCGGCTGTCAGGTCACCTGGGTTTTCACACCTCTTGCAGATTGGTGCCAGTGTCAAATTGCTTTTGACCTGAACTCAGAATCCTACAGCTATTGAAAGAATATGTCACACTGTTCCACAAAATTTGGATTTATATACACTCAGTTTCAAAATAAACAGTCCAAGGAATCTAATAGCATATAGACTATAGAACAAGTTTAACCTGGACCTTGATCTGTATAAGCTCTGGGAAACCCCAATAGGACTTGTTAGACAGGTTGGAGGAGAAAGTGAAATGACCTTGAATTTCCCCCTGATTTCCACTGCAGCAATAAGACTGGCTGCCAAATATCTGGGGAGGTTGTGAATCTAACATGTCACCTTTACCTCGCTGACATTTCATTCACCCTCATGGTTTGCTCCATTCTATAAATTTGGTGTTGTTCTATCTGATATATGATGCGAGACTATGTCATTCTGGGACCTTCTCCCAATTATTGGCCTCCTAATCAGAGAAGCTGGTGAAGGACGGAAAAGAAAGGAGAAGAGAACCAACATCAAGGAGAGTGTGCACAATTATCAATGTTATGGCTCCTTTTAAAGAACTGTCCTAATGGGTATCAAGTGAGAAATTAGATTGACTCCACTGTGGGAGGCCATCCTCCCAGTGATTTGAGTTACCTCCCTGGCTGGGTGAGAGGCTTAGACATAGCTGGTTAGAGCCTTCCCCATCTGTTTCCAGGTCCAAGGGCTTGTCTGTGCAGAGGCATGTCTGGCCACTGCCCGGAAGACCCAATTGTCACCCCTAACCTTGGGATGCTGCCCCCTTGACTTTCATTGGATGGGATTTTCCCTTGAATTTTTTGTACCCAGTTAAAGCCCACTCCTTGGTATGTTCTCTCTCGCTTGCTAGTCTCTTCTGTAAACCTCATTACTGCATTAGGTGGCTGGAGGCAGGAGCAAGGAGAAGCTGTCCCGGAGCTGGTTTTAAAGGTAATAAGAGTTTTGTCTCTTTAATTTAAAATCCCCTAGTATTTACTCATGAATCAAACCTTCTTTCATGAAGCCAGTTCTTGTTTTGTGGCAGACTCCACTTCATGGTTTCATTGTGTTGTCCCTAAAACATGGTGACAGTCTATCACTCAGTAGCTCCCAATGTGACATGACATGGTGTAGTGCTGCTGGAGGCATGGGGGACAAATGAAGGCCACTGCTGACATGACAGGAGGACACAGGGCACAAGCAGGAGCCCACAGGCAGAAGGAGAACTCAGGCACCCTGTGAAGACCCTGGGGTTCAGCTGCTACCAGGCAAGCAGGGCCTGGGCCAACAGAGCCTGGAAGGGGCAGGGAAGGGGCCCATGTTTGATTGCAGAGAGAGCTTGGCCTGCTGCCTCTGGACTCCAGACTTGAGCCTCCAGAGATGGGCAGTGAATGCCTCTGAGTCAGGCCAGGTGTGAGGTGCCTATTGAGCTGCCCTGGGAAACTCACGTGCCCATTCTCACTGTGGAAACCTGGATTGTGGGAAAACCAGGAGCAGAAAGAAATCTGTAGGATCTGATTAGTAATAGATCAGGTTTAGAAAAAGTTGCCTTCACAAAGTAATCTTTAATAGAACACAGTTTCAGAGAATGCTGCTAAGTTTTACATAAATATGCAATATTTAAAAGCCTCCTTTTTGCTTTTTTTATATCAGAAATTATTGATGTAATAAAATATCTTAGAAATTCTTTGTTCATCAAAAATATATTCCTAAATTTCCCATAGAAAGAAAAGAAAAGGCAGCATTTCTAAATCCAGGGCAGATTCTCAAGCTCCTGTGGTCAGTTCACCATGCTCTGTGTGGACATCAAACCTTACCAGTGGACATAGCTGGTCTCTCTCCCCTGGACACACATTATCAGGGTTTATCAGGGTGGGTGAGACTAATTTTCCTGGACCTTGGTGGGGAGGGGACTGTGAGTCTCCAAGGTTACCAGGCTCAACTGAAAGAGATGGGATTAAGGAACGTGGGTTCCTTGTGGTTTTGTCTCTGATGTCAGGGGCTGTCAGCTGGGTCCACAAAGCTACAAGCCTGCATGTGACCGCTGAGAGCGGGGGGCTTCTGTTTATTGGAGCTGTGTGAGTGAGGTAAGGTCAGAGTGCTGAGTACAAAGTTGGCACTGTCACTCCAGCACCAAGATGTACTCTGAGGACTCTGCATCCCAGTGGTACACATACCCCTGTGTGGTCAGGAGGAGAGACACAGCCCTCTGCTCCTGCCTGGGCCCAAAGGGAGGTCTCTTCAGAGTGAGCTGAGATTGGGTCCCTGGTGAGACTAGAGATCCGTCCTCCAGAGGGGCTTCTCCAAACCCAGGTGTCAGGGTGGATCCTGAGCCCAGAGGCCCCTGAGGGCAGCAGGTCACCTTCTCTAAGCCACAGCCTGTCACCATTCACTGGAGGATCAATTCATAGACATGCCAGGTGCAGGAAGCCAGGGACTGCTGTGCCCCAAACACTGAAGGACACTTGCCTGTTTACACTCTTATTTCTCAGGATTCTCAAGACTGACTGCACCAAAAGTTATATTATGGGCATACAGGGACATTTCCAAAATTTATATGTATTTTACACTTTTATTCAATTATTATTGCTTACTTTAAATTTTTATTAACCCCTTAATAAATTGATTGCTGTCTATATTAAAACTGAGTTTTAAAAAAATATTTTTAGTTGTATATGGACACTGCTATACCCATACTGAGATACTCAAATAACTCTCTGACCATACATTGCCATTCGAATTAAGCCTTTATTACTGGCCAGTGGTGGACACTCTGCTTTCCAAAATGAGATAGAGTGGTTTGCCCACCTTCAGTTGGCCTCATATTTAAGCCAAATATCTACACAAGGGACACTTGGAGGTTTAGGCAATGTAGGCAAGCAAGTACAGAAGCTGAACTGGACAGTTAATGAGACAAGGTAATGGGTACATTGGTATATCCCACAGGGCTTTCCAGGTTGGCATAGCAGCAAGCAAGCAGAAAAGAAGTGGATCAAAAGTGACCGTAGTTGAGTACGATTTAGAGAATGGTTACTAACATCTAGACAATTAAATTCTGACAATGTACATTGCCCAATAAATAAGAAAAACAAAGAGAACTATTTTACATTTTATAAGAATTGCTGTTTTGTGTTGCCAAGTGTGTTATGCTTCTTACATATTGAATTCTAGTTAATTCTTTTTAATATAATGTATATCTCTTCAGTGATAGTACAGTTTTTCCACATACATTTTCCTGATTTTATTCGGTCCCCACCCAACCCCCCAGCATTTTCCTTTCCCTGTTGAAGCCTCTGTAAGGCAGACATTGGAAACATGATGTCTTGTCACTCTTATGTCTTTTTCTGCTGGGGTGATTTCTAAAGGCTTTTGTTCCTTTGAATATCTAATTTTCCCCTGCTCTTTGTGTGCCTTTCTATCTTCAGTTGAAATGCAGACTTTAAATTAAACATTTACCTCTCCAGTCTCTGAATTCTGCTGTGGAACCCCTTCACTGGGTGATCAGGGCTTGCTCTGAGGACTGGGGTCTGCCTGGGTGAAGGCTTTGATCTTTCATGGGCATGCAGATGCCTGAGATGTGCTTCCCCTCCCAATTTCCCAAGAATTCCTGGCTGTTTAGAAATAAGCTGGTTATCCAGAGGGTTCTATGGAAGTTTCTTTAGGGCCTGGCTGTGCTGTGTGTTGCCTGTTCTATTTTCCTTCATGCAGTGGTCACACACAGTGGCACCCACCACTGCTGTCCACAGTTCCCTCATCTGAGACCTGAGCCCTGCACTTGTCCCTTTCTGAGTTCTGAGTCATGTGATAGAGAGAGCAGTCCACCAGGCAGCCCACAGAGGAGGTAGAAAGCCACAAGTAAGTGCTGCTCTGTTCCTCCTGGGTGACAGGAAGGATCAGGGAATTGGGTACTTTGTTCTCTATTCTACTTCTTCCCTCAGGGATGGGGTAGGGAAAGGTTTACAAAGGTCCAGGTGATTCCTGCAGTAACTCAAGTGGTCTTTTCTTGACCAGGATTTGACTTTTGTGTTTCAGAAGAATTGGTAGTGTAATCAGAATTTTTATCAGGTTTTCACATTTTTAGTTTTCTTAATCTATTTCATATTTATATTTCCATTTTTATGTTTCAATAGGGTAAAAAATTCCCAGAAATCCTTACTTGAATAATGTTAGTTGACCATGTCATCAATTAAAAAAAATTTATTGTGAAATTGATTTAAGACATAAAAAATTATTTAATGAAACCATTCTTTTCAATTTGAAGGATCCAATTTTCTAACTGCTCTGCAATATTTTATTTACATTACAGTAACAAATTACTTATTTTATCTTTAGTTGTATTCTTGATGGAATTTGTTACATTGGAAGTCTAACCTTAAGCACAGTATGTTTTCCTAAGTAGGATAATTTGTTCAATTGGTTCAATTTAAAAAAAAAATTCTGTTATACAATATTAAAACACTTTTCATGGATCACTGTAGATAGTAGAACACAGTTTGAAACAGATGAAATGAAACATCAAGGCCCCACCCTTACACTGGAATATGGAGCCCTCCCTGTCAGTCATGTGAGCTCAGATTTGACCATCATCATTTCTTTAGGCTTTTCTTTATTTTCACCATTTGTGTCCATGTAGGATACAGGGTTTTCTGTCTCTAGATCTAACTGTTTAACTCAGTAACAAAGCTGGAACCCGTACATTATATTGAGTTTACAAAATGACCTTCGACTTCACTTAGGATGAAGCAGGCCTCAGCAGACCATCAAAATCACTGCACTAAAGACAGAAGAAAATAATCATAAAATAACCACTTTACAATCAAGCTTGTCACACTCAGAAGCCTTGGAAGAAATGAAAAGGAGACCTACAATTTCTGAATTACAGTAGACCTTTTAGGTGAGCTGAGGTTCTTCATTTTTTGTGTTTCCTCTTTAATATCTTGACTAACCCCAGAACTATGGTGTGGCCCTGGCAGAGGGGCTGCCCTGGGGAAGAGGACCTGACTGGGCTTTGGGAGTTGATTTGAGCTGTGAGGTTGATTGACATCGCTGAGTCCTCAACAGCAGGCTGGGTTTCTCCTGTGGGCATTTGCTAAGATCAGGGTAATCCAAAGTGGCAGGATGCAAAGTCCTCATGTGGCCTCCTCTCCTGTGATCCTGCACTGACCATCTCTGCATGTGTCTGGGACATGGCCTTTGCCTCCTGTATGTCTGCTTATCTTCCCAGCTCAGCTTTACATCCTGGTCAACCTCCTTTCCATCTTGTCCACATGGTCCCTCCTGAGTGACCATTTTTTCTGGACTCACCCCAGGTCTATCTTGTGGAAAGGGTCACCTGGTGGGAACTCTTCTGTGCACCACTGGGTGGACTAGGATTGTGTGATGTCAGAGAAGCACATTAGGACAGAACTTTTTGACACTTGAGTCACTAGGCCTCTGGAGAGTGCAAGACACACCACATTTCCATGAGGCTTGCAGTGGGCAAGGACAACATTGAGGGCCAGGCAGGATCTGTGACATTTGGGATTCTCTCTGAGAAAGAGAAGAGATTCCATCTAGCTTTCTCAGTAAAGCCCAACCCCAGCACTGTGCCCACCCCAGCCAATGAGGACCACAGTGCTATGACCCTAAGAGAAACAGTATTTTTCTACATTTGAGCAAGTATTGGCTTACAGATTCTTATACCCACCCATAGTTTTAGGAATGTGGTATCTATTTTGATTCTGTAATTCTTTCACACTTGGCTTATTATTTAAAAATATATCCATGGATTTATAACACTCCCTTGTTATTTCAGAATCCATGACTGAATCTGGTCAAAGGTATCAACATGAGGCCTACCTGGGAGAGTAGAGTAAAATGCTGAGCCTGACCCTGAGCTGGAGAGGGACATGGACCAGAGATATAAGAAGTACAAAGAAGGGTGAGGGAGAGGAGGTCATCACAGCCCTGCTCAAGTCCAGCCATGTACAGATGAAGTTTACACCAATATAAATGCTAAAGAAAACACATACTTTTGTGTTGCCACAAACCACCTGATTCTGTGCCTGGTCCTGGTGAAGGCACCTCATGGGAGGGAGCCCCAGCCTGAACTGTCATTCAACTCCCTTCCATCATACTGGGTTGACCAGAGAGGCTCCTTAAGATCCTTCACCCTCCCTCCTGATCCTGCCCTGCCCCTCTGACAAGGTCTTAAAAAGAGCTTGAGCTCTAAGCTAGGTACATGGTCCAGATTCCATGACTATGCTCTGTGCCCCTGAGATCCCAGGATCTTTCTCTCCAACAAACAGAGAATCTGCAGTGCCTCTCCCCAGGCAAGCAGCACATATGGCAGCTGGGCCACCCAGCAGGGAGTTTTGTGGGCTTTTATACTTATTTTTTATAGTTAATTTTTATAGTTTGCTCACAGCAATAACACCAGCCTCCTCAGCCTCCACTCTCCTGAGGTCCAGCATGGAATCTGTCCCTGACCCTCTGCCACTGAAGTTGCCTGAGACCCAGAGATAATTGGAAGCCCAAAAGGTCAGAAACCATAGAGACTCTCCTGCCTTCTGCAAGAATCAATGTATCCATCTGTCTGTAGAAGGCTCTGGGTGGAACTCCAGGAGGTGAATGAGTAGGAGGCAGGAGGGAGGACCCTGAGTCATCACAGTAACACCTGTGGGTCATCAAATGAGAAATAAATGGAAGGTTATGCTACCGTTATGAGCGATGTCCATGATTTCTCTCCCAACCTTAATCTCAGGCTACTATGGGGTATGTGTGTATGTGTGTGTATGTCTGTGTGTGTGAGTGTGTGTGTGTGTGTGTGTGTGTAGAGACACACACACACAGAAAGAGAGAGAGAGAGACAGAGAGACAGAGAGACAGAGAGACAGAGAGAGACCTGATTTGGTTCATGTTCCAAAATTACACAAATTCTAATGGGTTATGGACTTGCCAGGTGAAAGATGCCTTCAGAAGTCATCAAAGAACCCCCCTCTCTTCCAATATCCCAGTATCCACTGGTACAAAAATCCTTTATCTTCTAAAAATATTCCTCCATTGCATAAATCAAAACCTGACATGTCCCATCATGGAGAGAAAACCTGCATATACAGCATACAAAAAGAGCTCCGTCCTCCCCTAATCTCCCTCATCATCCCCTCTGTCCTCACCAGGGAGCCAGAGCATCAGCAGCCCCAGTTGCTGAGCAGGAAGCCTCATTTTGAGGAGCCGAGGTGAGGGGTCCTGGTGAGTCAAGGCCCTGGTTAGTGTTGAGCTCTTATCTTAGACAATTTCTCAGATGCCAGGCTACAGCAGTGTGCAGGGGACCAGCAGGACATGGATTCTGTCCTTTGAACCAATGACATAAAATATGTGTTTGGGGAAAAACAGATTTTATTGCTTTTTACTTTTTGTAAACTTGGATTCAACTTTAATAGTTGAGCATGTCCATTCAGAGACCAAAACCCACACTGGAGTCATTAAAAAGTTATTGGAGCACTTTGGATTCTGGATGTTCAGAAGGGAGATGCTCAGCTTGACCTAGAATAGAGTGACATACAACAGACTGGAAAGCACAGGGAGTGCCCTGTAGAGGAAGGTGCTGTAACTGTGTGTGTGTGTGTGTGTTTGTGTGTGTGTGTGTGTATGCATTAGCAGTGATGATGTCAGAACCAGTGATCACCAGCATTGCCTTGCCCTCCTCGGTTTGCATCTCAGTCAGGAGGCCAGAAGCCCGAGATGGAGAGAGTCCATGATGGACCCTAATCCAGGGTTGCAGGTCCATGATTCCATGAGAGGCAGCAGGTGCAATTCAGGTCCAAAGGCCAAAGTACTTGGGGTCAATGTCCAAGCCTGGTGGCAGGAGAAGCTCATGCTCTGGAGGAGGAAGACCTTGAGAAGATCAAGGATGAGCATCCCCTGCTTCTCCTGCAGTCTGCCTAGATCAGGCCATTGAGCTGAGCCTCCTACACTCAGGAAGGGTTTCCTCACTTGGTCCCCCAAACATGACACCCACCTTCCTGGGCATGCTAAAGCTCCAGGCATCTGTCCATCCAGACCAGCTGACACAACACAGTGCACTTCACAGAATCATGACAGAGCTACACAGAGGAAACAACCTTTACCCTGAATTATACCAGGAAAAGGATTGTCTTCTCTGAGTTGCTGGGGTTGAAGAAAAGCAAGGGAACTCTGGAAAAAGAATCCTCCCTCTTCCCTCTAGAAAACCCTCACTGTGGCCTTCAGAGCCTGGTGACTCTGAGCAGTGCCCTCAGCAGGTGGAGCAGCTGGGGCAGCCCAACCTCACACTTCTGCTCTGTGGGAGGTTTATGTCATGGCCTGTGTCACTTTGGGAGGGGAACTGCTACCTTGTTGACAGTAATAATTGGCAAAATCTTCAGGCCCCAGGATGCTGATGGTGAGATTGAAATGTTTCCCAGATCCACTGCCATGGAACCTCAACCCCTCAACTCCAGATTGCAAACTGATTGAATATCTGATGAGGAGTTTAGGAGCTTGTCCTGATTTCTGCTGATACCAGTGTACATAATTTCTAATTCCCTGACTGGCCCTGCAAGTGATGGTAACTCTGTCTCCTTGAGATGCAGACAAGGAGGATGGAGACTGGGTCATCTGGATGTCACATCTGGAACCTAACATTGAAAACATTAAGTAAGTAAATAAATAAATAATAAAATTACCACATCATTAATTATGATACAAGACTCCACCCTCCAAGGGACAGGCATCACTGACCAGAGAGGGATGAGTAGGTCCCCAGTAGTGTCCTTCCTTACCTGGGAGGCAGAGCAGCAGGAGCCCATGGAGCTGAGCAAGAGCCCTCATGGTCATGCTATGCCCTGAGGGGGACTGACTCCTGCACAGGGTGTGAGCAGCCACTGAAGAAGTCCTCAGGGAAGTGGGCTGTGCTGTGAGCACATGCAAATCAGCAGGGCTGGGCAGGCTGGGCACAGCTGCAGGGATGCTCCTCCTGGTCAATCAACACAAGTTCAGTATGTCCAGGTGTCACAGGTCAGACCAGGGCAGCTCAGATTTGCTTGGGTGAACATGGTTCCTTGGGGTCACAGTACACAGTCAGCCCCCGGAGCTGTGAAGGGTAATCTGTAGCCACTTTCTGGTTCAGGACAGGGTGTCCTTGTGCTTTAAGTGTTAAGGTGAGATTGCAATAAATCAACCAGTTTAAGATAAATCCTGATCTTACAGAAGAAGAAACACTTATTCACCAGCTAGTGGTCAGGATTCACTAGCCAGCAGGCCAAGGGGCAGACTACAAGTATACACCTTTAGACCACCCCCTGCCCCAGGGTTTTATCATAAGTAAAGAATTGCACTACATTAATCACAAGTGGCTATTGCTCGTTCAAAACTACAAACAAACATCACAAGATCTAAAATCATAAGCAACAGGGAAGTGGGTCAAAGTCACTCTAGTTGAGCACAGGTTAAAGAATGGTCACCAATATCTAGGCAACCATTCTCTGGCAGGATGCATGCCCCGGGAAACATGGGGACCAAAAAGAGAACAACTTTACATTATAAAAGAATTGCCATTTTGTGCTGCCAAACTGCTGTGCCAGCCACTGTGGATGGGCACAGAAGCAGGAGTTCCCATGGAAGAAGCACTTCTTACAGGAGGTGGAGTCTCAGGGTAAAATGGAGTCCGTGTGGTCACTGCCCATGTAGTTTGGCCCATAATTGTAGATGAGTGAGGCTGGGCAGGGGTTCAGCCAGGCTGAGCTGAGAAGGTGCTTTCTGATAGCTGCAGGCTCTGGCCCTGAACTATTAGGATTAGAGAAAACATTCAGCCTTTGTTTTTTGGGATTGGCTTATTTCACTTAGCATAATATTCTCCAGCTCCAACTATTTACTGGCAAATACCATCATTTTACTCTTCTTTAAAGTTGAGTAAAATTCTATTCAGTATATATACTATATTTTATTTTTCCATTCATTTATTGAGGGACACCTAGGTTGGTTCCATAGTCTAGCTATTGTGAATTGAGCTGCTATAAGCATTTATGCAGCTGCATTACTGTAGCATGCTGATTTTAAGTCTTTTAGATATAAACCAGGGAGTGGGATAGCTGGGTCAAATGGTGGCTCCACTCACAGTTTTCTGAGGAATCTACATACAACTTTCCATAGGGATTGTACCAATTTGCATTCCCACCAGCAATGTATGAGTGCACCTATTTATTTTATTTATATAGAGTGTTCCTATATTTTTCCTGGGGTGGCCTTGAGCCTGGATTCCTCTTCCCTAAGTCTCTAAGGGAATTTGACATTAAGTTTTGAAGCAGTTATCTTGGATATTTAAAGTTGCCATCTCTTGCCTAGACCATGGCTGCTACTCCACTCAGAGGGACTGAGCATAAGCATAAGCATGGAGTTCATGACCTGCTCCTATTTGGCTGATGTGGCAACATTGACCTTTCCATTGCTGAGGACACTGGGTGACCTGAGAGGTTCTGGTTACACATAGAAGCAGGTGTCATACACATGGGCAGTTTTTCTGGGCTCCAAGAGGACAGAACTTTTTAGTCCAGAGCTGGGCATGGGCAGCTTCTCCCTTGTGTTTTCCCACACAGGGCAAAGAACAGCTGGCTAAGTGACTGCATGGCCACAGGACAAACCCACTCATAGCTGCTGCTGGCCACCCTTATGTCTGGAGAAACAGGAGTGTTTCTGGCAGGTTACAATTGACATGATGCAGGGACTCTGCTCTCAGTGGACCATGTCAGCCACATATACAGCCTTGAACACCTGCTACTCTTCTTTCTTGTCTCTAAAGACCACCAGGCACCATCTTTGACTCTCCCTTGAGAATCCAAGGGGTGGAGTCAGAGACAGTCCAAGGGCCAGGACGTGCAGGAGAACAGGTTTGTGACCCACATGAGGACAGCCATGTGGGGAGTGAGGAGTGACAGGTGTGAATTCAGAGTAGGAGGGGACAGGACAGAGAAAACCCAGGCAGGAGTGCAGAGGAGATACAATGGATGAGCCCAGGATCCAGGGAGAAGGTATGGGGGGGGGGAGGGAAGGTGTGACTTCACAGCTGTCCCCAACTGCTCCCCTGAGGGTTCTCAGACAGTCAGCAGCACAGTGCACAAGCAACATATGAATGGAGGTTTCTCCCCTAGTAAGGACAGGAAGAAATTCAAGTCCCTTGAAGAAAGTGTGGCTGCTGGGGACAGAATGACCTGTGTCCCTGCCATACAGCCCTCCCAGGCAGGCATGGTTTGTAGAAGGCAGCAGGAGACAGCAGGAGCTCAGCAGCCAGGCCTGATCCTGATGGTGCCAGGCTAGACACTGCTAATACTCTTGCTGAGTCTGCAGGGGACAGTGAGTTCTCACTCCTCAGCACTGTGGTAGGGAGAAGGGAGTGTCTGGGGTCAGGTCACTGTGAGAGCACTGGCAGCATGGGGGAAACCTGGGGTCTCTGCCCATCACCACTGAGAAACAGCAAAGAAAATTAAATTTAAAACATTGGAAATCAGAAACTGGGTCCCCTGAGTGCACTTATATTTTGCAAGATTATTTACTCGCTCTGTGTTCCCTGCATTATCCTGTTAACTGTAATAAATAATTCACAATTATGCAATAAATAAATAAATAAAGAAAGAACATGAAATTGTGCTTTTGATAATTATTGCATTGAATTTGCTTAACAATTAGAGATGGACTGCTATTTAATTTACTTTTATTTTTTGTCATTTATTTATTTTTTGGGTTCCATGGATTGATCTCAAGGGCACTCAACCACTGAGCCACATCCCCAGCTCTCTTTTGTATTTTATTTAGAGACAGGGTCTCCCTGAGTTGCTTAGTTCCTTCTTGTTGATGGAGGTGGCTTTGATCTTGTGATTCTCCTGCCTAAGCCTTGCAAGCCACTGGGATGGACTGCTATGTTCATATTAGGCCTTTCAACACAAAAACAAGCAGACAAAGATAAATTTACTTTCTGACAGTCTCCTTTAATATCATTCTGTAACATTCAGTACAGGAATCTTTGCAAAATAAACTTCTTATCTCTACTGTACCAAGAAGGAGGTTGAGGCTCTACAGTCAAAGTGTGCCCAGGAGGAGCCCAGAGTGAGCTCTGCAGTCAGTGCTCCTGGTCATCGCTCTGCTCTTCACATCTTCCAACCCATAATTTCCTTGACTCCTCAGAAGAAAAGGAAAATGTATTTCTTCCATTTTCCAGGTAAGTGAATGTAATAAACAGCTGATTTTAGTGTGAATCAGACTAGCAATGATAAATACCAGGACTCTGTTGTGAAATGGTGAAACACCTGGAAGGTTTGTCAAATATTCAAATTCAACCACAAAAGTCTGTGTAAAAACATCCCAGTTTCCTTCACCAAATACGAGAGGAGCACTAGAGGGACAAGTGTCCACCTCCTGTGATGAGTGGGAAAAGCACAACATCAGAAGTGGCACAGGGACACTTTGTCCTGGATATATTGGCAGACATTTACGAGGAAGCTGTCTAGTGGGAGGGGTCTTGCTAGCAAACCTGAGCTCTAGAGATGGGCTGGTCTGGGATTCCAAACATTTCCATGAAAGTAATTGACACCCACAAGCCATACTGCTGACACACATGGAAGCCTAACTGGGACATCCAGGTTTGCAAAAAGAGCGAGATTTCCTGTGAGGCCAGCTGGCATGCAGGACAGGAGGAGTCAGCTCACCTCTGCCTCCCCAGCACTGGGAGCAGAGGGATTCCAGGAAGGGAAGGAGGCTGCCTGGGTACTGGGAGGTGAGAAGGGGAGTCTGAGGCCCTTCTTGCAGGTGGAGGAGGTCATGGTACCTCTTCACAGGAACACGCTCCTTGGGGGCAGTTTTCAGGTTCTGCATGTGAGATACAGAGCTTTTGACTTTCAAAGTTCATTGGCCAGATGGGGAAAAAAGAAAAGAAAAAGAAAGTTCATTGCTAGGATTGCTGGAAATTTCTTGGCATTTCATTGTTGAAATTACCTAGTGCAAATTGTCCATGAACGGATCTGGAGGTTTTCCCTAAATAACTCCCTAAGTCATCAACTATTTAAGAAATTTATGTCCAGGTGTGTTGAGCTACACTTGTATTCACACTCTTTGTTATTCAGTGTCAAACATCGGCATTCAGGATTGTGACAGGAAAAAGACAAATCACTCAAATGTTAGCTCTTTAGGATGGACTGGAGGAATGTGCTAATCAGAAAGCCTGACCTTCCACCAGTTCCGATCTCCTTGGAATCCTGGGCTCCAAACTGCTGATGGAGAGGGTATAGTCTGTCCCTGACCCACTGTCACTGAACTAGGCTGGGACACCACTGGCCCTGCTGGATGCACCATAGATGAGGCATCTGAGAGCCTTCCCAGGCTTCTTCTGGTACCAGGCAAAGGAGCTGCAAACACTCTGACTAGCCCAGCACATGAGGGTGGCTCTTTCCCCTGGAGACAAAGCCACAGAGGCTGGAGTCTGTGACAGCACAAAGTCTTTGTCAGTGGTACCTGAGATGGAAAGAGAACAGAAAGGTCACCTGTGCAGTCTAGGTCATACCCCAGTCTCCACAGTAGAGCTAGAACCCTGAAGCACCCTGAGCTTGAATCACTGGGCTTGCTAAACAGAGGTGCCAGGACACAGGACCCAACCACAATAAAAGAGGTTTCAGAGACATGCAGAACCATCCCATTATCCCTCACCTGGGAGCCAGAGTAAGAGGAGATAGAGGAGCTGAATAGGGGCTGCCATGGCTCCTTTATGGTCCCACCTAACACTGAGCTCCCCAGAGCCTTAAGCAGTCACTCATATGACTCTGGAAAGCAGTGTGGGTGAGATATGCAAAGCAGCTGGGATTGCCAGCGGGGATCCTAGGGGCAGAGAGTTTGCCTCCTCCTGTCAGCACTTGAACACCCAAGTGGTCCTAGCAGGAGAGTCCTGGGCTCAGCCTGAGGACAAATCTCCCTCCTGGGCTAAAGAATTTCACCACTCTTTCCTCACGCCTCACCTGGCTAATAAACTGTCCAGCTGACATTGGAACAGTCCTACAGGGATCAACATGGAGGCCTGTGGTCTCACTTATTTCTTCATCTCCCAGGATTGGTCCTCTCCATGGGGGTAGGGTTACCTGTCCTGGCCAGGAGGGGGTGACCAGGACACACCTCTTCCTTGCTCCTTACTGATCTTTCCTGCAAGCCCAGGAGAAACTCACCCTGTATGAGATGTAGTATGAGCACCTCTCTTTAGCCCCAGAGGGTGGTACAAGAACCACCATTGCCCAGGTGACAAGGGCCTGGCTCTGACTCCTTAGGCTCCAGGCACTAGGTCCCTGAGATGGACACCAGTGCTGCCCAGCAGGCAGGAAGGTCTTTCTTCAATGACCTAAAACCCTCTCCTCTCCACGTTGTGTGATGTGCATGTCTTACCAGATCCCAGCTTCTCCCCTGGGCAATGTAGAGGACCTCAGCTCCTGGTTCTGATCTACAGATTATCCAGCTGCATTTCCTTGGGCTCCTCATCATGGGTCACATGAGGAAGTGAGGGCCTGGTACAGAACTTTCCCTGGTCAGGCTGAGCAGCTCTTCAGGCTACATTTCCCTGTTCTGAGCCTCATGTCCTACAGTCTGCTTTTCCCACAGGACTCCAATGATTTTACTTCCCCAGCCTTTCTTTAACCAACAGGGAATTAGCTATTAATGCTCCATCAGCTCCCAATGGAATCTTCATCCATTCAGAAGTTAGAGCTTCTTCCTTCAGAAGATCATGTCCCCAGCATTCTAGAAGTTACCAGCACACGCACTGAAGCTTGCTGGGTGGAGCTCCATCACCATGGAACTTGTGGCAGGAGAAGGTACGTCACCTGCCCTTGCTCAGTGTTCATGTCCATGATACTGTGATGTAATAGAATCATCCCATGCTTAGTATGGTAAAGAAAAGTTAAGACAGAAAGAAATTAGGATTCAAAAACTCATTTCCAGAAGTTGGTGTATCATGACTGAGATGCCAGAGGAGGAGGGACCCAATCATGGATCCAGCCCCCACATGCCTCAGTGTCCCACAAACACACTGACATGCACGATGGTGCCCATCTTCCCTAGTGGAGCAGGTCTAAGGTCAGCAATATTCTTTATCTTAAGTATCTTTTCTGGAAAAGTTTGAATAATTTCAGAAACAAGTGTAAAGTCCTCTAGCAATTGCTCAAAACAAAACAGAATTTTAAAGTTTGGAGTATATAGGTCTGAGTCCGCAGTTTGGTAAAAACAGAAATGATCCAGGTTCTGCTTTGTCTATGTTATCTTGTGTGATTTTTAATATTGTTAAATATGCCTCATGGTGTCAAGAGGGCTGAAACACAAAATTACATATAATAGTTTTTGAGGGGAAAGGGAAAAAAATCAAGGGAGAGAATTAAACAACAGCAGATGGGGTAGAGAGGGAAAATAAGAGGGAAGGGGAGGGGGCTAGTAGGGGATAGGAAAGGTAGCAGAATACAACAGTCATTAATATGGTATTATGTAAAAATGTGGATGTGTAACTGATGTGATTCTGCAACTTGTATTTGGGGTAAAAAATGGGAGTTCATAACCCACTTGAATCAAATGTATGGAAGATGATATGTCATGAGCTTTGTAATGTTTTGAACAACCAATAAAAAAATGTTTCTAAACATCACAAAATCCCTTGTATTTTTTCTTAACTGTTGCAGGAGTGAATAGCAAAGCTATTCACTCTCAAACTTCTTAGTGGAATCAAAAATACTCATTTCAATATGAGTCCACAGCCATCACTTTTTTTGATTTGGTGCTAGTGACTGAACCCAAGGTCTTATGTTTGTTTACAAATTCTCTACCACTGACTGATAGCCCCTATCACCTTCATCCCTACTCATATATCATTTGTGAGATAGTGGCTTGGGTCTCCTAATTCTTTCTCCTGCTCTGTTCTGAGAAGGCTCATGTGACCTTACCTTGCCAAGAAGGGGGTGGGGGTGATTTTAAAAGCTTCACATTATTTTAAATATCCCTGTGTTTATAAGTTATGTTAAATAGGGATGAAAGATTTGAATATAATTTTAAATTGTTGGGGTTGAAAAAAGAACAATCAGGTCTAACATGTACATACTAAGGTGACAATGTGAGTAAACATTTGTGGAAATGTGTCCTGAGCTTTAGATCAAGGACAGGAGTTCACTAGTAAAGTATGTGGGAGAGGTGAGGCAGGGGCTCAGCTGGGCAGAGCTCAGGTGGGGCTGCCCCAGAGCTGTAGGCTCTGGTCCTGGGCTGTGAGGAAGGACTCAGCTCTACTGGGCAGTGGAACTGAGGACCTGGGGAAGCAGAGGCCCTGCCCTCAGGCTGTGGGCAACAGGTCCAGGGAAGGAAGGTGCTCCACATGGAAAACATCACCATGAAGTAACCCAACAGTGTAAAACAGGTTATTTCCTTAACCATAACTACCACTATGTTGTCCTGAGTTTCATCATTTTTTTTTCCTTGAAGGATGTGTGTGGTGTCCAGATGAAATAGTGACATTCTTGGTGAGGGTGAGACACAGGTAATTATATAAAAGTGAGGTTCTAGGTATGGGTCTAATGCAGTGTGACTGGTGTCCCTATAGGAAGGGAAAATAAGGTCTCAGAGACACCAGGGAAAGCTATGTGACACAGGAGGACAGCCCTCTGTGAGCCAAGAGAGAGCAGAATGACCTGCTGGTGCCTCGATGTTGGCCTGAGATCCCACAGTCATGCGAAAATCCATTTCTGATGTGAAGCTGCCCAGTGGGGTGCCTCTTTGTGGCATCAGAGTGACCACAATGCTGGATGCAGGAGCAGAATTCAGTCCTGAGGGACACTGCATGCTCTGTGACGGTATTCTATAGGGCCACTGGCACAGCACCTTCAAGAGAGACAGGACCACGAGATCCAAGGAAGCAGAGAATGCCACCCCAGGCTGAAGGAGGCCCAAAAGACCTGGCTCCACAGCAGCTGGGAGTCTCCACTGGACCATTTGCTACAGAAGACACTAGGGGGCGACTAGCGGCATGTGAAATGCCATGGAGACGGGAGGGGACAGGGCTGAAATGTCCATGTCCTGGTCACAGGTGCACTGCAGTTATGTGGAGAGAGCTGTCTGTAGGGAAGGAAGGACTGACTTCTCCATCCTGAGCACAGCTGGAGGTCTGAATCGACTCATTTCCACCTTCTCTTTCTTAATTTTAAGAGGGTGTCCTCAGCTCCTGAAGAGCTGGGCTCTAAACCATACCCATCCCCTCTCTGGAGCCAGTAGGAGACTATGAATGTGACCAACCAAGAATCTGAGCCACAGACCCCCAAAGGTTCAGTCACTGACCTGGGAGACCCTGCAGAGGTCCTGGTCCACCTGCTGTCCGTCAATGGTCACCACACTGTGGGTACCCAGTGCACAATGATTTCCTCTACAGGACAGACCAGTCTGCTCACAGCACATGCTTGTGTGTGTTTTCCTGTCGGTTCATTTGCCCCTGATTGCACTGTTCAGGGACAGCACATGTCAGAGATTAGGGACTTTCATCCACCTACAATATTATAAGGTCCCTGATTATTTTGCTCTGTGTCTATGATGTCTACAGGAAGATGGGCTGTGGGAGGTATGGTGGGTGACCTTGGACTGACCCAGGCTCTCCTCTGACTCACTAGTGCTTCTCATGAATACATACCAAGTGTGCTGGGTGCAGCATCCTGAGATCCAGGGGAGCTGGCAGAAGACCTCAGTCCTCCTCCCGTCCTCTCAGAGGAGCAGCTGGACTTCTATGCTTTGACATATGGAGTCTCATTGCTCAGAGGATAAAAGCCAAGATGGGCTGTTCTGTGAATTACCATGACTGATGTGCAGGCTGCAGGAATTAGGTTGGGGTAATTCCTCCTGGAAGTAGTTGCAGAGATTCATGAGGAGTGCTCTACTGAGCTCAAAGGCTGCCTGACCTTAGAGCCATAATCTTTTTCATGAAAACAATTAGCACCAGTCCCTCCACAGGGAGCTGGAAGAATAGGAGGCAGAGAAACCAAATGAGGCTGCATGGCTCCCTCTAGGTCCCACTGAGGCAGAGCTTCCCAGGGATCTGTCCCAGGCACAGATATGGCTCTGGAACTCATAGCAGAATGGGAGGAGCAAGAAACCTCATCCCTTGTGAGACTTAGTGAAGAACAACATTCTCTAGTTCTGGCAGTGGGTACAGGTAAACCTCAAGTGCACAGAGGAGCAGAGCCAGGCTCTGTCCCCCTTGGTGCAGTGGCACCAGAACCCTAAGGCAGATGGTGGTACTGTTCAGCATACAGGAGTTCTGCCTCCCATGATACTCTGTGCTATGTTACCATCCTGCCTGCACATGAACACTGCCAGCCTGCTCAGGCCTTATCTCCTTAACAGGGGGACAATCTTTCACCTGTAAATCTGCCACTTCTTCCAGCAGGTGAACTCTTGCTCTACTGACCTTCATCTTGTCTCCAGGAAGCTCCTGCACTGCGCTGCTCCACGTTCCCATGGAGTTCCCATCATCCAGCTGTGACATCTTCACCACAGCTGCACAGTGTCCACACAGTCGCCTGGCTGTCATGCTGATCCTGAGTCAGGCCATCAGGTTGGGGAAAGAGGTGTCCCAAAGATCAAGGGACATGGGTGGGTTTTCTGCAGCTGCCCTCACCTCACATTTCACATCAGTGAAGCTCTAACAACAGCAGCACTCTACTTGCAGATGTGACTTCTGGTTAATCAAGATGATCCCTTGACCACTGACACTCAACATCTCTGTTCTTGTCATGATGTCATTGTCTCCATGGGAAAATGCTCCTCAGAACTGTCAGAAGAGTAGCATCACCGAGATCCACATGATTCAGCCTTCAATTTCCCTCCACAGCCTCACTGGGCTCTGGGTGGTCTCTTCACTACCTGCTCTCAGCTCTTGAATCCTATCTATTTTTCTTGATCTTCAATAAAATATCTACTGGACTGTCCATCACAGCCACCAGAGCTGACCTCTGTGCTCTTCTCACCATCCACTTTCAGACCATCACCTCAGGAAACCCTCACAGGCCATGTCCCAGCCTTCCAGCTCAGGGGCCCTTGTTTTGTCTTTCAACCTTCTCTCTAATATTGGTCAAGTTACTCACAAAAAGGAAAAGCCCACCACCTCTACTTGGGGTCTGCTGCACTAGAATTCCTCCAGCTTTCTCTTCTAGGGTCTCTGGAAATGTACAAGAGGCACATTTCCTAAAATATTGCTTTAGAAAACAGGATTTTTTTTTTCAGAATCAATTTGGGGCTAATAAATTTATTCAGAATTTTTAAATGTATTTTTAAGTTAAAGACAGCCCAATCTATGTAAAGGTTAATATTAAAAAACACATAATATTTTACTACCTTTCCACAAATGGTTGATAATTTTCAGCCTTTCTTTAATTCATGTTATAAATGTGATATCATATGGTGAAATAGCTAATGTTCATGTGACCTCAAACAATTTATATAAACTTTGTAAAATGATACTTAAAAGACAAAGATCAGCTTCATAACTACAGTACTTAAGATTTATGAAGAGCCCTGCCTTACCTGAGATAAGGCTCTGTGTCCCATCTTACTACATGTAAAAATTACTAGAAAAGCAGTAGGCCAGATTTTAGTTCATTAAAAGTTATGTTCAAAAGTTGTTTTTTTTTTTTCTATCAAGATTACTAGGATCTCAAACAGGGGATATAATGTATAACTCAGCCAAAATTCAAGGTAGCTATTACACAAATTAAATATGTTTTCACTCTTATTAATTTTATTTTATAATTTTCTTATAAATGTCCTGAAGATTGCCTGTTAATGTTTTACAAAGGTACTGCTTTAAAAAAACACAACATGGGTTAATTTAAGATAATAAGCCATCACCTACATGATGGATAGGATAATATAGACCCCCAATTAATAAGAAAGATAAATAATTATAAAGTTATAGACATTAAAGCCCAGTACTCTTAATATAAAGCTGTTAAAATTTATTTACTGGATGTTTAAGATAAAGATTTAAAATTAAAGTTAAATAAAAAGAGCCAAGAAAACCAATATTTGGCTCTTGCCCTCTAAGTCAGTCTAAATCAGGGAACAGGGAAATTCTGTAAAGAGTTTTGCAGCTCTAAGCCACATGACATCTCGATCAGGAAGATTAATGAGACCTCTGGAGAACAGAAAGAAAATCAGAGCATTTACTATAAAGAGGAGGGTAATTAGAAAAGGGAGACATCCCTGATGCTTCTGAGGGAAGCCACATGGTCAAGCAAGACCTGGACCCATCCTAGCGCAAATGACACTAACAAAACTAAAAAGCTACCGTAAAGTTTCCCCAAAAATGACTCCCATAAAAACTCAGCTGACTATTCATAATAGATAAAAACAAAAGTCAGTTTGACTGCTTCATCTTAAACACTCAGTAAAGACATTTAAAACCAAAACACAACCATTTCTAGACATTTTTAATAATAATAATAATTATTATTATTATTATTATTATTATTATTATTAGTAGTAGTAGTAGTAGTAGTAGTAGTAGTATTTGAGGTATACACCTTATGTTAGCCTGAGATAAGTAAGATAAGTTAAGACTGAAGGCTACAAAGAAGGATTCTCAGACAAAAATCCTGACAACTATATTAAAAAAAAAAAAAAAAAAAAAAAAAACTATTAAGAGGAGCTTCCAGAGACAAAAGTTTTTAGTTTAAGGCCTACAGATATTCCTACCCTACACAGGTAGGCTTGGTGTTTGCTAGTATGATTATCCAGCCCTGAGTAACAGAATTAAAGGTTTCTCTCTTAGGCACAAAGTTCATTCAACTTTACCAGGACCACTTAGTAAAAAAAATGCTGCCACTGATTTAGCCTCCAAAATGTCTGCCTTTCTATCTATGGTTCCCCAAACTCTACATTCTCAATTTCACCTTAATGCTTCTTCTTTAGCTCATCATTGTAAAATTTCTTGTAAAGCAACTTCTCAAATTATTCGAGATTGTTCCCTCTGCTCTGCACAGATACACTCTCCTAATTTTGAAATTAATTCCAGAGGCCTTTTACTGGGTCATTTATGACAAATGGATATTACTCATTATCCTTCTTTTGGCAAATTAGCATATGTTCATGTGTCTATAGATACTTACTCTCATTTCATTTATGCTTCTCCTCATTCAGGAAAAAGGGTCAAAAATTTAATTGTTCACTATATGAAAGCTTTTTCTATTATGGGTCTCCCTAAACATATTAAAACAGATAATGGACCAGCATTACTAGTACATCATTTACAAGATTTCTTCACACTTATGATGTAAAACACATGACAGATATTCCTTATAACCCTCAAGGACAGGGTATAGTAGAAGGAGCTCATCATCTCTTAAGACATATCTGTCAAAAACAAAAGGGGGAGTAGATAGTGGCAGTCCCTGCTCTTATTTAGCACATGTATTATTTATTTTAAATTTTTTAACTGTAGACCCAGCTACAAAATTGACAGCTGCAGATTGCTTATGGCATGCTAAGGGACAAACAGCCCATCCACTTGTAAGGTGCAAAGATGTTTTAACAGGACAATGGTTGGGTGCTGATCCTGTATTAATGTGGGGAAAAGGAGCTGCCTGTGTTTTTCCACAAAATGATCCCAGACCTCGATGGATTCCTTCTCATTTGATATGGTTTGACTCTTCTAAAACTACATCATGAATGCTCTTACCTCTTTGGTTTGTTTTATATCTTATAGATGCTGTCCTTAACCTTTTTTTCTCCTTTTTGGAGCTGTGGAAGTTGCCTCTTTCAATCATACCAATGTATGGCTGAGATTGGCTCAATTGGCAGGGACTGATAATATCTGCCTAAAACAAGATGTCCATCTAGGAGCAGTATTGTGTTCCTGTTTACTACCTGTCTGTCATCCAACAGAAGAAATAAAATATATGACTTTTTCTCCAATTTTGATAAAACTATTACTTATGCTGATTATTCTAATTGGGGCACCCCTTCTTATCACCTACTCAGCAATGCAGTTCAAGTTATAACCACTACTGTTATTGTAACAGATAATGACACTTGCACTGAGTTTCACAATTGTGCAACTAAATGTAGATCTATGGGACCTTCCTTTGCATGTAATAATTTCTTTGCGATTCCTTCATGTTATGGACATGTCCCACTTCCAAGAGGCTGTTTTTTTCCCCCCCCTGTGGAACTTATACATTCAACTACATACTGACAAGTGTGACTCATGGAACACATTGCTGTCTTAGTTGTCTCACAGTTTTCCTTCCCTCCATTGGTGATTTGCTTCCTGAACTTCCTTCTCCTTGCTTATGGAGAATGGCTACGCTAACATAGGACTGTAAGGATGATATAAACTTATTATCTAAAGCAGAGTTTGATACATTGACCTGTTCCCTTGTGGGGATCCCTGGATTGACAGTAGCAGCTTATAAGACAGCTATGAAATTAGCATGTGTAATGGCAAAAAACATTAATCGTACATCTACTGCTCTAGCCTTGTTGAATAAAGAACAGCAGGTTTTATGACAAGGAGTTGGGATAATAGAGCTGCTATAGATTTTTTACTATTGTTACACCATAAAAATGTATTCAAGTAAAAAATATGTGTTGCTTTAATCTGACAGATAACAGTGTACCTATTGATACAGAAATTCATCATTTTAAAGAAATGATTGATAATATCAGACAATCTGAAAGAAATGAAAAATTATTTTTATGTTTAACATCCTGGCTTCCTAATATTTCCTGGTTAAAATTAATGATATGTATGATTTTGATACTTGGCATGTCTATACTTGTTTGTGTCATTGGTCGTTGTATGATCACTTGTCTCTTATCTCATCCTCCTGTGATGATTTCATATGCCCCCCTAATGTTTGGATGATTGTTGTCAATGACAGCTAAGATGAATCACTGCTCATATCAACCTAAGACAGAGGCTTTCATTTCCCATCAATGGAAGTCCTCCATGATGGGTAAGAATGTTGCAGTATGGTTCACAACCTAAGACAGGCACAATTGCCATCATTGTTATTTAAGGGGGAACTGTGAGCTCACACACACAAACAGTTAAGTTTTGCTGTGCTTAGCAAAACAAGGAGTTCTGTGAGAAAGTATGAACTTTTTGAACTGTGTCCATGTTGCTGTCTTAAGAAAAGAAGAGAATGTTCTGCCAAATTTAAAATTTATATGTATAAGTGTGTATGTGTGTGTGTGTGTGTGTGTGTGTGTGTGTGTGTGTGTGCCTGGGAATAACTAACCACAAGTTAATTGATAAGAAATATGGAGCACTGTGACCATAAACAATGTTTTCCTGAGAATGTTTATCCATGCTTATAAGGATTAAGCTGACAAAAGGGTGCTTTTTCTTCCCCCTTGTTATAATTAACAATGCTGTATAAAAGAAACAGAGAAAAAAAAATAAAGACGGTGCTCATTTCTACTGGATGTATGTGTGTGTGTGTGTGTGTGTGTGTGTGTGTGTGTGTGTGTGTCTTTCTTTAATCATCTCTGATGTACCAGGAATTACAGATTGTCAGCGGGTCTGACACCCGGTGTGCTGGTTAATAAGCATGTGCTCTGCCATGTGCCACCATAAGTGTGATGGACAGTGGCACCCCAGCCCCCAGGCTGCTGTGTCCAGGGGACATGGCTGTCAAATCCACTGCAACAAACACACTGAAACAGCCCCAGAGACCTGCAGATGCAGAGAGCATGACCAGGTCTCTCTCTGGGAGCTTCACACCTCTCAGCCAACAGGCAGAAGGCAGATGCCCACACCCACCAGGGCTGCCTGGCAACACTTTCCCCAGAGAAGTCCACACACCTGGACTCCTAAAGCATCATTCCTGGGTGAAATCTTGGGTATGTCCACTTCCTTATCCACCTGCATCCTCCAGGCCCCGTAATAAAACCTAGGGGATTAAAGAAAGGGGGTGATGAAGTACTAGTGACAATCACCCCAGGATCAGTGTCCACTGGACATGATTTCCAAGGACTTGTGGCCCCTCTCTGCCTTCAGTGCTGTGTGCTGGCCCCCTCTAGTGGCCACATGCAGAGGAACACCCAGAGGAGTTTCCTGTCCACAGTCATTGCTAGAGCAACAGGGGCTTTCTTGCACGTTGTGAAACATGCTTTGCTGTTGTGCTTGTTTCTTTCCTTAGGTTAATAGTCCTAAGTGGATTTCTGGCACTCTCCTGAACCATGGTTCCATTACAAAATGAAACAGTTTCCAGCTACATGTTAGCAGTTCAGGAATTGGGATTCCTCCACCATGTCTGGAACCCAAAGCCACACAGTATTCAGCTGCTCAACACTCTCTAGGCAGAAATGGAGGGACCAAAGACTCATGGTGCTAGGGTTCCAGCTCCGAAGTTTTTCTGTGGTTCAAGGACAACTTGGTTGACCAGTTCTAGTCACCATCAGTGCTTTGTAATTAATAAAATGTTTCAAAATATCACATTTTAATTAGAAGGGATGGAGAATGCAGGGGAGTTGCAGATATGGAAATTAATCAGTTAACATAGGCCAAATCCAAAACACTCTGCTCCATACTCTTGAGTGTTAGTTGGAGTCATTTAATAATAATAATAATAATAACAACAACAACCAACCCTGAGGGCATTCAAACTTAATGACTGTGAACCTTCTGTCTGTCAAATCCACTGAACCCTTAGCAATCAGTGTGTCCCTAGGAATGCCCACTTATCCTGAAGATTGTTCATATTTGTGTGACTTCACCATATTATCCACAATGTTTGTTGTCTAACTGCCTTCCCTCCCTGAACTTTCATTCCAAAAATGTCCTTGGCTTTCAGGGTGAGTGGACATGTTTCCAGGTGGGAAGGAGCCTGGCCACTGGCCACATCTGGAGCATATGGCAGTACCTGGTGCTTTTTCCAAGAGTCTCTGAAGAGGAAGGTGGTCCACTTCATATTAGAGAAAATAGAGTCTACAGAGGTTGGGGTCAACAGACAGTGACTATTTTCCCTCCCTTGGGCATCTGCAGGGTCGTTGGCACACATCAGGAGGACAGAGGTGGTGAGAATAGAGAGAAGCATCCTCAAGCCCTCAGTTCATATCTCACCTTCCATTAAAATGCCTCACAGGACCATGGCAGGCCTGCAGGGATGGTGGCGGGGGAGCATCTCTATCTCTCTAATTCAGGTGTGTCCTGTATTTATGAGGTTTCAACCTGATGATGACAGGAAGATTCAAATGCTTTCTTCAATACTGCACTGAATTCAGTTTCTGAGGCCTGGGAAGGGTGCATCTGTGCTCCCCACAGTACAGTGCAGGATCCCTAAAAAGCCTCCACAGTACTTGACCTGGTGGCCTTGTGGGGTAGATGAGGGCCCATCTGTGGTCATTCTGCCTGGTGGCTGGATGCTCAGAATTATCAGGAGCCTTGTGAGCTCTGGCTGATGACACCTGCAGGAACATTACTGGAAAGGATGGGAGGATGGCTGATGGGTCCTTGTGTTGGGCCATGTGGGTGACTGGGAGCCCCCTGCTGAGCAGAGACCAGCTGATTTGTATCCATTAGGAATGTTATTATTTCCAATCAGGGACATTTTGAAAGGTCCAGTCACAACAGATCCAAAAACAATTTTGTCTCCAGACATTTAGTCGTGTTTAAGTCTTGGGTATGACATTCTGTCAAAGAAGCCTTCAGTGTCACTGAAGTGCCCCCTGCTGTTTGCAAAGGAACAGTGAGGGGCAACTCCTGGATTTTCCTAGTGCTATCTCCAGTCTCCCAGGGAATCCCTGACTCAGGCCATGGAGGGACATACTCCAATATAAGCATTTGACCAAGCTCAAGGCAGACACACGCCAAACCCAGAAATAACTCAGAAACAGATAAAGTGCCTGGAGGAGCCACGATGCCCTGCCTCACCTCAGGCCCAGGGCAGTGGAGTTGCCGACCATGGACTGAACACTGAAACCATGAGCACCAAGTAAATGTCCCTCCTCTGAATGTGTTCTTCTCAGGTCTTTTGGTCACAGTGTGAAAAGTTCACTACCATCCTGGGCCACCAGCTGTCAATCCCATTCATCAGTGTCATTCCTGAAGGACATCTGCCATTAACACTGCCCAGTCTTTCTTTCCTGGAAGGTTGCTCAGGAGGGACCAAGAAGAGAGAATCCTATGCCAGCCACAGCACCTGTGCTAAGACCTGTGCCCACAGGGGGGACAGAGGAACTCCTGGGATGGGAGAGAACAGAGGGCATCTTCACCCTAACCCTGGGGTCCCAGAGAGTCAAGGGCTCCATAGGAAGAGGTTCACACCTTCTGTGGCAGATGACACTGATGGCTGGGGAGGACACGAGCACCTCTATGTCTAGAATCTGTGCCTTCTCTTGCCAAATGTTCAGGCTTTGAAAGACTCACCAGAAATAAATGGTAAATGCCTAAGGTGAGGAATGTGATATTTAGAAAATTTTATGACCCTTAGCAACTTCCAGGGGCTCTCAGGTCCAGGACAGCACTCAGCAGTTGGGTGGGGTGCACAATACCCAAGGGGAGTAGCAGGGAAGGTCCCAGAGGTGCTGCAGCTCCAGGTGCCACCAGACCAGATGCTGGGCCTCTCTCCTCAGCCTCTGCAGGTTCTGAGCAAGGGAGGGACCTACTCCTTGCCTCCTGAGGACCCTGCTCAGACCCCCATTTTCCCTGTAGGAGTGCTGGGGCTCTAGGGTCATGTGTGACTGGTGTGTCCTCTGCCCAGGCAAGAGAAGCTTTGATTTTTCTTTTTTAATCCAGTTCTCTTACATTATTTTTGTATCCAGAATAGACCCACTTGGAGGTGGACCAGGAGGATGGTGACCCTGGGGCTCTGCAGAGGAGGATGTTTCAGGAGCTTGGTGTGGCCTGGATGTGGCCTGGAGTCTGTTGTGGCCTGGGAGGTTCAGCACATCACAGCTGTGACTCATCCCAGCCACTAACACAGGTACAGAAGACATGGAGACAGGAGGGGGAAGTGAAGGTGTCCAAGGTCACCTACATAGGAACCCTCTTGGGTCAGCAAACACTATGGAGGTCAAGTTAAAAGAGAAAATAGTTTGTATCTCAACCCTGGAGACAGATGAGAAAGTCCCATGTGAGGGGGAAGAAGAGGATTGGAAGTAAAGAAAATCATGCACAGTTATGTCTTCACAGCACTGTTGAAAGTCAGCTCATCCAGGATGTAGACTGTGGTCAATTAACTAGTGATTTTTATTTTGAAAAGGTTATCAAGCACTGTATGCCTGGTTGATTTTGCAGACTGTAGAAGTAAAAAAAAAAGTAAATATATTTTTTTGTTTCAATGAACAATGTTTTTTCGAGATCTCGAGGTCCCTGCTTTTCCCAAGTGCCCCTTCTGGTCTTGCTGTTGCTGTCCCCCATTGGTCATGGGGCTCCTTCCTCCCCTCTCAGATACATCTCCCAATGTCCCTGGGCCTTCCCTGATCCACACAGAGGAACAGCCACACACACCACATACACACATCACAGAAGACTCCATACAGAATTCAACAGGGATTGAAATGATTCTGCTCTCTTTCCTTCCTGCAGTTACTCTTTCCTGCATGCCTTGGTTCCTATAACCATGAGGACAGCAGTGCCTGGGTCACACACTGGCTCAGGTGCACCTGACAGTGTGAGGGCTGTTACTTATTCCTGCAAACTCTGCCATGCAGCTGGAAACCCTCAAACACAAGAGTATGTCCTGCCTTTTACATTGCACAAAAATATAGTGAACTCTGCTAAAATTCAGGTACAACTTTCACAGTTGAAAAAGATCAACTGGTCAATGAAAATGAAAGTTACAAGAGCAACAAGCATCTTTTGAAATGATAAAAAGACAGCTTGTAGGTAAAATGTCAGCTAAGGTTTATTGTTCCCCACAAAGGAGGACTCAGACACCCCAGGAGGGTGGTGCTTGATGGGAGGGTCCATCCTGAGAAAGAGGTTGGTTGCTGAGGACTGACTCATGCAGCCATCTGACATCAGGACGAGGTGGCTAGTTACAACTGTCTCTCCTCAGCTCTGACCCTAGAAGGAGAGGGGAAGGTTGGGCATGTTTCTAGAGTAAGTGGAGCAGAAGTTGAAATCAGCATCTTCATATCCTGCGCATATAACTCACACACAGGCAGCCCTGAGTGCCCCACAGAAGGTCCCCTCTCACTCAGGCTGTTTTACATTTGGTCACAACAATCATGGTGCACAACTCCATAGTATAACATATGATGATCTCCAATATGAAATTTTTTTGTGGAGATAATTTATGAGTGTGTCTGGCAGGAGGCACACTGCAGAAATATCATCGTCAATAATGTGTTTTGCTCTGTTTGGCATTAAATCTGTGCTATACTGAAAAGTGATTGTTCAAAAAATGATTTATATATATAGTAATGAGTGAAAGTCATTAATGAAATGCCCTTAACTGAGATCTATATCTATATTTTTGATGCTGATATTTTTATGCCAAAAATCATTGATGCAAGAGTGAACAAGTAGATAGATTAATTTATGCTAAGATGAAGATAATATTGTCAGTAATCAGCAGATTTCTGTCAAGTTATAATTCATGGACATCATCTTGATGTCCACTCCCAAGTTTCCATCTTACCCTGTCACCTCTGCATGAGCTCACTCCAGGAATCACAGGGATTGTCCCACAGTTAATGTCAAGGGGGTGGTGGGGGGAACCTAGACTTAACTTGAATGGATTAGCAATAAAAAATGGCACAGGTTACGTGACTGTTCCCAGAATGTAGTCAGAATAATGGCTCATCAGGGGTGACAGCAAGCATCTTATTGGGGGGTTATTCTTCATGCTGAACAGGGTGTAAGTCACCTGAAATTTTAAAGTAACTTCTCTGCACAATAGATGAGGAGCTTAGGAGGATTACCTGGTCTCTGCTGATACCAATATAAATAACCAAAAATGTCCTCACTGGCCCTACATGTGATTGTGACTCTGTCTCCTTGAGACACAGGCAAGGAGGATGAAGACTGGGTCATCGTTATGTCACTTCTAACACCTGCCATTGGAAACATAAAAGAAATATCCTTGTAAATAGTGATGTTCCAAGAGGACTTTCCTGAGTAGCCAGGCAGCACTGACTACACTCTGATTAGTAAATCCCCAAGACTGTTTGCCCTCACCTGGAAGGCAGAGCAGCAGGAACCACAGGATCTGAGCAGGGGCCCTCATGGCCATGCTGTGTTGTGACAAGACTGACTCCTGCACAGAGTGTGAGCAGCCTCTTAAGAAGTCTTCAGGATAGTGGGCTGTGCTGTGGGCACATGCAAATCATCAGGGCTGGGCAGGCTAGGCAGAGCTGCAGGGAGGCTCCTCCTGGTCAATCAACACAGGCTCAGTGTGTCCAGGTGTCCCAGGTCAGACCAGGGCAGCTCATATTTGCTTGGGGTGAACATGGTTCCCTGGGGCCACAGGACACAGCCCCCTAAGCTCTGAGTGGTGATCTGTAGTCACTTTCTGGTTGAGGACAGGCTGTCCTTGTGTCTTAAGCACAGTTCTGTGTTGGTGATTCTTGGAGGAGGAGGGGACATTACAGAAGCAAGGAGATAGTTTATGCTTTGGAAGTAAAAACAGAAATGAAGGCAGCAAGAGAGGAAGATGTATAAACTCACTGAGGTGTTTGAGGTTTCTGGACATTGGCACAGCATGGGTAACAGGGAAGAAGGGCCCCGCCCATGGACCCAGTCCTCCCTGCCTCAGAGTCCCACAGAGCACACTCATACCCATAATGATGCCCATCTTCTCCAGAACAGCAGGTCTAAGGCCAGCCATGTTCTTCAACTTAACTATCTTTTAGGAGAAGTAAGAATAACTTTACAAACAAGAGTGCTTGTAAAAACTTTAAAGATTGAAGTTTGGAGAATATAGGGCATGGCCAGCACCTTGGTAAACAAAGTAAAGATCCAGACTCTGTATATAATTCTGCTTTACCAGTATTACCACATGTGTTTTTAAGCCCTAGTAATGCCTCATGACCTCAAGAGGGCTGCAGTGTCTCTAATCATCATGTCCCCCATCAGGTCCTCTTGTAATTTTTCCAGAAATAAAGCAAGTAAAATTTCTCACCCTTGTTCTTCTCAAAGTTATCAAAAAGCATTCCCAATAACTGTCCACAATCTTTTTTCCCCTTTTCTTTCTTTTTCTTTTCTTTAATTTCCCTCTTTAGTGCTGATGATTGAATCCAAGGTCTGGTGCATGCTGCACAAGTTCTCTACCTCTGAGTCAGAGCCCCAGCCCCTCCTTCCTTCCCTCAGTTACATACCATTTCTGGGATTATCAAGTATGTCCCCTGATACTTCCTCCTGCCCTGGTCTGGGAGGGCTCACCTGTTCCTACCACAAACAGCAGGACAGAACTTGTTATCGGTAAATTATAGGAAAAGAAGAAGTTTTAAAAGCTTCACCCTATTTTAAATATCCCTGTGCTTGTGTTAAGTTCCTTAGGGAAGAGAGACTACAATGAAATCTTTACTGTGGGGCTGGGAAAAGTACATTCAGGTCAAGTTTCTCCTTAGCAAGGTGACAACCTGCAGGTGAACAATTGTGGGAATGTGTACCGAGCTTTAGAGGAAGAAAGGACTTTGCTTGTGTAGTAGTGTCATGGAGAGATTGCAATAAATCACCCCATTGATCATAAAGCGGGGGACATGAGCTGGCGGGCCAAGGGGCAGGTGGCAAGTCTGCATCTTGGACTATAGGTGTGTGCCACCCTGCCCATGGGACTCTAAGTTCAGACACCTTGAGCCTAGGCAGGTAAAGCAGGCATCTCTTGCCTAAACCCATGGCTGCCTCTTCAGTCTCAGAACTGAGCATGAACACCATGAAGTTCAGGACCTGCACAAGGTCCTACTGCTGCTGGAACAGTGACCTTCCCATTGATCAGGATGTGACCCATGGGGCTATGTTTACAGATAGGAGCAGGTGTCATACAGACTGGCAGTTGTTCTTGAGCCCAAGGGGACAGAAGTTCTGTGTCCAGAGCTGGGCAAGGTTAGCTTCCTCCCTGCTGCTTCCACACAGGACAGAACAGCTGGCACAATGGCTGCATGGCCCAGGACAAACCCACCCACAGTTGCTGCTGGCAACTCCTCTGACTGGGCAGACAGAGATGCCTCTGGCAAGTGACAGCTGATATGATGCAGGGACTCTGCTAACAGAGGATCATGGCAGCCACACATACAGCCCCGAACACCTGCTCTTCAAGTTTTTGGTCTCTAAAGACCACCAGACACCATCATTGACTCTCCCATGAAAATCCAAGGGGTGGAGACAGAGGCAGGCCAAGGGCAAGGATGTGCAGGAGAACAGGGTTATTACCTATATGAGGACAGCCATGTGGGAAGTGAGGAGTGACAGGTGTGAACTCAGAGTAGGAGGGGAAAGGACAGAGAAGACCCAGGCAGGAAGGCAGAGGAGAGACACTGGAGGAGCCCAGAATACAGGGAGAAGGGATGGGAGGGGGATAGAAGGTGTAACTTCAGAGCTGTCCCCAATCTGCTCCCCTGAGAGTCCTCAGACTGTCAGTAGCCCTGTGCACTCACAGCATCTGAGTGGAGGTTTGTCCCCTAGTGGGGATAGGAAGACGTTCAAGTTCTTGAAAGAAATGTGGCTGCTGGTGCCCAGAATGACCTGTGTCCCTGCCCACAGCCCTCCCAGGCGGGCAGGGTGTGCAGAAGGCAGCAGGAGGCAGCAGGAGCTCAGCAGCCAGGCCTGGTCCTGCTGGTGTGAGGCTAGACCCTGCTAATACTCCTGGTGAGTTATAAGGGGCAGTGACCTCTCTCCTGGGATACAGAAAGAAAGAATAACATGTGTGAGACCCTGTGTGTTCACCCTTTACCAGAACTGAGTCCTCTCTCCATGTTTCTGATGGATAGTGAGAGGGACTTCACTGGACAAAGGCAGGAGGAAATGCCTTGGGGGATCAGGTGGCAGTAGGTGGTGTCTGGGTGCAGAAGGGAACTTACTAGCATCCTGGCAGTCAGGAGGGCAGCACGGTACCTTAGAGTCTGTTTTGCAGAGGACAAGGTGACCACTCCCTGGAAGTCCTGTTGGGCCTGAGCACTCAGCAAGTAGTGACAAAGTGTCTCCGTGGATATCCTGGTCATGCCTTGGACTGACTTTGCACACAAGTGTCCATGCTTTGGCTCAGACCTGCCTGGCCTCCTCCAAGGTTCTGTGCTGTTCCCCCTGAGCCCAGCCTGATGTACAGCATCCCCTGGGCTCTGAAGCTGCTCCTGCTGCACCTGGAGGCTGCCCTCCCTGGGGGCTGGTGCTGTGGCTGCTGTACCTGCAGGGCCTGCTGAGCGTCCTGCTCATGAGAGTTGGCGGCAGCTCCAGGACACACACAGGGCCTGTGCAGGTGACAACAGAATTTTGGATATATCTGTTCACACTCGTGCATAAGGGTTTGAGTGCAGACTGAAGACTTGTGCTAAAAACACCTTCCCATAAATTATATTTACTTTGTTATTCACTTACAGATGTGGAATATATTTATGTTAAATATGGAGATATTTCCCTTCAAGTAACCTAATGGTGTAAAATAGATTGTTTCCTTAACCATCAATAAGACGATGTTGTCCTGGATGTAAGCAGTTTTTTCAATGAGTAAAAGAATGAATATTATGTTTTTGATCATTATTTTAATGAGAATCTGTCAAACACATTTTCTATACAACTTTTGTTGGAATATAGAAATCAGATTAATTTGCATAGGGGGTTGGGATAATGGAGGGAGTTGTTTCACCACGTCACCTCCCCAGACACTCAGAAACCACCTCAGCCAAGGCTCCTTGTTCAAGACTTGGCCACTGTTCAAGATGGTGGCAGACATTGGAATCGACCCTGTGGTGCTGGGTTAGGAGCTTCCTTGGATGCAGACACCTTCACATCCTGATACAACATGTTCCAGCCAATTATTGCCTTCAGTCTGGCTTGGCAGTGCCAGGTTGCAGTAACATGGGTGTTGCCCACTCAGATAATGAGGCATGGCTCCAGGTGTAGGTGTCACACACGGGGGTTGAGTTACATTCACCTGTTCTTTTGAAAACCTGACTCTTTGCCTAATTTGAAAGGCTTCTCCCCAATAAAAGTGTTCAGCCCATCCTCCCAGCTCTCTTTCTTGCCTGATTGCCCCCCCCCCTTGTGGAAACTGCTGCTGAAGACCAGTCACTGAACCCAAAGAAAAGGTACTTTCTGTGTCTGTGTCTTCATTTATTCACTAAATTCACTTGGAGTGACCCTGATAGATATTTTCCAGTGATATGACAGTGCTGGTTCTACAGGAATGCAGGAGGAATGAGCTAAGGGGATTGTGGAAGCTTCCACCTGATTACAGAGGACATCCTGGAGGCCAGACTAAGTATGCCAAGGTCAGAGTCCATGTGGGGTGCCTCTGAGAGGGCAATGTTTGGGAAAGTGAAAGGAGTGGAAGACCCATTGAAGATCCCTGAGACTGAGAGATGCCAGTAACACAGAACATCTGCTGAGGAAAGCTGCAGGATCAAGCAGAAACAAGACCAGAGAGAAGGCAGGTGGGTTGCACCCACAAAGGGTGCAATCCACATGCCTCAGCCCTCTGGAGAGAATATCAGAGTGCTGTGTGCCCCAGGTGCTGGATGTAGGGCTACAGGACTAATTTTTCCAGCTGGATATTTGGATACTGGTCCCATTCCTTCTTTGTATTCCCTGGGACTTTCTTCCCTTTAAAATTTTTCTTCGTTTTTTTAAAATTTTGGAATGGAAATGCTTACTTGGTGCTTTTATATATTGGATCTATTTAACATAATTTTGATTTGTACAGGGGATCACACTGAGAATTTGCATTGAACTTTGACTTGAGCAATCTAGGAACTGTTAAGAGTATGCAAATTTCTGCAATGGCCTAAATGTATTTCACATTGTGAGGTGGTCATGAGCCCACCTGGGGGGTCAGGGCACAATGTTATGATGTGGATATAAAGCGCTCCCCAAAAGCTCATGTGTGAGACAATGCAAGGGTTCAATGAAATAATCAGATTATGAGTTGTCATCTAATCCCTAAACAGTGCCTTAATCCCCTGAAGATTAACTAGGGGGTTACTGTGGGCATGCAAGGTGTGCCTGGAGGTTGATTATTGGGGACATGCCTTTGAGTGATAGATTTTGCCCCTTATGTGCAGGGCCTCTCTCTTGGCTTCCTGGTACCTCATCCTAAGTGGTATTTCTCCCTGTCACCTTTCTTCCAGGATGTTCTGCCTCAGCTGGGGCCCAGAGCAATGCACTTGGCTGTCTATTAACTAAGACCTCAGAATAGTGAGCCCCAAATAAACTTGTCCTGTTATTGTCTTTGTCTGGTTCCTGGTCCCAGAAGGGAAAAAAATGACTAAAGCAACTTCCAACATTGTTAGGGTGGAAGCTTGTTGAGCTTGGGGCAGCTGGGTTTGGAGGTCACCCGAGAGAGAAGGCCTGGCCTGGGGTGAGTGGGGCACGTGGACCTGTGGACATGCCATAGGAGGGGGCTCAGGACCTGAGTTAGCTGAATGAGGTTTGAGGCTTGGACTGGACAATACTCATGGAAGAGTTAAACATTTTTCACTTTTCTTTCTTTCTTTTGAGGACATGTTGGTTTGGACTCACACATGATTTGATTCCCTTCCTCTGGTCCAAAGTGAGGCCCATGACAGTCAGGCATGGAGAAGAGAAGCTGCTCATCTCAAGGTTCCTAAGAAGCCACAGGGACAAGGTAGACTTCTCAAGGATATGTGGCCTAACTTCCTCCAGGAATGCCTAGCATGCCCAGAGTCACCATCCAGTTAGTCCATCCAATTTTAAAACCACTAAATGGATTAATCCACTGCTGAGGTTACCATTTTCATAATTTCAACATTTCATATCTGAAAATTCCTGCATTAACTTGAGTTTTGGGGCCACCTTATATTCAAACAATAGCATTCTGCTCTGTACCCCTGAAACTCATGATCATCTCACCATGAAAAATACATTTACTCTCTTTGCAAGAGTCCCCATAATCTTAACAATTCCTGCTTATGCAAAACTCCTAGTCCAAATTCTGATTTAAGACTCAAGGTAAACTCTTGATTGTGAGACAATAAATGTGGCTAAAAGGCAAAGGATTTCTGCCCATTTGCTTCTGAATATCATCAGCAGTATTCATATAACCAAATGCAGTGTTTCTCCTTTACTCCTCAGTAAGTGAGACATGGTGCCCACCATCGGGAAGAGCTAGGAAGATAGAGTCTGTCCATCTTGTCTTGGGACCATGAGAACACTGTGGTTAAGCAATGTAAGTCTAATCTTCAGGTATCCAAACCTTCAACCCTTGTCATAGGGAAACCTGCCAGTGTTGTACTTCCTCTACCTGCACATGGAGCACCTTGATCCTGGTCACCCTGGTCCCCATGAATGGAAAGACCAAATCCAGGCACCTAGTCCTCATTCCTTTTCTTTTACAATTAGGATCTTCTTTCAGTGTAGTTTCCAGCAAGGTGCCCCCATCTTTCCTTCCCCAAATTCCTTTACAACAACACCATGTCCCCTGCACAGGTTTCCTGCTGCTGTGTAGCCTCTCTACTGGTCCCTGCAGGAGCTTATTCCAGGACATGGGGCTGATCAGAGACACACCTGTAAATGTACAAAACACCCCCTCATTTCAGAGAAACTCACGTCTCCAGTGCTTTGCTTTGACAGGTGGTGGCCCTTTCACCCACCTTGGGCATCACAGAACCATTGGAATGTATCAGGAGAACACAGGTGATGGTCTCACAGAGAACTGGCCTGAAGTCCTCGGTTCTAGCTGCATCTCAGGTCAGTCCATCCATTAGCTTCATGGGACCATGTTGAGCCCACATATGATTGTATAGGAAGGGACAGCCTCTTCTACCATTCTAAGTAAATCATAACCAGGATATTATGAGTGTTTAATCCAATAAATATGGGAAAATACAAATGTATTCTTCAAACTCTGTGTCTGATATCATAACCCCACCCCAGAGAAGTGTACTGATATCCACCTAATTCCATCAGTAGACATTGTCAGGCCTGCATTTCTGAAGCTGAGGAGGAACAAAATGGGTAAGGCCACAGAGGAGCCTCCCTGGGCCTTTCCACCAAACCCCCCAGTGACCTCAGAGCCTGGCTGCAGCTAAGCAGTACCCTCAGGAGGTGAAGGCAGCAGGAGGAGCAGCTGGGGCATCCCAGCCTAACATTTCTGCTCCCTGGAGGTTATGTCTTAGCCTGTATCACTGTGGGAAGGACACTGTTACTCTGTTGACAGTAATAAGGGGCAACATCTTCAGGCTCCAGGCTGCTGATGGTGAGAGTGAAATCTGTTCCATATCCATTGTCACTAAACCTTGAGGGGACCCCAGATTGCAGGTTGGATGCACTATAGATGACAAGCTTAGAAGCTTGTCCTGTTTTCTGCTGAAACCACTATAAATTATTTTACTGTCCCTGCAGGTGATGGTGACTCTGTCTCCAGGAAACACAAGCAAGAGGATGGAGACTGGGTCATCCTGATGTCACATATGATACCTGCAATTGAAACATAACTGGAAATATCCTTGTAAGTAGTGATATTACAAGAGGAATTTCCTGTGTAGCCAGGCAGCAATGACCACACTTTGATTAGTAAATCCCCGGTACTCTCCCCCCTTACCTGGGAGGCAGAGCAGCATGAACCCCAGGAGCTGAGCAGGGGCCCTCTTGGCCATGCTGTGTCCTGACTGGGACTGATTCCTGCACAGGGTGTGAGCAACCTCTTAATAAGTCATCAGGGCAATGGGCTGTGCTGTGGGCACATGCAAATCATCAGGGCTGGGTAGGCTGGGCACAGCTGCAGGGAGGCTCCTCCTGGTCAATCAACACAGGCTCAGTGTGTCCAGGTGTCCCAGGTCAGACTAGGGCAGCTCATATTTGCTTGGGGTGAATATGGTTCCCTGGGGCCACAGGACACAGTCAGCCCCCTGAGCTCTGAGGGGTGATCTGTAGTCACTTCCTGGTTCAGGACAGGCTGTCCTTGTGTCTTAAGCACAGTTCTGTGTTGACGATCCTTGGAGGAGGAGGAGGCATTACAGAAGCAAGGGGATAGAATTTATCTTTGGAGGTAAAAACAGAAATAAAGACAAAAAGAGAGGAAGATGTATAAACTCACTGAGGTATTTGGTGTTTCTGGATATTGTCACAGCATGGGTAAGAGTCAGGGAAGGAGGGACCCACCAATTGACACAGCCCTCTCTGCCTCAGAGTCCCACAGAGCACACTCATACCTATCATGGTGCCCATCTTCTCCAGACCAGCAGGTCTAAGGCCAGCCAGGATCTTCAACTTAAGTATCTTTTAGGATAAGTAACAATAATTTTACAAACAATAGAGACTTTACAAACTTTACAAATTGAAGTTTGGAGAATTAGGGCATGGTCAGCATCTTAGTAAACACAGTAAAGATCCAGATTCTGTGTATAATTCTGCTTTACCAGTGTTACCACATGTGTTTTAAGTCCTAGTAATGCCTCAAGATCTAAAGAGGGCTGTAGTTTTTCTAAACATCATGTCCTTCATCAGGTCCTCTTGTAAGTTTTCCAGAAATAAAACCCCTGCTCTTCTAAGAGTTATCAAAAACCTTCCCAATAACTGTTCACAATCTTTTTCTTTTGCTTTGTTTTATTTTTTTTAATTTCTCCCTTTGGTGCTGGTGACTGAACCCAAGGCCTGGTGCATGCTGCACAGTTCTCTACCTCTGAGGCAGAGCCCCAGCCTCTGCCTCCCTCAGTTATACATCATTTCTGGGATCAATAGTTGTCTCCTGATACTTCCCCCTGCCCTGGTATGGGAGGGCTCACCTGTTCCTACCACAAACAGCAGGACAGAGCTTGTGAGCAGTAAATTAAAGGGAAAGGAGAAGGTTTAAAAGCTTCACTCTATTTTAAATATCCCTGTACTTTTGCTAAGTTCCTTAGGGAAGGGATACTACAATGAAATCTTTTTTTTATTAGTTTCTCATGACAATACAATGATCTTGACATATCATACATTTGAATCAAATGGGTATAGTTTTTCATTTTTCCAAGTGTACAGATTGCAGAATCACATTGGTTATAAAGGCACATATATACATACAGCAATACTAGTGTCTATTTTATTTTGCTGCCCTTCCTATCCCCCTTCCTCTCCCCTCCCCTACCATCACTTTTAATGTGACACATTTCTTTTTTTCACCCAATCTAATGTGACACATTTCTTTTTTTCCCTCACATCACCATACCTGTATTTTGTATAACGATGAAGGTCTCCTTCCATCTTCCTTGAAATTTCCCTTCTCCCTCCCATTCTCTCCCATTTCTCTTACCTATTTAGTGGTAGTCTTCTTCTCATGCTCTTTCTCCCTAACCCATTTAGAGTCACCCCCCTTATATCAGAGAAGACATTTAGCATTTTTTTTTAGGGATTGACTAACTTCACTTAGCAGTGAGACTGAGGACCTGAGGAAGCAGAGGTCCTGCCCTCAGGCTGTGGGCAACAGATCCAGGGAAGAAAGGTGCTCCACACCCTGGGGCTGAGCCAAGCTGAGAGACCACAGACAGGGGAGGTTCAGAGACCAGGAGTTAGTGCTGGGCCTGGCTCTATGGGGTGGCTGCACTCTGTGCTAAGCCCACTGTTCTGGACAGAGACCCAGCTGGACCTGAGAGAAAGATCAGCAAAGACCCACCAGAGCCTCATCTCAACCAGAGTTCAAATTGCTTAGAAATGAATGAAAGGAATATTATATGCCACATATAGAATATATAGGAGATAAATTATGTGGATATACCTGTGTTTCCTCTGCATCTCTAGTATGAGTATATGTCTGCATATAGACATTTCTTAACTTTTTAAAAATGAGTTTTTATATTTATTTTTTCCCTTTGTTACTTTGTCAGTTCTGGTGATCTACACAAAGTCTCTTACATGCTAGGTGAAAGGAAAGTGACCACAACACTCGGAGTGACCAAAAGATCTTTATTGCAGCAGTGCAACAAAGAGAAAAGAAGGAAGGAGAGAGAGAGAGAAAGAGAGAGAGAGAGAGAGAGAGAGAGAGAGAGAGAGAGAGAAAGAGAGAGAGAGAAAGAAGAGAAGAGATGAACAGGGAGAGAGCAAGAGCAAGAGAGAGACAGAGAGTGCACGCAAGAAAGATAAAGAGCAAGAGAGAGAGAGAGCAAGAGAGAAAGAGCAAGAGAAAGAGAGCAAGAGAGCGGGGGGCCTGGCAGGAGGGAGTTTTTATAACCCAAATCTAATGGGGCCTCTGGGACTGCAAGCTGCCTTGTTGGCCCAAGGGGGGTTGAGTGCTCAGCCTTGAGCGGGACTTGACACAAACAGATGATAAAGGACCAGATAGAGGGGGGTTTGAGTGCATGGGCTATCTTGCAGCCAACATCTGTTCAGCCTGCCCTGCAGACAACACAGTTCAGCCTGCTCTGCACCCAACACTAGGCCAGCATGAACTACACCCAAATCAGTTTCATTTTATTCACACACATTATTTCTATAGTTTTCCTGGGGTGGCCTTGAGATTGCAGTCCTCCTCCCTTGGTCTAAAGGTGTCTGAGACTATAGGCATGTGCCACCCTGCCCATGGGACTCTAAGTGCAGACACCCTGAGCCTGGGCAGGTAAAGCTGGCATATCTTGCCTAAACCCACAGCTGCCTCTCCACTCTCAGGACTGAGCATGAGCACCATGGAGTTCAGGACGCGCATAGGGTCCTCCTGCTGCCTGGAACAGTGACCTCCCCATTGCTCAGGACACTGGGGGACATGATGGGCTCCAGTAACAGAAGTAAGTGTCATAGAGACCGGCAGGTATTCTGTGTCCCAAATAGAATTTCTATGTCCAGAGTTGATCAAGGACAGCTGCTCTCTGTTGGCTTCCTCCACACAGGGCAGAAGAGCTGGGTCAATGACTGCATGGACACAGGACAACACATTCACAGCGGCTGCTGATCACCTCTCTGACTGGACAGACAGAGGTGCCTCTGGCAGGTCACAGCTGACATGATATAGGGACTCTGCTCACAGTGAACCATGGCGGCCACACGTAAAGCACTGAACATATGCTGCTCTCCTTTCTGGTCTCTGAAGACCACCAGGCACCACCTTTGACTCTCCTTTGAGAATCCAAGGGGTAGAGTCAGAGGTAGCCCGAGGGCCAGGATATGCAGGAGAACAGGGTTGTGAACTACATGAGGACAGCCATGTGGGAAGTGAGGAGTGACAGGTGTGAACTCAGATAAGAGGGGAAAGGACAGAGAAGACCCAGGCAGGAGGGCAGAGGAGAGACACTGGAGGAGCCCAGGATCCAGGGAGAAGGGATGGGAGGGGAGGGAGGGTGTAACTTCAGAGCTGTCCCCAACCTGCTTCCCTGAGGGTTCTCAGACTGTCAGCAACCCTGTGCACTCACAGCATCTGAGTGGAGGTTTATCCCATAGTGGGGACAGAAAGAATTTTAAGTTCCTTGAAGGAAGTGTGGCTGCTGGTGGCCAGCATGACCTGTGTCCCTGCCCACAGCCCTTCCAGGCAGGCAGGGTGTGCAGAAGGCAGCAGGAGGCAGCAGGAGCTCAGCAGCCATGCCTGGTTCTGAGGGTGCCAGGCTCGATGATGCTAATGCTCTTAGTGAGTTGTAAGGGACAGTGACCTCTGTCTTGGGACACAGAAAGAAAGACGGACATGAGTGACAAACTGTGTGTTCTCACTTTATTAGAAGTGAGTGCTCTCTCCACATTTCTGATGGATAGTGAGAGGGACATCACTGGACAAAGGCAGAAGGAAGTGTCCTGGAGGTTCAGGAGGCAGTAGGTGGTGTCAAGGTGCAGAATGTTTGGGAGGAATTTTACTACTATCCTGGCAATCAGGAGAGCAGCACAGTACCTTCGTGTCTGTTTTGCAGGGGACGAGGTGGCCACTCCCTGGGAGTTCTTTTGGGCCTGAGCCCTCAGCAAGGAGCAACAATGTGTCTCTGTGGACATCCTGGCCATGACCTGTACAGACTTTGCACACAATGTCCATGCTTTGTCTAAGGCCTTCCTGGCCTCCTCCAAGACTCTTCACTGTCCCCCCCTGAGCCCAGCCTGGTGTCCAGCATCCCTGGACTCTGCAGCTGCTCCTGCTGCACCTGGAGGTTTCCCTCCCTGGGGGCTGGTGCTGTGGCTGCTGCACCTGCAGGGCCTGGTGAGCATCCTGCTCAGGAAAGGGTGTAGTAGCTCCAGGACACACACAGGGCCTGTGTTGGTTACATCCATAGAATCAATGATGTGTGTGTGTGTTCATAGGTGTGCATACATGTAGAAGTGCAATCTGAAGACTTGTGCCACCAACACCTTCCCACAAATTACTTTTCTCCTTTCTGCTATCGAATATTCTTGTGTTAAAAATGGAAATCATCACCTTGAAGTAACCCAACAATGTAAAATAGCTAATTTCCTTAACCATAACTACCACTATGTTGTCCTGAGTGTAAACATTTTTTTTTTCCTTGAAGGACATGTGTGATGTCCGGATGAAAGAGTAACAATCTTGGTGAGGGTGAGACACAGGTAATTATATAAAAGTGAGATTGTGGGTATAGGTCTAATGCATTGTGACTGCTGTCCCTTTAGGAAGGGGAAATAAGGTCTCAGAGACACCAGGGAAAGCCATGTGACACAGGAGAATGGCCACCTGAGAGTCAAGAGGGAGCAGCATGACCTGCTGGTGACGTGATGTTGGCCTGAGATCCTACAGTCATGGGAAAGTCCATTTCTGATGTGAAGCTGCCCAGTGGGGGCCTTATTTATGGCAGCAGAGTTAACACAATGCTGGATGCAGGAGCAGAATTCAGTCCTGAGGGACACTGCATACTCTGTGAGGGTATTCTATAGGGCCACTGTGCAGCACCTTCAACACCTTCCTTGGACCCCGAGATCCAAGGAAGCAGAGGCTGCCACCCCAGGCTGAAGGAGGCTGAGGAGATCTGGCTCCACAGCATCTGGGGGGTCTCCACTGGACCATTGGCTACAGAAGACACTAGGCGGTGACTGGGAACATGTGAAATGCCATGGAGATGAGAGGGGACAGGGCACTAATGTCCATGTTCTGGCTACAGGTACACTGCAGTTTTAGGATGAGAGCTGTCTGTACGGAGTCCTGCTGAGGTGTGGGGTGTGGCCTCAGGTCTTCACCTCATCCTCACATGACCCTAGGAAGGAAGGATTGGCTTCTCCATCCTGAGGGCAGCTGGTAGTCAAAATCTATGTGAAGCACTGATTTCCACCTTCTCTTGTTTAACTGGTAGTCAGAGTCCTCAGCTCTTGAAGAGCTGGGCTCTAGACCATGCTCATCTCATTTCTGGAGCCAGGACTATGGATGTGAGCAACCATGAGTCTGAGTCACAGACCCCAAAGGTTGGGCCACTGACCTGAGGAGAACCTGCAGGGCCGGCACCTTCTCCCACCTAGATGAGAAGCCATGGATCCTGGTCCACCTGCTGCCCATCAATGGTGAATGTGAGACAAAATTTTGGGGACCTAGTGAACAAGTTTTCCCTACAGGACAGACCAACCTGCTCATGCACATTCTTGTGTGTGTTTTCCTGTGGAGTCATTTGCCTGTGATTGCACTGTGTGGGGATATGACATGACAGAGGGGACGGGATTTCAGCCACCACTCATGTACAAAGTCCTTGAGTCCTCCCTGGTCATTATTGCTCTGTGTCCATGAAGCCCACAGAAAGAAAGACTAGGGGAGGTGTGTGCACTACAGTTCTGTAGGTGACCTTGCACTGACCCAGGCCTTCCTGTGACCCACTTGTGGTTCTCATGAACACATAGTGTGCTGGGTGCAGCATCCACAGACCCAGGGGTGCTGGCATAAGAGCTCAGGCCCCTTCCTGTCCCTGAAGAGAAGCAGCTGGACTTTCATACTTTGGCACATGGAGTCTCGTTGCCCAGGAGATAAAAGCCTAGACGGGAAGCTCTGTGAATCCCTTGGCTGTGGTGCAGGGGCAGAGATTAGGTTGGTCCATTTCCTCCTGGAAGTATCTGCAGAGATTCATGAGGAGTGGTCTCCTGGGACTTGTTCCTCTAGTGACCTGAACTCCATAGGCTGCCTGTTCTGTAAACCAGAACCTTTTCTATGAAAGCAATTAATGCCAACCAAGGGCTCACTGCCTGGTGCACACAGAGGTCTATATGGTGACATCAGTTTTTAGAAAAAGAAAGTCTAAGCTGTGAGGTGAACTGGCAAGGAGGTCAGGAGCAGGAAGCTCAGATTGGCTTCCCCACTAGGGGGCAGCAGCAGAGTTTGCAGACAGTGGAGAAGCTGCTTATTGGTTACATAGTGAGAAATATATTGGGGGACTTTCACAGGGGTGTAGAAGGTCATTGTCATCTTCACAAGTCACACGCTTTTCTGAGAAGGGTGTCAGGGTCAATATAAAGGATCATGAGTTTGTGAATGTAACAAAACCTGCCTTCTATGCCCAGGTCTATTATGGGAAAGCCTGTTTCAAACCACCCTTGAGTGGATTCTGAATGGTGTTTCTGAAAAATCCCTGAAATACTTTGTTAGTGATTTTATATTCAGGTATGTCCTTGTTTTATATGATTTCAAAATTTCGACTGTTGGGTCCTAGCAAACAGAAAAATTCTGGTTTGTCGGAGGAAAAAAAGACACAAAACACATTGTTAGGGTATCAGGTCCTGTGAATGGGCACAGGACACTGAATCCAGGAGAGTCTGAGTGTCCACAAATCCCCACCTCCATGGAGCCCTGAGTCCTGCTCTGGGTTAAGGAGAAGCCATAGCTGGATAAATTCTGCAGACTCAAAGCCAGAAGGAGCTGGGACCCTCATATTCCAGATCACAATACAGAGAAGTGTCCCAAGTCCTTATCCTGGAATGCAGAGGAAATTACCTGTTAGCAGGACCTGAGAAGAACTGCTGCAGCCATCATTAACACCATTCTTCTGTCTATGGCAGAGGAAGCCATCATTAGGTCAGGAACCTGTATGCAGGGACCCTGGCACATGATTTGGCTTGAGTAGTCACTGTTAACCCTGAGCAGAGCCCTGGGTGTTTATGAATCTTCCTAACTCTCCATTTCCTCCTACTACCCTACAGATAACACCAAGAACTTCCCATAGTGTTTTGTCACTGCCATGTCCCTGGAGAAGCAAAAGAGGGCAAAATGGACCAAGCATCTTTTCTACATGAATGAAGCTAAGTTGCTGTCTCCTACATTCTCACTTCCATGGGTCAGAAGAAACAGAAAACTGCATAAGTCTGCTTTTATGTCACTAGAGAGAACAGTTATGCACCGGCAGAAAGAGATTGAAGGCAGATGGCAGCTATTATTTCCCTCTGGAATTATCTGGAATGCTCTGGTGGCCACTGTGGCCTTCCTGAGGGTAATGAACTGCACCATCTCAGCTCCAGGATGCTGATGGTTAGGGGGAAGTCTCTGGATGACCCACTGCACCTTAGGCTGAGACACCACTGGGCCTGCAGGATGCAGCACAGATGAGGCCTCCAGGGGTCTTCCCAGGCTTCTGCTGATGCCAAGGTCACTAACTGCCCACACTCCACCTTGCTATTACCCTGGAGACAGACAGGATCCTCACCGAGTCTGTGTCAGCACAGTTTGTCAATTGAAACTTGAATTAGAACTAAGACTGAATCATTGCTTGTTCAATTTGGGTCTAACCACAGTCTCCACAATAGAACTGAATCACTGCAGTTTTGGTCACTGGGCTGGCTGAGCCAGCGTGCTGGAAAAAGGGCCCAAAGCACTGAAGGGGTTTTCACAGACATGCAGAACCACCACATGTTCTCCTCAGCTGGGAGCCAGGGGAACAGGAGGCAGAGGAGCTCCCTGTGGGTCCCTCTGAAGCAGAGCTTCCCGGGGATCTGGCACAGGCACTGATATGGCTCTGACCCTAGGGAGGGATTGGAGGACAAGAAACCTCACCCTTGTGAGATTTAGTGAAGAGCAACACTCTCCTGCAATGCGAGTGTAGCTTCAAGGAAACTTCAAGTGCAGAGAGGAGCAGGACAGGCTCTGAGCTCCTTGGTGATTTGCTCCAGGTTCCTGAGGCAGATGGTGGTGCTGTCCAGCAGGAAGGAGCTTTGCCTCCCATGATCCTCTGTACTCTGTGACCATCCTGCCTGTACATGCACACTGTCAGCCTGCTCAGGCCTTCTCTCATTAACAGGGGACAACTGTCACCTGTAAATCTGCCATATCCTCCATCAGGTGAACTCTTGCTCTCCTGACCTTCCTCTGTCTCCAGGAAGCTCCTGCACTGATGCTGCTCCACATTCCCATGGAATCCCCATCATCCAGCTGTGACTGCTTCACCACAGCTGAAAAGTGTCTACCCAGTTGCCTAGCTCTCATGCTGGCCCTGAGTTAGGTCATCAGGTTGGGGACAGAGCTGTCCCACAGATCAAGGGACATGGGTGGAGTTTTCTGAAGCTGCCCTCAACTCACCTTCCACATCAGTAAAGCTCTGACACTAGCAGTACCCTCCTTACAGGTGTGACTTCTAGTTAATTAAGATGATCCCTTGACCAATGACACTCAACACCTCTGTTCGTTTTATGATATCATTGTCTCCATGGTGAAAATGCTCCTCACAACTGTCAAAGAGCAGCTTCTCTGAGACCAACAGGATTCAGCCTTAATTTCTCCCCACAGCCTCACTGGGCTCTGGGTGGTCTCTTCACTACCTTCTCTCAGCTCTTGAATTCTACTAATTTGTCTTAATCTGCAATAAAATATCTACTGGACTATCCATCACAGCCACTAGAGCTGATCTCTTTACTCTTCTCATCAGTTACGTTCAAACCATCACCTCAGGAAACCCTCACAGGCCAAGTCCCAGCCTTCCTGCTCAGGGGACCATTGTTTTGTCTTTTAACCTTCTCTGTAATATTTGTCAAATGACTCACAAAAAGGAAAAGCCCACCACCTCCACTTGGGGTCTGCTGCACTAGAATTCCTTCAGCTTTCTCTTCTAGGGTCTCTGGAAATGCACAAGAGGCACATTTCCTAAAACAGTGTTTTAGAAAATAGGGGTATTTTAAAATCAATTTTGGGCTAATAAATTTATTCAGAATATTTTAAATATTTTAAGACATTATAGTTGTACATAATCTTGGTCCATGATGTTCCTGTTTGCATGTGCTCATTGTCAAACATTGTAATGATGGAAAGTAGAACACAGGTTGAAGATCCATTTTCTAAATGTGGGAACCTGGAAGTGTTTCTTCAGGTTCTGGAAACTTTTTATCATTTACTAACTGATCATTCCCATATAAAAATCCAAAATCTACTGGAATTTATTCCAAAACTTTAGGCTTCTGAGTTTTTTTGGATATGGGAAATTAGGACTAGAAAGGCTCAGCTTGCTCTACAATAAGGTGCAGTAGAATAGAGTCACCCAGAGCACCGAGGATGTGACTGTGGACTAGGGGGAGCATTGCTAGGTGGACTCTGTGTGTGAGGAGCGTGCTGTGTGCTGTGGTCCACTCTGTTTTCGGATATTTTGGATATTTCTAAGACAAGGTGACTGGTTGGCTGGGCTTGTCTGCCATCTACTGTTCGATCTTAGGCATAACATGGTTAGGGTTTTAGACTCTGGGTCCCATGAGGCTTCACTGCTAATCATCACTATTGCTCAGAGAGCTGACCCTATTGCATCTATCACTGGGACAGATTCTGTAAGGAACACAGATGTCCAGCTCATATCACTGGTCTTTCTTGAAGCTGAGGACAAATGACTAGCAGACAACCAGAGATTCAAAAGTGATAATTGAGAAGAGGGTCCCAGAGAGTCAAGGGCCTCATGGGTAGAGGTTCCCACCTTCTGTGGCAGATGACACTGATTGCTGGGGGAGGAACAGAGCATCCCCATGTCTATATCTGTGTCTTTTATTGCCAAAGTCACTGGGGATGGAAAGATTCACCATAAATGATTGTTAAATATGTAGTGTGAGAAATGTGCTAATTATGTGATTTTGTGATCACAAAATGCAGGTTTGGAAATCTCACATTGCAACACACAAATGCATACAATCATTAATCCAATTAAATATTCAGAAAGCTGTCATTCATACTTCCATTCTCTTTCTTTAATAAACCTCTGCTTCTGCCAGGCATGGTGGTGCAGCCCTAAAAGCAGATTGGGCATCTGAGGCAGGATGATCACAAGTTTAAAGCCAGCCTCAGCAAAAGTGAGGTGCTAAGCAATGCTGTGAGATCCAATCTCTAAAAATAAATAAAATATAAAATAGACTTGGGGATGTGGTTCAGTGGTTAAATACCTGGAGTTTAATCTCAGTACTAAGCATGTGGGGGTGGGGGGCAACTCCTGCTTGTCATAACTACAGTGGTTTCTAGTGTGGTTTGAACCAATGTCTATGCCATAGCACCTCTCCTAGGTGCACTGATGCATGTTCTTTATTTAAAAATGAGGAATATTCTCATCTCTGTCTGCTAGTGTTTAGCAGGGGAAAGAGAGTAAGAGTGCAGAGGGGCTCCCAGTTTCTTTCAAGGAAATCTTCCTAGTGACCCTTAGGGCCTGGCTGCCTCTGACCAGTGTACTCAGCAGGTGGAGGCAGCAGGAGGAGCAGCTTGGGCAGCCCAGCCTCACACTTCTGCTCCCTGGGAGGTTTTTGTCATGGCCTGTGTCACTGTGGGAGGGGAATCCCAACTCTGTTGACAGTAATAATTATCAGCATCTTCAGGCTACAGGATGCTGATGGTGAGAGTGAAATCTGTCCTAGATCCACTGCCAGTGAACCTCGAGGGGACCCCAGATTGCAAACTGGTTGCATCATGAAGGAGGAGCTTAGGAGCTTGACCTGGTTTCTGTTGGTACCAGTATAAATCATCACTAATGTACTCACTTGCCTGGCAAGTGATGGTGACTCTCTCTCCTCGAGATTTAGACAGGGAGGATAGAGTCTGTGTCATCTGGATGTCACATTTGGCACCTGATATTTGAAATGACAAAATTAAACAAAGTTTCAAATAATTAGACATGCAGTTAAAGAACTTATGGGCAGGGATAGTCAGCACTGACCATAGTGCATTTAGTACATGCTCAGTGTTGTCCCCCCTTACCTGGGAGGCAGAGCAGCAGGAGCACCAGGAGCTGAGCAGGGGCCCTCGTGGCCATGCAGTGTCCTGACAGGGACTGAACTGCACAGGGTGTGAGCAGCCTCTTAGGAAGTGCTCAGGGCAGTGGGCTGTGCTCTGGGCACATGCAATTCAGCAGGGCCAAGCAGGCTGTGCACAGCTGCAGGGCTGGCTCATATGTCACTCAGCACAGGCCCATGTCCCCAGGCATCCCAGGTCAGAATAGGACAACATAAATTTTTCTACAGAATACATGCTTACCCTGGAGGCCATAGGATAGATTTGGTCACTGTCCTGTGAGTTTTGACTTATTGCTCTCTTCATTCTTCAAAGAATGGTCTATAATTATTTTTTTCTTTCTTTCTTTCTTTCTTTTTTCTTCCTTTTTTCCAGTGGGCTACCTAGGATTTAATCCAGAGTTGCAATCCACTGATCAACATCTTCAGACATATATGTATATATACACATATAGCTTTTAGTTATTGTTGTTGTTGTTTCGTGTGTGTGTGTGTGTGTGTGTGTGTGTGTTTGAGAGAGAGAGAGAGAGAGAGAGAGAGAGAGAGAGAGAGAGAGAGAGAGAGAGAGAGAAGGACAGAGTCTTGCTAAGTTGTTTAGAACATTGCTTGTTTGCAGAGGCTGACTTTAAATTTGTGATCCTTCTGCCTCAGCCTCCTAAGCTGCTGAGTTTAAAGGCATGTGCCACCATGCCTGACTGTATTATTTCCTAATGTTGATTCTGTTAAAGGACCTTGGAATACAGCAGGATTCAGAAAAAACAAAAAAGATTAATTTTTCATGTGTAAGGTAAGAGCAATGCACACAAGAAGAGAGTTGAATTTTAAGTCATTGGAGACATTTGGGTTTCACTTGAAACTGGCTTAGACTGACTCAGATGCCAGGGGAGGAAAGGACCTAACCTGATTTCAGGCCTGCCTGCCTCAGTCTCCCAAAACACTTAACACAGTACACTGCCTCCTGAGCAACAGGGCTCAAGTCCAGACACGTCTTTCACTTAAGCATCCTTTCTGGAGAAGTAAGAATGATTTTAGAAGCAGGTTTGAGTTTCATTTATCCCTCCAGGGAAGGTTTAAGAAATAAATCAACTAAGAATGTTGGAGTGTGTGAGGATTTGCAATAGCTCAGAGAAAGCTATTGCATCCCCAGCACATTGGACATTCAAATCTGGGTTTCATTCTTCCTAGGCCAAGGAAGACACATGTCTGAGCCATGGAGAAGAGCGTCCAAGGGCTTCAGCTCCATTCTGCTTATGAGGAACCATAATCCTCTCAGAAACCAAACCCATCCCTCTCTGCTCTCATAGGCCCCTGAGCTGATCCAATGTGCCCCTAACCCTGTTCCTGCCTGGGCTGGGAGAGGCTCACCTGTCCTCACCATGCACAGCACCACAGAGCTGGTGCTCAGTAAACTGGAGGAGGGGGCTGGCAGCTGGGCAAGGGTGGAGAGCTTTGCCCTGTAAGCCTCACTATGCTTCATGTGGAATTGAGAAGGAAAGTGTGATCCCAAGGAATCTCTGTCTGGAGGATTGGTGCAAGCCAGGACCTGAGGATGCAAATAGAGGTAAGTTATGATTTTTATGGTGACAACCTTGGTTTGAGTTGTGGAAATGAGGTCTGTGCATTAAAATCCAGCTTAGTTCTTCAGGCCTGGACTAAATGGGAGAGGCTGGGACAGGGGCTCAACAGGCTGAGCTCAGGCTGGTGCCACCCAAGAGCTATGGGCTCTGGTCCTGGGCTGTGAGGACATGGATTTCCTGACAATGGGGCAGAGGACCTGGGGAAGCAGAGACCCTGCCTATTAGCTGCCTGTCAGGGGATCCAGGAAAGAAAGGAGCTCCACACCCTGGGGCTAAGCCAAGCTGAGAGCCCACAGCCAGGTGAGGAGCACCAGGAGTCATGACAGAACCTGGCTCTCAGGGAGGCTGTGCCAAGTGCTGAGCTCACAGGTCCTGGGGCAGAAACTCTGGTGATCCAAAGAGGAGGGTCAGAAAGACCCACCCAGTGAATCCTTTCAGCCAGAGTTCAAGTGTACTTGGAAATAAAAGGAATAAAATAAGCTGTGTACATGCTATTTAGAATATAAACTATATTAAGAAGTCTAAATACAATGTGCATCAGAAATCCAAATATTTTAACCATAAACATACTACTTTGCCTATTTGTACAATGGAAAGTTTTTGTTTGTTTGCTTAGTTTTGGTGATCATTTGGAGCCTCGTGTTGACTAGGCAGTGCCAGAATAACACTGCAAGTATTTTAAAACTTTAATTTGGGACAGTACGTATGTAGCCCACACTGCCTTTAGACCTGTGATCCTCCTCCCTCAGACTCTAAAGTAGCTGGGATTACAGTTGTGGGCCACAGAGTCTGCTGACCTTAAGCTGGCTACAGTGAGCTTGGACATTGAAAACCCATGTCTGTACTAGAAGCTATGTCTCCCTCTCCACTACAGAGAACTGAGGATCATGAAGCTCAAGGGCTGACCTTGTGTTCCTGCTGCCTGGAACAGTGACCTTACCATTGCTCAGAACACTGGGTGACCTCAGAATCTGTAGCTACACAGAGATGTCACAGAGGTAAGTACTGGTTATGGGCCCTAAGGGGACAGAAGTTCTGTTCCAGAGGTGGGCATGGGCAGCTCCTCCCTGCTGGCTTGCCCCGCACAGAGAAGAACTGTTGGCTCTGTGACTGCCTGGCTGCAGGACAAACACATCCACAAGTGCTGGTGGCCTCCCTCTGACTGGAGGGACACAGGTACCTTTGGCAGCTGGATGGCTCCTTTGTCTACTCTGTTCACAGTGGACCATGTTGGCCACACAAACAGCTTCTGATCATCCAATGCTCTCCTTTCTGGTCTCTAAAGACCACCAGGCACCATCTTGGACTCTCCCATGAGAATCCAAGGAGTGGAGCCAGAGGCAGGCCAAGGGCCAGGATGTGCAGGAGAAGAGGGTTATGACCCACATGAGGACAGCCATGTGGGAAGTGGGGACTGACAGTTGGGAACTCAGATAGGAGGGGACAGGATTGGAAGACCTAGGCAGTTATGCAAGGAGGAGCTCAGGTTCAAGGGACAAGAAATGGGAAAGGGAGAGAAGGTGTGATTTCAGAGCTGTCCCCAACTAACTCTCCTGATAATCCCCAGATTGTCAGTTGCAATTGGGCAGGAGGAGCATATGGGGAGATGTTCATCCCCAGTGGTGGGAGAAGTAGGTTCTTGTGCCTTGAAGGAAGTGTGGCTGCTGTGGGACAGAATGGTCTGTGTCCCTGTCCCACAGCGCTCACAGGCAGGCAGGGTGTGTAGAGGGCAGCAGGAGGCAGCAGGAGCTCAGCAGCCAGGCCCAGTCCTGATGGTGCCAGGCTAGATGCTGCTTTCAGATTCAACAGGGGACAGTCACACAAAAAGGAAGACTAAAAACATGTGTGATACCCTGTGTGTTTTCCCTTGACAGAAAGGCACAGGACATGCTGGGAAGACCTCTCTCCATATTTCTTATGCCTGGTGAGAGGGACTCACTAGACAAAGGGAGGAGGAAGTTGCCCTAGGGGATGAGATGGCAGTACGTGGTGTCAGGGTGCAGGAGCATCTTGACCAGCTTCAGGCAGTAAAGATGATAGCATTGTACCTCAGTGGCTCTTCTGGGGAGGAGAATGTGGCTACTCCCTTGAGGGCCTATAGGGCCTGAGCCCTCAGCAATGAGGGGAGAAGGGTCTCTGTGAACATCCTGATCATGCCCTGAATGGAATTTGCACACAAGTATCTGTGCTTTGGCTCAGGCCTGCCTGTCCTCCTCCAAGGCCTCTGCACTGTACCCCTGAGCCCAGCCTGGTATCCAGCATCTCCTGGGCTCTGCAGCTGCTCCTGCTGCACCTGAAGGCTGCCCTCCATGGAGGCTGGTGCTGTAGCTGATGCACCTGCAGGGCCTGGTGAGCATCCTACTCAGGATAGTGGGTGACAGCTCCAGGACAGACACAGGGCATGTGCAAATGACAACAGAATTTTGGATATATCAGTTCACACTCATGCTCAGGGGTTCAAGGGCAGTATGAAGACTTGTGCTACAAACACTTTCTCATAAATTATATTCTCTTTGTTATCCACTTACAGATGTGAAATATATTTATGTTAAATATGGAAATCATCACCTTAGAGTAACCTAACAGTGTATAATAGATTGTTTCTTTAACCATCAATAAGACAATATTGTCCTGGGTGTAAGCATTTTTTAAATATTTATTTTTAGTTATAGGTTGACACAATATCTTTATTTTATTTTTATGTGGTTCTAAGGATTGAACCCAGTGCCTCACACATGGTAGGCAAGCACTCTACCTTTGAGCCACAACCCTAGCCCTCAAATTAGTTTTTGACATTTTCTGAAGCCTTCAACAAAGCAGAAATTTCTTTGGCAACAAGATGAAGTAAAACTGTACTACTCATGAATTGTTTAAGTCAGATAGTGGTACATGTAGTTGCTTGTATATAAATGGAAACCATCAATGTATCCTCAATCAACTACTTCTTCAGTGACACTTTTGTTTGCCATTCCATATACAAATTAGCTAACTCATGATTGATTGCTGAGCAAATTGGCAATAGGATAGAACACAAACCAATTAATAAAATGGCAGAATCCTTAAGATCTGATTATCAATAGATGTCACAAATATGTTAACTCTCTTCTGAACTTGTTTGATACTGCTTCTTATTTTTGCAGAAGAACCAATATTTGCAATAACAAATAGTACATCACATCCAAACTTGCAAATTGATACAACTTCAATTTGTGTTATTTCTGTTCTATTCTCTGCAGTTTCTTGGGGGACAAAGTAATTTTGGTGGTGATCATCTCAGACATGAGGCAGGCAGATCACCTTTTGATTTCTGCGGCTGTCAAGTTGGCATGAAGTACATTGGTTAAGAAGCATAAAGATAATCCCAAGGAATTTTCTAGTGAGTCTCCCATGCCATACCAGATCCCTAAAGTTCTTTGCTTTCCTTCTGAAGTCTTCTACTGGACCAATTATAGATCTTTGGCCCCTGTTCCCCATAAAAATTGCTGGAAAATAACTGGAAAGTCATAGCTGTGAGAGTCCATTTTCTCCCGACAGTGTTTATGGCTCCCTGGTTTTTCTGGCATTTTAGTTGTGGCAGGAAATGGTCTTTGATAATATATTCTGAATTCAGAATGCTTCACTGTGATTCTAAGTGAGCTCTGATATCTGAACTGGTTCTTCTTTCTCTTGTCACGGTCAGGGTCCCACTTCTCTCACACAACTCAACTCCTGGCGAGCCCGCTGCCACCCAAACCATGGTGGCAGAGCAGCATTCTGTTTAATGTTTATTTTTTAGTTGTAGTCGGACACAATACCTTTCTTTTTATTTATTTATATGTTGTGCTAAGTATCAAACCCAGAGCCTTCCACTTACTAGGCCAGAGCTCTACCACTGAGCCAGAATCCCAGCCCAGCATTATTTTTTATTGAGTAAAAGAATGAATATTATGGTTTTGATCATTACTTTAATGACAATCTGTCAAACACATTTTCTACACAAATTTTTTGGAATATAGAAATCAGACTATTTGCATAGAGGTTGGGATGGTGAAGGGAGTTGTTTCACCATGTCACCTCCCTAGACACTCAGAAACCACCTCAGCCATGGCTCCTGGAGACTTGGTTACTCTTCAAGATGGTGGCGGATGTTGGATCAACCCTGTGGTGCTGGGTCGGAGCTACCCTGGATGCAGATGCCTTCAAGTCCTGATGCACCAGGTTCTGACCAATTATTTCCTTCAGTGTGGCTTGGCAGTGCCAGGTTGCAGTAACTTGGGTGTTGCCCACTCAGATAATGAGGCATGGCTCCAGGTATAGGCATTACCCATGGGGGTTGAGTTATCTTCACCTGTCCTTTGTAAACCTTACTCCTTGCCTTATTTGAATGGCTTCATCCAATAAAAGTGTTCAGCACCTCCTCCCAGCTCTCTTTCTTGCCTACTTGCCCCCCTTGTGGGAGCTGCTGCTGAGGAGCAGTCATGGAACCCAAAGAAAAGATACTTTCTGTGTATGTGTTTTTATTTATTCCCCAAATTCACTTGGAGTGACCCTGATGGATTTAGTCATGTGACATGACAGTGCTGGTTCTACAAGAATGCAGGAGGAATGAGCTGGGGGTTTGTGGAATCTTCCACCTGATTTCAAAGGACATCCTGGGAGGCCAGACTAAGTGTGCCAAGATCAGAGTCCCTGTGGGGTGCCTCTGAGAGGGCAATGTTTGGGAAACTGAAAGGAGTGGAAGGCCCATTGGAGATCCCTCAGACTGAGAGATTCCAGTAACACAGAACATCTGCTGAGAAAAGCTACAGGATCAAGCAGAAACAAGACCAGAGAGAAGGCATGTGGGTTGCACCCACAAAGCCATCTGTGGAGCTCCACAGCCCTTTGGAGAGAATATCAGAGTGCCATGTGCCCTGTGCTTGATGTGGGGATACAGGTTGAATTTTCCCAGCTGGATTTGGTATACTGGTCCCATTCCTTCTTTGTATGCCCTGGGACTTTTTTCCTTTTTAAATTTTTCTTCCTTTTTATTTTGGAATGGAAATGCTTACTTGGTGATTTTGTATATTAGATATATTTAACATGATTTTGATTTGTACAGGGGATCACACTCTTAGTTTTCATTGAACTTGGACTTGAGCAACCCAGGAATGTTAAGAGTATGCAAACTCCTGCAATGGCCTAAATGTATTTCACATTGTGAGGTGGTCATGAGCCCACCTGTGGGGTCAGGGCACAATGTTATGATGTGGATATAAGATGCCCCCCAAAAGTTCATGTGTATGAAAATGCAAGGATGTTTAGAGATGAAATAATTAGATTATGAGTTGTCACCTAATCTCTAATCAGTGCATTCATCCCCTGAAGTTTAACTAGGGGGTTATTGTGGGAAGGCAAGGTGTGGCTGAAGGCTGGTCATTGGGGACGTGCCTTTGAGTGATAGATTTTGCCCCTTATGTGCAGTGCCTCTCTCTTGGCTTCCTGGTACCTCATCCTAAGTGGTATTTCTCCCTGTAACCTTTCTTCCAGGATGTTCTGCCTCAGCTGGGGCCCAGAACAATGCACTTGGCTGACTATTAACTGAGACCTCGGAACAGTGAGTGCCAAATAAACTTGTCCGCCTATTGTTCTTGTCAGGTTTCTGGTTCCAGAAGTGAAAAATCTGACTAAAGCAACTTCCAACCTCATTAGTGTGGAAACTTGTTGAGCTTGGGGCAGCTGAGGTTGGAGGCCACCCAAAAGAGAAGGCCTGGGCTGTGGTGAGAGAAGCATGTGAACCTGTGGACATGGCCATAGGAAGGAGCTCAGAACCTGAGTTAGCTGAATGAGGTTTGAGGCTTGGACTGGACAATACTCATGGAAGAGTTAAACATTTTTCACTTTTCTTTCTTTCTTTTGAGGACATGCTGGCTTGGGCTCTCACCTTCAGAGGTTTGGTTCAATTCATGGTTGTCTGATTTGATTCCCTTCCTCTGGTCCAAAATGGCCCAATGCAGACAGGCATGGAGAAGAGAAGCTGCACATCTCATGGTTCCTAAGAAGCCACAGGGACAAGGTAGACATCTCAAGGACAAGTTAGCTTCCTCAAGGATTGCCCAGTATGCCCAAAGTCACCATCCAGTTAATCCATCCAATTATAAAATCTACCAAGTGGATTAATCCACTGCTGAGGTTACCATTTTCATAATCTCATCATTTCATATCTGAAAATTTCTGCACTAACTTGAGTTTCAGGATCACTTTATGTTCAAAATAGTATTCAGCCCCTGTACCCCTGAAACTCATGTCCATCTCACCATGAAAAATACATTTAATCTCCCTGCAAGAGTCCTCATAATCTTAACAATTCCTGCTTATGCAAAAGTCCTAGTCCAAAATCTGATCTAAAACTCAAGTAAACTCTTGATTGTGAGACAATAAATGTAACTAAAAGGCAGAGGATTTCTGCCTATTTAGTTTCTGAATATCATCAGCAGTATTCATAAAATCAAATACAGTGTTTCTCCTTTACTCCTCAATCACTGAGTCATGGTGTCCACCATCGGGAAGAGCTGGGAAGCTAGAGCCTGTCCATTCTGTCCTGGAGCCATGAGGACATGTGGTTGAGCAATGTGAGTCTTATCTGCAGGTGTCCAAAGCTTCAGCCCTGGTCACAGGGGAACCTGCTCGTGTTGTACTTCCTCTGCCTGGATGTGGAGCACCTTGATCCTGGTACCCATGAATGAAAAGACCAAATCTAGGCACCTAGTCCTCATTCCTATTCTTTCACAATTAGGATCTTCTTTCAAGTGTAGTTTCCAGCAAGGCACCCCCATACTTTCCTTCCCCAAATTCCTTTACAATAACACCATGTCCCCTGGACAGGTTTCCTGCTGCTCTGGAGCCTCGCTACTGCTCCCTGCAGGGACTTGTTCCAGAAGATGGTGATGATCAGAGAAACAACTGTAAAAGTTCCAAACACCCCTTCATTTCAGAGAAACTCATGTATCCAGTGCTTTGCTTTGACAGGAGATGGCCCTATTCCCCACCTCGGCATCACAGAACCATTGGGATGTATCAGGAGATCACAGGTAATGGTCGCACAGAGAACTGGCCTGAAGTCCTCAGTTCTGGCTGCATCACAGGTCAGTCCATCCAGTAGCTTCATGGGGCCATGTTGAGCCCACAGATGATTGTGGAGGAAGGGACAGCCTCTTCTACCATTCTAAATTAATCATATCCAGCATATCATGAATGTTGAAGCCAATAAATATGGGAAAAAACAAATGCTTTCTTCAAGCTCTATTGATCCCTGTGTCTGATGCCATAACCCCACCCCCACCCCTGGCAGGTGCACTGATGTCCACTTAATTCCATCAGTTTGCACATTGTCACGTCTGTGTTTCTGAAGCTGAGGAGGAAGAAAATGAGTAATGCCACAGAGGAGCCTCCCTGGGCCCTTCCACCAAACCACCCAGTGACCTTGGCTGCCTCTGAGCAGTGCCCTCAGTAGGTGGGGGCAGCAGGAGGAGCAGCTGGGGCAGCCCAGTCTCACACTTTTGCTTCCCTGGGAGTTTTTATCATGGCCTGTATCACTGTGGGTGGGAAACTGTTACCTTGTTGACAGAAAAAAGTGGCAACATCTTCAGGCTCCAGGCTGCTGATGGTGAGAGTTAAATCTGTCTCAGATCCATTGCCAGTGAACCTTGAGGGTACCCCAGATTCCAAAGTGTTTGCATATCTTATGAGGAGCTTGGGAGCTTGCCATGGTTTCTGCTGATATCAATGTAAAGTAGAGCTAATGCTCTGACTGCGCCCCCCCACCCCGGTTGATGGTGATTGGTCTCCTTGAGATACAGACTGGGATGAAGGAGACTGGATCATCTGGATGTCACATCTGGAACTTGACATTAGAAACAATAATCAAATAAAGTAAATATCAACACAATTAGATTACAGGACTTGCCACTAACCAATTTGGCCTGAGCAAGTTCTCAGTGCTATCCCTTCTTACCTGGAAGCTAGAGCAACACGACCCCTGAGAGATGAGCAGGGGCCCTCATGGCCATGCTGTGTCCTGCCGAGGACTGACTCCTGCACAGGGTGTGAGTATCCACTTAAGAAGTCCTCAGGGCAGTGGGCTGTGCTGTGGACACATGCAAATGAGCAGGGCTGAGAAGGCTGGGCACAGCTGCAGGAAAGCTCCTCTCAGTCACTCATCACAGGCCAGGTGTGCCCATTGTCCCAGTTCAGTTGAAAGCAGCACAGATGGGCCAGAGCAGAATATGAGTTTTCCAGAAACATAAAGGACACAACCAGAATACTCTCCTGTGAGGAGTGACTTATTGCTTTTTTCATGATACAAGAAAGGCTTTTCTTGTGTCTCCTATAGAGTTTTTTTTTTTTTTTTTTTTTTTTTTTTTACTGCCCTTAGGAACAGGAAGGAATTAAGGGAGAAAGAGACATTTTTTGCTTAGGATGTGAAAAGATCCCTGAAGGCAGGAATAAGGTAGAATTGGTAAACTCTGTGATGTGGTTTAGTTTTCTCTAGACATAGACTTTGCTGGACCAAGAGGCCAAGGTGGGATGGAATCCAGTGTGATTGTGCCCTTCCTGCCTCAGTGTCTCCAAGACACACTTAGACACAGAGTCCAAAGGAAAAGAGATTTTTGTCCTACATAAATTTGGAGGTCTCCACAGTTGCAAAAGTTTGTTAAACAACCATGATTTACTTTAAAAAATGTTTAGTGACTGCCTACTAGGTAGCTAGCCCTATATCAGACATTCAATAGTATTTATTCCAAGTTCCTAACCTCCTGAGAGTTAGGAAGAGACACCCAGGTACCTCACACCATTTTTGGACTTTATATTCCAACCTTTGTTTAGATGCAAAACTTGCCTTGTTTAGATGCAGAACTTCAATGAAATTATAAAATGAACAGGGTTATGCTCCCTGCAACCTTCCTACATATACACGCACATATATAGTCTTGAGACTATATACCTCTTTGTGACACTTCATAAATTATAACATGTTAGTGACAATTTAAATGGAATGGAAGAAAAAAATTATAATCATATGCCATGGGTGAGCTGTATGTGGTCCTGTAAGAAACAAGAGGTCTTTGTTAAAAAGAAAGGTCACCACTCCCTGGACAGAAGGATCAAAACTGAGAAAGAATTCAAAAGTCAAAATGATTCTCTGGAGACCATTTTTCTGTAGGTACCATGTTTCTTCACTTCTCATCAATCATCTGAACATGTCCCAACTATTTTTTAAGGGGGAGTGGGGCACACTTTTAACCACATAATGACATGGGACAATTCTTAAGTCACAGGGAATGATAAATCTTTGATGGCAATTCCCATTTTAGAACCATACAATGATATCACCATTCAGATTTCTGTGGCTTGTGACTTTTTGCTGTAGGAATTATAATTATTTTAATGTAGGAGACTCAGCATTCAAAACTATTAATTAATTTTTAGACAAATCCATCAAATTAAAAATTATTCTTAACTTTTATAAATAATTTGATATCATATATTTGATACATATGAATTTTATTGTTTTAAAATGTTAATACATTTACCAAGTTAAAATACATTATTCCATTCACATTTTAAGTATGAATAACTGTGGTTTCAAGAGTTCTTTTTCTTTTTCCAAAACAAGCCTTAAAATGTAAGAGATTACTGAATTGACAATTTCAGGTGGGTTTCCCACAGGCAATTTCTCACAACTGAATTAATTGAAGCACACTGGGCAATGGCACTGCACCCACACATCACTGTCAATCTAGACCTAGAATATTATTGGGAGAACATGTCAAGATTTACAACATCAAATAAGGCTGAGGTATAAATATAGATATCAGGCCAGCACAAAGAGCTCATGAAATACATCTTGGAGCACTTAAAAGTAAAAAAAAAAAAAAAAAAAAAAAAAAACCTGAACATATACTCATATACTTTAAAATTTTATTGAAAACATAAAACAAGACTCAGATATTTTACAAAAAAAGTGAAAAACTAAAATATAAGATTATAATTATATAATCAGAGCTATATGTAAATTACACAGTAGGTAAATCTCTCCTTTTCTACCCCTTTAATTGTCCTCCTATTCCACATCTTGACAGAGAAAACAGCCAACACTGTTAGTTATAGTTACCATAACCACCACAAATAGAAATAAAAAGTAGACATTAATAGAAATAAAAAGATTTGTTAATATATACAAAAAGTAGATTTGTTCATTAAGTCTAAGGAAATATTAGCTGTGTTCAGAATTACTTCTTCCTATTCTAATTCATTTTTTACAAGACAGCAACAGAGAGTGGTATCTGTGACTCAAGTTAAAAAAAAAATTAAGAACTAACACCTGGAGCTTTGGTTATTCCTCAGCAGTAGAGTACTTGCCTAGCATGCGTGGAGGCATTTGGTTTGATTCTCAGCACTACATAAAAATAAATAAATAAAATAAATATATTGTGTCCATCTACAATTGAAAAAATAAAATAAAAAAACTAACACCTGAAAACTGGGCACACAGTACATGCCTATAATCCCAGCTGCTTGGGAGACAGAGGTATTAGAATCATAAGTTCAAGGCCAACTTCAGCAACTGAGACCCTGCTCCAAAATAAAATGGGCTGGGGATGTAGCTCAGTGGAAGAGCGTCCCTGAGTTCAATCCCTGGCACTGCAAAAAAGCAAAAGAAAATGAGAAAAATGTAACACTTAGGAATTGTTCTCAAGAAATTTTTTCCACAGATTTCAACAAAGTAAGTACCTCATACATCATTTTCTCCTAGGTTCTCTTTTTTTAATCTTTATTTATTTATTTTTATGTGGTGCTGAGGATCAAACCTAGTGCCTCATATGTGTGAGGCAAGCACTTTACCACTGAGCTACAGCCCTAGCCTTCCTAGGTCCTCTTAATTCCCCTCCTCACAAGCTAAGCACTGGCTCTCTATATTCTCCATGATATTTACTTCCTCTATTATATTTATTAAACTGGAAGAAAAAGAACATAGGCTATGCATCTTAACTGGCTGCCTGTTTTAACTTCTCTGTGCCTCAATATCTTCATATGCCTCAGGGAAGAAACAATTTAAATCATGATCTTCAAAGAACCACATTATATGTATAAAAATTTTAAAATATGGCAAAAGAAATAATTAAATCATATGCAGAGAGTAAATGAGAAATTAAAGTAATAAAGAAAGAGCAGAAAGTTCAATAAATTAAAAAAAAACAGGAAAAAATAGAGAAAAATAAACTAATTAAATCCTGATTCTTGGGCTGGGGTATAGCTCAGTAGTACAGTGTGTGCTCAGCATGTGTAAGGCCCTGGCTTGACCCAAATACCAAAAAAAAAAAAGAAAGAAACGAAGACCACTGGTTCTTTGAAAAGACAGAAAAAAGTGGTAAAGCTCCAGTTGGGCTAATGAGGAAAAAAAGAGAGAATATACATATTACTAATATAAGAAAAGAAAAGATGATATCACAATAGTTTGAGAGATATAAAAAGAACATATGCCAATAAATCCATCAACCTAAATGAAGAGAACAAATTTCTAGAAAGATACCACCAAACTCACCTACAAAGAAAACCTCAATTGAGTAGTCCAGGTTTATATTTAAAAGAATTTGTAGCTTGAAAATCTTCCCTTAAATTTTTTTTCAGATCCAGATAGCTTCACTGGAAAATTTGAACAAACATTTAGGGGAAAAAATTATACCAATTCTATAAGAAAACTGAAGAGGAGGAAATACTTCCTAACTTTTCTGAGGCCAACATTAACCTGCTATCAAAGCCAGACAATGACATTACAAGAGGTTGTGATACATCTCATAAACACAGGTGCAAAATCTTATACAAAATTGTGGTGGATGGGGAGTTGTAAAAAGAGATAGAACCCTGGGCTTCTCACATGCTAAGCTAATACTCTAATGTGGCTAGGTTAATGCCACATCCTCAGCCCTTTTTATTTCGATACAGGGTCTCAATGAATTACCCAGCCTAGCCTTGAACTTGTGATCCTCTGTCTCAGAGTAGCTGGTATTACAAGCATATGCCACCACATCCAGTTCCCAAGCAAAATTTTAATGAATTAAATACAATAATATTTAAAGTATTAATTATTAAATATTATTGTATTTAATTATTAATATTAATAATAGCTCATGACTAAATGAGATTTATGCTAATATTGCAAAGCTGGTTTGCCATGCAAAACACAATGCACATCATTATATCAGCAACAAAAAATAACAATTAAATATCCATTCATAGTTCAAAAAACAACAACAATAAAAACCTTAGGAATAGAACATTCTCATTGTGATAAAAGAAATCCACAAAAATACCCTACAGTTAACAGCACACATAATAAAAAAAGATTGAATGTTTTACTTTTAATAAAAGGAACAAGACAAGGATGACAACTCCTATCTTTTCTATCCAACAATATACCAGATATTCTGCTTAGTTGAATAAGGTAAAAAAAAAAAAAAAAAAAAAAGAGTGACATTCAAGAGAGTAAGAAAGATTTCAAACTATATGTTTAAATTATGAGATTATCTATATAGAAAAATCCAGTGAAATATACCCCAAAAAAGTTACTTCTAGAAGGTGAGTTTGGTAAACCTGAATGATACAAGAGCTAGATACAAAACTGAATTGTTGTTCTATGCTAGTAAGAAAAAATTTTATATTGAATTTTTTAAACATACTATAATAACACCAAAAAATGTCAAATATTGAAGACAAATTTGAAAGAGATATGCAAGACTTCTACTTTAAAAGATTGCTGAAAGAAATTAAAGAAAATCTAAACAAATGGGAAGAAATAACATGTTCATTTATTGGAAGACTCAATGATGTTAAGAAGTCAATTCTCTCCAAGTTGATTCATAGATCCAATATCTCAGAATACCAGCAGGCTGTTTTGTATAAACAGGTAAGCTTATTATAAATTTCCAATGGATATGCAAAGGACCCAGAACAATCCAAAGAACTTTGCAACTATTACAAAGCTGTAGTAATTCAGACAATGTGGTACTGATGTAAAGATAAACAAGTAGATCATGGTACAAAATAGAGGCCAAAATAGACCCATGTACACAGAAAATTTATTTTGACAATGGGACAAAGGCAATTCAGCAAAGAGACAATGTTCATTTTTAACAAATGGTGCTGAAACTAAATACCCATATACAAAAATAATGAATTTTGACCCCTGCCTTGCATCACATACAGAAATTAACTCAAAATGGGTCATATACATAAGTGTAAAACCTAAAACAATAAAACTCCTCAAAGAAACAGGAGCTAACTTCTGTGATTTGGGGTTAGGCAAAGAGTTCTTAGATATTATGCCAAAAGGGCAATATATTTAATGATAAATTAAATTTCATCAAAATTAAGAACATCTGTTCTTTGAAAGACACTGCTAGGGGAATGTAAAAAAATGTCAAACTGGGACAAAATATTATAAATCTAATAAAGAATTTGTATCTAGAATATATAAAGAACTCTTAAAACATAATAAAAAATACCTCATTAAATAATAACATACAAGATTTGATACTTTACCAAGGAATGGCAAATAAGCACATAAAATATGCTCAACATCATCATCAGCCAATAGGAAAATGCAAATTAAAATCACAATGTGAGGCTGGGGTTGTGACTCAGTGGCATAGCACTTGCCTTGCACATATAAGTAACTGGGTTCAATCCTTACAACCGCATAAAAATAAATAAATAAAATAAAGGCATTGTGTATATATACAACTAAAAAAATTTTAAAAAATCACATTGAGGTAATACTATGTATCTTTTAGAGGACTAAAATTTAAAAAAGACTACAACAGTGCCTGACCACCCTCCAGCAGAAGTTGAGGAGAATCACTAGACCAGCTAGTGAGTGTCTCTGGGCTGAGCAAGAGGGTAAGTGGATAAGGCCTTATCTAGGCATACCAACAGGACAGTTGGGACCTTTATTTGATATCCTAAAAGGACCATCAGAACCAAATTCACCCTGCGTGTTAATACCTGAAACAAGAAAGGCATTAAAAATTATTGAAACATATATGGAAAATATGCATTTAGATAGAATTGATATAAGTTTGCCTTGATTATTTATTGTACTACCAACAAAAAATATTCCTACAGGAGTATTTTGGCAAGAAGCTCCATTATTGTGGATACATTTATCTTATTCTCCTAACACTATTCTTATTAGGTATCCTGAGGCTGTAGGACAATTAATACTCAAAGGAATAAAAGCAGCAAATGGAGTGTTTGGAATTTCTCCCAATAAAATTATTACTCCATATACTATGGATCAAATTGATGAGTTAGCTAATGAGTTAAATACTTGGGCAATAATCATGTGTAGATCTAATGTTTCATTTGATAACCACTTACCATCTAACCCTTTGCTGTCTTTTTGGTCTTCTTATCCTATAGTTTTTCCAAAAATGACAAGAAAAACACCTATCATGAATGCTCCAAATATATTCACTGATGGGTCAAATAATGGTACAGCAGCAGTAGTTACCCCTGATCAAAGTTTTACATTTTTAGTCCCCAAACAATCAGCTCAAAAGTAGAGCTTAATGCAGTATTGTGAGCTTTTGTGATGTTTAAAGATTCTGTATTCAATGTATTTTCTGAGAGTCAGTATATAGTTAATGCTATAGTATCCCTTGAAGATGCTGGTAGGATTTCTCCTTCCTCTACTGTTTTTTCCTTGTTTTCCACTATACAAAGTCTAATCTGGGACAGAAAAGATCCATTCTTTATAGGAAATATCAGGGAACATACAGGATTGCCCAGAGCCCTTACTTTAGGCAATGATTTAGCAGATAAAATTTCACATGACATACATATTTTTTCTACAATATAAGAAGCTATAAATTTTCATAAAAGGTTCCATGTCAATGCTAATACTTTACAAAAGCATTTTAAAATAACTAAGGAACAAGCTAGAAAAATAATAAAACAATGTCAAAATTGTGTGACCTTTTTACCACAAGTTGATCTTGAAGTCAATCCTAGTGGATTGATATCTAACCATATTTGGCAGATGGATGTCACACACTTGCCAGAATTTGGAAAATTAAAATATTTGCATGTTACAGTTGATACTTCTTCCCGATTTTTAATGGGCTCCCTTCATGCTGGAGAAAAATCTAAAGATATTATAGCTCATTGCTTACAAAATTTTGCCACTGTGGGCGTTCCAAAACTGTTAAAAACAGATAATGGTCCTGATTATACTTCTACCTCTTTTAAACAATTTTGCTCATCATTTGGCATTACTCATATAACAGAAATCCCATACAATCCACAGGGACAAGACATTGTTGAAAGAGCTCATCAAAAAATTAAAATGTACTTATTAAAGCAAAAAGAGGGAATTGGAAAGGGGTATATATATCCCCCAAAGATAACCTTAAAATAACCCTTTTTACTCTAAACTTTTAAAATTTGGATTCATCAGGGCTTAGTGCTGTGGAAAGACATATGTATCAAAAAAATGTACATAAGCCTAAGTTACTTTGGAAGGGTATTTTAACAGGAAAATGGAAAGGTCTTGACCCAGTGATTGTCTGGAGTCGGGGTTCTGTTTGTGTGTTTCCACGGGGAGAACAGCAGCCAATTTGGATTCCAGAGAGACTAACCAAAGCGATTTATGCAGACCAAAAAGGAGATAATTTGACTCAAATCCATAACAGCTGATATCCAGAGCTCCAGCTTGGCTATTCTTACATCTGTGGTTCTTCCACACTTGGAGGCTAATGAATAATGAACACCACTGTAGCCTATTTCAAATGTAAAAACCTTGGGGCTTGTCTGTGGGAATACCTTCAGACCCATTATGCAAGTTACAGAAAAAAGGATGGAATATCCAAAAAAGCATCAAACCCAGGTGGTAACGAGGATGTCTTTTTCAATATCTATTTTATTTTTGCCCTTTCCCACATCATAAAGTTCTATTTTATTTTTTGAGCTCATACAGACCTAGGTTAATGTTTTTCTGATCATTTTTATTTTTTGACTGTGGAGTTTTTAAACATTGCTATGGAGATTTCACCTGTGTAAAGCTACAAGGCCTTTACTATTGTCTTATGTGTTGTATGTTATGTGTGCACACTTGTGTTTTGTGTTGTATGTCTGTATGTGCATATGTCCATATATCATATTTGAGGAGTGCTCATGAAAAAATGGATCCAAATATTTTTATTATTCACATGATTTAAATGGTTTAATTTAAATTGGGTAAACATTTGTTGAGGATTATTTTAATATGTGAACAAATAAGGAGGTTAACAGATCAGTTTGTTTACTTTCACCTTTCCTTTTCATTATATCTAATTCTATTCAGGATACTAAATTGTTTAGAAAATTGCTTTCTTTTAGTGCCTGCTGGAATGTTACATAATTTTTTAAAGCTATCATTGTCAGAATTCCTATCTTCATCCCAGACAAAGATAAAACCAAACTACTGCTTCTGTGATAGCTACCAAAACAAACTGTATAAACTGATGTATCAATGAATAATGTAACTCAACAAGTGATGCTCAATCAAGGAGTCGATTTACTTTGGGAGGAAATGAGCATATTAATAGATTCCCCTGCTTTGAACTGCTTGCAGAACTTGCCTGGACTCTGTATAACTTGTATGCATTGTGAACTATCTATTGGTGCAGTGAATTGTGGTAGTGTTGGAGTATCTTTGCTGATGGTGTCACGGTGGTACAATTTTTCCAAAGGAGCCATCATTTGGCTTGGCATCGTGGCATTTCTGTATCCTCCTCTCTTCTGCTTGTGATGGTCGTTCAGCTAAAATTTGGGGGCCAACAGAGTTAAAGCAAAGAACCTCACCCCCCCACACTGGCATCAAGGCCAAATTTGTGGGCCAACAAAGGTGAGGCAAAGAACCTCACCCCCCTACTGGCACCAAGGCCAAATTTGGGGGCCAACAGAGGTGAAGCAAAGAACCTCACCCCCCACACTGGTGCAAAGGCCTATCCACAAGTATGGCTGTATGCTAGACCGGTAGTCAGTGATGGGTAAAATCCAATTGCAATGATACTATCCTAAGACAGGAGGCCAACGCCTTGAGGTCAACTCATCTTATGATGGGTAAGGACCATATGTAGTATTGGACAACCTAACAGGCTCAGTCCCTAAGCCACATTGCTTGTTGTTTAATTAAACAGAAAGGGGGATATGTTGAGGGCCACAGCAGAGTCAGGATGATGCATGGCATTTTTGCCAGAATGGAGTGGTTGAGAGGTGAAGCCAGCAAGCCATTGAGATGATGATGGTTATGTTAAGCTGTGTATTCAATTGTATATTAGACCCCTGCTGTCCGCATGGGCCTGCAACTTTGGAGTTCTCCCGGGGATTACTGGGGAGTTGCGTTGGTTGGGGAAGTGCCAGAGGAGGGATTTCCAGTGGATGGATTTCTGGTTGGTGTGTGGTGTGTCCCGGGAGAAAGCTGTGTGCGTGGCATTCATGGGAGTTCAGAAATGAAGTTTGTTCCTGCTTGAGTGGCTCGGGATTTGTGCCCAGCTAGACTGCAGCATTTTATAATATGTTGCAGCTAAGTGTAATTGAATATGAGAGTGTAGAACCTGCAAATATGGAGGACCAGCTGCCCCCTAAGCTTCTGAGAGAGAAAACAAACATTTAAACCTGGCCAAACCAGGAAGAGTGACCACAGCCTCAGAAAAATGATGGTGACTTCTCTCACATGATGCTTAACTAGCAATAGAGTTGTTGCTGAGTCTTGTCTCCCAAGGAATCTGCAAGTTTTTGCTGTGGTTGATGTGTGTGATGAAGTCAGGTGCACACACCTTGTCCTTTTCTAGTGGGATGCTGTTTTGCATACCAATGGGCCTTTATGCCATTTGACTGGAAGCTTCACAGGCTCTTACTTCCTTAAGCAAAAGATCCTGAGTTGTTTAAAATTCCATAAGAGCTTAGCATTGTTCCACTTCTTTTGGGCACACCTGCTCCTTCTCTAGTTCTTCTTCCCTCAGGGCTACTTTGAAATTTACCACCATTTGTAATCTATTGTACTATTTAGAGGACTGAAATTCTAGCTAGGAGAATGCTCCTAACTGACAGAAAGTTTCAGCCAATAACAGCAGGGAGATAAAAAAATAAGACAAACACCATCTGCAACCTGAGAAACTGACTATGTAACCAACTGGGCTGTTTGTGTACTTGCATCTATTTTCTGTCTGAAAGTGCTGCTTGATTCTGTGCCCCTATTATGGTATTTCATGAAAATAAAAATCCAAATCCTATGAAGATAAATATTTCACCATTAGTTTTTGCAAACTCTGAATGAAAACTAAGCTTGAACTGGTGAACTACAGAAAATAATGATAATACTAATCTCTAGATTTTAAGTCCCTGTTATTGACTTTGGCAGGTTTGAAACCAAATGCTAGTTACACTGCACAATTTATAATTTCCCATATTTTCCTGCAGGGGATTGGACCCAGGGCTAACACAGAGCTACACATCTTCTTCTAACTTTAACTTTTAAAAAATATTTGTGAATTTTATTTAATATTGCTTTATACATCACTGGTAGTTTCCAGTTTCATATTTTTTAAGACTTGTTTACAGCATGTCAAAAACATGTTTTTATAGGCATATTTACCTGAAGCCAGAATTAGACAGGCAATCAGTGTAGACAGGTAAATTGAGTTAGATCAGTCAAGGAGGCCAATTTTCAGTGAATCTGGGAAGTTGAAGACTTGTCCCCTGAGAGATATTATCAAGATCTTTCCCCTGCTCCAATCTGCTCCAGGTTGCCAACATAACCTGTCCCAGGAATCTCCCCTCCCTAAAGGGAGCTCTAAAGTTGTTAATGTGTCCTTGGCTACTTGTCTTGCTTTCCCCCCTTCAGCTCATCTGTTTCCCACCTTTGGGCCATCCCACTGAGTATTCCTGCCCCTAGTCAAGTAATCAGGAAGGAGAAAGATAAGGGGGGGGGAGTGGGAGAACAAAGGAAGCTTAGGACATATAAAAAGGACAGAACACCTCGAGTCTTGGGATATCATGATACTAGCTAGGTATGGCCCCCTTCTCCCTCATGGGTGAAGTCTATGTTACCCCTTTTTATATAAGCCCTGCTTCATATGCTTGCCTCCACCTGCTTCTCTAATGTATCAAACTTCAACATGTGGTGAAGCAGGACTCATCACTTATAACTGGCAATATCATACCTACAATGCAATTGAAATAACTTATAAGATGATGAAGCATAAAAGGTAAGAATTGGAGATTACAAAGGCAACTCTGAAACAGTGTTCATTTTAAATCAGCTTTAGTATTAATTGCATGTAATAAGATCATCAAGTTACTGCTCTAATTTTTAAATGTTGGATATAACAGTTTGTGAGAAATCAGGCGATCCTCAGGGTTATACAAAATGTCATATAAGAGGTAAGGA